>NW_026571447.1:34020814-34089814 GCF_026225935.1 Boleophthalmus pectinirostris | reverse complement strand
ATATGCCATGAGTTTTTTGATCTGGCCCCTTTGGGATCAAAGTAGGTTGGATACGGCCCCCGGACCAAAATGAGTTTGACACCCCTGATCTAGAACCAAACTAAGTCTAATCTTGGACTCAAATCCTATAGGGCAGAGGTGTCCAAACTATTTTCATCAAGGTCCACATATCTAAACACAGACGAAGCAGAGGCCGATCAAGGGCCGTAGACTGGTGCTCAATACAGTGAATAATTGAAATGTTTGCATGTTCAATATGTTAGAATGAGCCATTAGTCTTTATTCACGCTAAGATCCTTAAAACCACAAACGAAATATTAAATACGAGCTTTATCAAGGTAGATTTTCTAAAATTTGCAGTAAAAAAAACTTGCAGCATTTAACTGACGCAAGGTAATTTGGGCCAATTCACCTGGAAGCCTGAGGGCCAAGAAAAAATGGCCGCATTTTGCCCCCGGGTCATACTTTGGACATGCCTGGGATGGGGTATCGCCAGAAGATACTGATCTCTTGTTTAGCAATCACAAGTTGTTTCTTTCCCTTTTTCCTCCTTCTACCAAAAGAACTTGTAGAGTTGCTTCTCACCACAGTGTGTTCTCCAGTGGTCATATTGTTTTGGCTGGTCGCTGCTTTTGTCCGGTTGTGCAGGAGAATACTGATGGTGCCTGTTAATCAGACAGTGAAGTGGTGTTTGGATCAGGGCCAGTCTCTGTCACACATCTACTCTCTGATGGAGCAGGACCCTGTCTTTATTCACACTGTAAAACCAGCTGTCCTCAGAGCTCTCCATCTCCTCTGTCACACTCAGGGTTTAAGATGGAGCGCTCCGCTGGTTTTAGAGCACTTTTCTGAAGCATATGGTCAGTCCCTAAATGTTTTTGTCTGCAAGCCATTGTTAAAGAGGTTGGGTGGAGGGCTGGCACATCTACTAGGGGTGTGATCTGGGGCACACACGGAGTAATGTCCAAATATGATCTGATTGTGGTCCAGGTCCCTGAAGAAACTCTCGAAAATGAACATATTTATGGATTTGAGAATGATAAGAAGTCCTCAAAATGTTCCCCACACATACAAAGAGCAAGAAGGTTCCATGTTTGCATGTTTCTCTCCTTGTGTCTGCGTGGGTTTCCTCAAAGCTCTCCACTTTCCTGTCCTGGCTCATTTCATTTCTCTCCAGTGATTAAGTCATGAATCAGAATACACTAGACGGTTTACAAGAACCCTGGAAGTTTTAGACCGCACACCGGCCAATCAGCGAAGAGCTGTGAAGCCATGACTGGGTCCCTTTTTGTGAAACAGCACAACAGTAAACAAAGCGGTCGAGATGGATGTAGACGAAGCCATACATTCTGTGTTGGCGACGATTCCCGAGATCGAGGATTTAAAGCCAGAACAAAGAGAACGTTTGGTGAATTTTAGCAAGGGGGGAAGACATTATTGACCTTCTTCCTATGGGATTTGGCACATTACATACTTCACAACCAAATAGCAGCGATTGTTTAAAAGAAAAACGTACCTGCCTACCGTTGAGCGAACAAATCCTAATGCTGTGAGGTCAGACGGTTTCCACAAAGTGAAACTGGTTGATGAATCAGGCTACTAGTTTCCACCTTTAACCCAAAACATGCACACACAAAAAAAAAGGTCAAATCCTCCAGTGAAGGTAGTCCAGACCAAAACCAGCTCAAGATCTAGAAATGTTTCCCTGAACACATGTACTTTGTGCCCCAGCAGCATTGAAGGATGGGACAAAAGCAAAGGACAAATTTGACTACGGCGATGAAAATAAAGTGAACATTAACCTGTAGCAAGGAACAAAGCTGAAATCCATTAAGCAACGCTATAAAAGCAATAAATAACAAGACTACATGAATGGCGGATCTGACAAGAATTCACCCTCAGATCATTTCAAGTCAAGAGTTCATCGTTTTGTTTTCCGCAATAAGATACAGTCCCTGACAAAAGTCTTGTCGTTTATCCATTTTGTAGAAACAAAAGCTTATAACTTGACTTTAAATTAATCGATTGGTTTTAGAAATGTCTCATATGAAAGTTAAAACCCTCCCAAATTATGCTCAATAAACTAAAATAAATTTGCTTCACTGAAGAAAGATTGATCATTTAATGAACACAGAAAGGTCAGATTTTGGCAAGACAAAAGTTTTGTCGCCTACAGAAAATTGAACAAATAATTTACTTCAAATACAAAAATATGTTGCATAACGTCAGTGAATGAAGTAGTGGTGCTGTGAGATCCAGATTTAATATCTTAATATTTAATGACTCCATGAGCTTGAAGGACACATCCATGCAGTTTGACAATGATTCATACAGTTTGTTGATGAAGTCATCAGGAATAGTAAAGAAAGCGTCTTACAGCCTCCCAGAGTTCATCAAGATTCTTTGGTTTTGTCTTCATGTTTCCTCTTTCATTCTACCCCAGACCTGCTCAGTGATGTTCATGTCTGGTGACTGGGCTGGTCAGTCCTGGAGCACCTTGATCTTCTTCACCTTGACAAACTTTGATGTAGAGATAGAAGTATGTGATGGAGCACCATCCTGCTGCAAAATTTGACCCTTTTATGGTTGGGAATGTAAGAGGAGCTAATACTTCTTGATATTTTAGGTTATTGATATTTGCCTTCCACCCTGCAAATGTCTCACACACCCCCAGACTGGATGGAACCCAGACCAGGATTTTTCCGCCACCAAACTTAACTGTTTTCTGGGTGAATCTTGGATCCATGTGGCTCCAGTAGGTCTCCTGCAATATTTGCGGCGGCTGTGATGTAATTCAACCGAGGATTCATCTGAGAAATCCACCTTCTGCCACTTTTCCAGTGTCCATCCTTTTATCAGGCTGTGGGCCTTGGCAAATGCCACACGGTTTTTTAATTGCCTTTTGTTTAGTGCTGGTTTCTGTGCACTGATTCGACCATGGAGGCCATTTCCAGACAGAATTCTACAAACTGTTGTGGTTGACACAGGGACTTGAGGTGACCAGGCCTGGTGGAGTCTGCTGCAGTGGAAAAGACGCTGGCCTTGGATTTTTGAATCAACAAACGGTCCTCCCGAGCAGTTGTCTTGCGGGGTCTGCTGGACCTGGGCTTGTCAAAAACATCTCCAGTCATTTCAGATCTTTTTCTTCTTCTTTGTACTTGACGCTGAGACACATTGAAGGTGTCACCACCTCAGCAGTGGATCTGGTCTTCAGCCTCTTGATAATTAACGCTTTGGTCTCAGGGTGGATCTTAGGCATGTTGTCAGAGGTCAAGTTGCAGTTGATGTGAAGGTCTGGTCCTGAGGTTCTTTTTATACACAAACACTAACTGATTGATCAGTAACTGATCACAGGTGAGGCTGTAATCTAGGATTGGTGCATCATATGACAAGACCACAAGACTTTTGTCTTGCCAAAATCTGACCTTTCTGTGTTCATTAAATGATCAATCTTTTTTCAGTGAAGCAATGTTTTTTAGTTTATTGAGCATAATTTGGGAGGGTTTTAGCTTTTATATGAGACATTTCTAAAACCAATCGATTAATTTAAAGTCAGGTTATAAGCTTTTGTTTCTACAAAATGGATAAGTGACAAGACTTTTGTCAGGGACTGTAGAAGTTCTCCCTCCCATTGTCCACGACTTTAATCTGTAAGTAAAATGTGATTATGAATGACAATGAATTTACTTCCTGACAGTATAAAAAGGATAATAACATAAGCATACTAAGGATGTAACAATATCCACATCTCACAGTACAATATTTTCACTATATACATCTCACGGTACAGTATTTATTGTGATATTTTGTGGAGGCTAACAAACTTGTGAATATACAACTTTTTCCTCTTAAAATGAATTGAGAAGACTTAATTCAAAGAACTAAGATTTAAAAGTGTTTAAAACTGCTATTTCTTCATGTAGTTTGCACCAAAGCGTAGCAAAGGATCATGGTCGATGTAGTTCCTTTTGGGGTTTTTTAGCTTTTGCTGCACCATAACTCTTAATTTAAGCAAAGAGACTTGTAATTCGATATATTGTGATGGTCCACGATATTACTGAGACTTTTGACAATACGATATCATAATATTTTGGTTATTGTTAAACTCTTAAAGCATGTGTTTTGTTTTGTTTTCTTTTCTTTTTGGTCAAATTGAGTCTCATTCTACTTTTCCTGACCCCGGAGGTGTCATTGGATCTATCCTAAAAATAAATAAATAAATAAAATAAATAAATATAAATAAATAATAATGAATAAAACATGGCATTAATGTTTGTATTTTCCCAATGGCCTAATGCAGACCTGAGAATTGTACAGCTTTGCCCCCTTTAAGATAATCTGGAATTACAAAACATAAACATATTTTATCATTTTAGCTCATGCATGGACTAATGCTGAACTGCTTTTATTTTAGAGTTGTTCTTTTTAAATTACATTTTTCATTGCTGAGTCACAACATAAACTCTTACCAGTCTGAGCAGCTCATCAAAATAATGTTATTTACTGCTTTTATAAAGAAATACAATAAATATTATGCAGAATTGAGATAAGCTGTTTGGCCAAGCTCTCCAAAATATTTTCTGTTTCTCATGTGGCCCCATGGCAAAATAATTGCCAACCCCGGACCTACACTAATGCCTAAGCCTGATGAAAACACTCCATAGATGAACATGATCATGTTCTACAATAAAGGTCCAGTCAAGTGGTAACGGAGGGAAACAGAGGCAGATTTTTTTACATTCAAATGTCTCTTATTCAGAAACTAGAGGAACTATTGAAATAAGTAAAGTATCAGAATGTAGGAAAGAGTTACACTCCAACAGGGTCAAGTGAGATTCTTTCAAGTTGTTGACAAAAATTTTAAAACTCATCTTGGTAACGGAGGGAATGAAATATGCAGCACTTTTTGGGCAATAAATCCAAACAGTGATAACTCTTGGTTCTCACTTCCATATCCTTAACAAACTGGTTTGAATATTTGCTTCATATAGTTTTCTACCATATGGTACAAGATTAGGTTGAAAAACCTCTTACTTTTTGACTCAATGAGATTTTTTATGAAGAAAGGTCATGGTAACGGAGGGAAAAGTAACAGAGGGAAAATTGTACAAACAAGTAGAAGGTGCAGGATTTTGCATAATTTGTCAGATTTTTTCTTCCGAATACTTTAATATTACTTCAAAATGAAAGGAAACTATTTCTATAAAATATGTCTGTCCTTCCAAGCAACATTTTTATCATTTTAAATACATGTTTTTTGAAAAATCCTGTACCTTCATCAACAGTTCAAAGATTGAAAAACACAAGATATGATGAAATACAAACATTTATTTACATGATTTTTGGGTCTTTGAAATTTGGGAAATAATTTTTGTTCCATGTTTCATACATGGTCTGTTTAAAACGTATGGAACTTTAGAACCAAAAATGGTACAAAAAAAAAGGTGAACAGTTTGATAAACTAGAGAACATATGTATCTGTTCAATACATTTTTATATCAGATGTATTAACTTTTTTTGGCCTTGCTGTTTACTTCTGCTTGACCGGGCCCATAGGTACGTGTTTGTTCGTGAGACACTGGCCCCATTGTTCCGTTTGAAGTCCTGACACTAATTTACAACATCATTTCCTTGTCTATTGAAAAAGACAGATGACAGTTCAAAGTGCTCCCCACACGGCTCCTGTTGAGCAGACTGTCTTCTCCAGAGCCACAGAGAGGAGAGCCGTGGGGGGTGAGGGCAGCGCTCCAGATCTGACCCAGGATCAGCTGGATTTGACCCAGACTCCAGAGTCCTGCTGGGGTCTCTGTGGGTCCTCTCAGGTCTGGGCTGAACCGGAGCCAGGGAAGTGGACCACAGCCAAACTATACGGCTGTCTCTAGTGCACCTATACACCGCAGTCGTAGAGTTTCTGACAAATACCTCCTGATGAAAGATATTTTGTTTTATTTAGCTATAATGAATTTATATTTAGTCTGATTTACTGCCAAGGCTTACCATTTTTTTAGTTTGATCTTTTGATTCAAACCTTGTATCTAAACAGCAGCACAAGTGTTCACATCATTTGGATTATTTCTCATGAGTTCACACAGAACACTTGACACAGCCTCGTTCACAAACACAAGTGATCATTGAGGACTGAGGACTTGGCCCCAACTCTGTCAGTATATTATTTCAATACAGAAACTCAAACATAACAGTGAATCCAAATTTGTGAGCAGCAGAAATCGAACAGGAAAGGATTTCACACATGATAGATCGTCAGATTTTCAGATACAGGCAGTTGTTGTTGCACATTATATATCACAGTACAAAAGTGGTGTTGATGTATTTTCTTCTGCAAACATATTTATGATCAAATACTGCAAAATGTACTCTGCAATTCTGGTAATGTACTTTTACATATTTTACATAATACAATAGAGACAGCACAGTTTTCCAGTATGAACCCCATTCTGTTCACTAAACCAGGTCTAAACTACAACTAAACCAGGTCTAAACTACAGGTCTAAACTAAACTAGGTCTAAACTACAACTAAACCAGGTCTAAACTACAACTAAACCAGGTCTGAAACTAAAACTAAACCAGGTCTGAACTACAACTAAACCAGGTCTAAACTACAACTAAACCAGGTCTAAACTACAACTAAACCAGGTCTAAACTACAACTAAACCAGGTCTAAACTACAACTAAACCAGGTCTGAAACTAAAACTAAACCAGGTCTAAACTACAACTAAACCAGGTCTAAACTACAACTAAACCAGGTCTGAACTACAACTAAACCAGGTCTAAACTACAACTAAACCAGGTCTAACTAGGACTAAACTAGGTCTAATCTAGGACTAAACCAGGTCTAATCTAGGACTAAACCAGGACTAATCTAGGACTAAACCAGGACTAAATGAGGATTAAACCACATATTGTTTGATTTTCAAGAGCACATTACATATCACTGTACAAAAGTTGTGTTGATGTATTTTTTTCTGCATACATATTTATGATCAAATACTGCAAAATGTACTTTTATATTTTGGTAATGTACTTTTATATTTGACATAATACAATACAGACAGTACAGTTTTACAGTGTGAACCCCATTCTCTGTGGTCATCGAAAGAGGGACGTCTGGACTAATGTACCTCACAAAGCTATCGATATGCACAACTGCACAATCAAAACAAAACCAAAAAAAACAACAAAAAACTGCAATATTTTCTTACACTGTCATTTCAGTTAAGGTTTTTTGGGCACATGAAAAAATGGGACACTTAAACACCAATCCGAAGAAGTCATTAACAAATATACCTCGGTTCCTCCATCTCTTATTCTTTCCACTTGTATCTGCACAGACTGGCAAACGTACTGTTATTATTTCCATAGTTGTTTTGCTCAACATTGATCTTATCCCTTTAATACACTGTTAAGAATCTTTACATAACTGTACACACTTAGTCATTTATATTTACCGATGTTGTCCTCACACTCTTACTCATACAGACACACACATTTGTATTGTATTGTTCCGTATTGTACTTATTGTATTGTCCTGTCTAATGTCTGTGTGTATGTTGTCTGTTGCAAATGAAATAAAAAAAGAAAGAAAGATTTCTGAGCTGCAGTGTTAAATGAATGAAAGAGCGCATCAAAACATATGGCAATAGTTTGAATATTTTGATGGAAAAATGTGCCTTTGGAGAGTGATTGAGAAAAACTTTAAGCAATAACTTAAATGTAAATGTAAAAGGTTCCAATGGACAGGTGTGGAAAACTATAATGAACATCTGAAACAATACATATGGTTTAATCCAGTCCATCCAGATCCAGTCAATCCAGAATGTCCAGATTAAATAAATAAATAAACAAAGTAAGCAAATAAGTAAGCATTAGGTATGTAACAATATCCAAATCTCACGGTACGATATTTTAAAGAGGCTCTAATATAATTGTAGATAGGACACTTTTTTTTTTTTTTTTTCTTTAAAACACCCTGGCAAGATTTTGGCGTGAATTATTTCTGTCATAATCCCAATAATTCAAGTAAAAAACAGATTTCTTCATGTTGTCTGTGCTGAAATGAATCATGGGATATGTAGTTCCCAATGTTTATAAGCTGTTGCTACTACTACTAAATATATATATATATATTAGTAGAAAAAAAAAAAAAAGTAATTGAAGTAGGGGTGTAGTCTCATGATACAATATCATCACCTCATGGTATGATATTTATTGTGATGTCATGGGGAAGCTCACAATTAGGGATGTAACAATATCCAAATTTCATGGTAAAATATTATCACGATATACATCTCACTGTACGGCATTTATTGCAATATTTTGTGGAAGTTAACAAAACTCTTAATATGCTACTTTCTCCTCTTAAACAAGACTTAATCCAAAGAACTAAGACTTAAAAGTGCTTAGAACTGTTATTTCTTCATGTCGTCTGCACTGAAATAGAGCAAAGGATCATGGTCTATGTAGTTCCCTCTTTTTTTTTTTTTTAGCTATTGCTGCACCATAACTCTTAATTTAAGCAAAGAGACTTGTAATTCGATATATTGTGATGGTCCACGCTGTGTCTTTTATTTATTTTTATGTGTTTTTATTGGTTTTACTGATTTAATTTATTTATTGGTTTATTTATTTCTATTCTATGATATAGTTTTATTTTTATTTTACTGGTTTTATATTATTTTACTAGTTTTATTACTTTAAGACTAGTATTATTTGAGTAATTTACTTTATCATCTTATTGTTGTTATTTTTTATGTATTTGTGCAGCACTTTGGAAACAGTTTGTTTGTGAAATGTGCTATATAAATAAAGTGGATTGGATTGGATGTTACTGTGAGAACTACGACGACACGATATCATGATATTTTGGTTATTGTTACATCCCTAGTAAGTATATGTATAATAGTAAAAATAAATAAATAAATAAATAAATAAAAGTAAAAATAAAGTCAACCTGTACATGTGTAGTATGATAATTTTATACAAAAATAATAATAATAATAAAAAATGTGGCTGTTAAAAGCACTAGTGTCTGCTTTTCGCTGCACAAATCACAACCCTGTAATCCCCTGCACTCCACTTCCCAGGATGCTTTGCGGGGGACTTAGTACATCACGTGACCAGAAGCTGTAGCAGGTGGCGTGGTCATGTGATGTTGTGAGTCGAGTGTGAAGAGGAAGAAGCTGCTCCATCCCTGTGAATCTGTGCTCCATCAGCCTCTGCTACACTAAAGGTAAACACACGGACCCGGCTTCTCCGAGCGCATCTGCAACGCTAGAGCTGCACGGGGGGGAGGGAGAAAGAGAGGATTATGGGAGAAAAAGAGGAGAGAGAGAGAGAGGAGGAGGAGGAGGAGGAGGGGAGGGGGATGGGAGGCCGGCCGGGAGACCTCTCAGGAAGCACAGATATCTGGTTGACAATACAAACGTGCTGATGATGTCGTGGGGTCAGAGATTTAAAAGAGGAAGAGAGAAAGATGGATAGAGAGATAGAGGGATGTGCAGATGAGTGGAGATGAGCTAAAGATTTAAACAGAGCAGCTAAAAGGTGGTCCTCTGGCTCCAGGGGGCGGCTCCTGCTGATTGGCTTCCTGTGGCACGGAGCGCGAGGCTAATTGCATCAATAAGTGATGAATCTGATATCAGCAAACAGAAGCTTTGTTTACTTCAACTGTACCACTGTTTTGTTTTACGACTCGGTATGCGAAGTGTCTGTGTCTGATTATGGACGACACACTGGGAAGAAAAGGACAAAACAAGTGTAAACAAGCACTAAACCAGGTCTAAACTGCAGCTAATTCAGGACAAAACTATGACTAAAAACTAGATCTAATCTAGAACTAATCTAAGACTAAACCAGGTCTAAACTAGAACGAAACTAGGTCTAAACTAGGACTAAACTACATCTAAACTAGGACTAAACTAGGTCTCAACTAGGACTAAACCAGGTCTGAACTACAACTAAACCATGTCTAAACTAGAACTTAACTAGGTCTAAACTAGGACTAAACCAGGTCTAAACTAGGACTAAACTAGGTCTAAACTAGAACTAAACCAGGTCTAATCTAAACTAGGTCTAATCTAGAACTAAACCAGGTCTAATCTAGAACTAAACCAGGTCTAATCTAGGAAGAAATCAGGTCTAAACTAGGACTAAACCAGGTTCTAAACTAGGACTAAAACAAGTCTAAACTACAACTAAACCAGGTCTACTCTTGGACTAAACCAGGTCTAAACTAGAACTAACCAGTCAAAACTAACTAAACCAGGTCAAAACTAGGACTAAACCAGGTCTAATCTAGACTAAACCAGGTCTAAACTAGAAAACCAGGTCAAAAACTAACTAAACTAGGTCTAATCTAAACTAAACAGGTCTAAACTAAACTACAGGTCTAAATCTAATCTAGAACTAGACCAGGTCTAATCTAGAAGAAATCAGGTAAACTAGGACTAAACCAGGTCTAAACAAGAACTAAACCAGGTTCTAAACTAGGCCTAAAACAAGTCTAAACTACAACTAAACCAGGTCTACTCTTGGACTAAACCAGGTCTAAACTAGGTCTAAACTAGATCTAAACTACAAATAAACTACAGCTAATTCAGTTCTAAACTAGGACTAAAAACTTGGACTAATCTAGGACTAAACCAGGACTAAACCAGGTCTAAACTATGATTAAACTAGGTTCAGTGTCATGGAGGATACACAGTGAAGTAAGTCAAACATTTGTCTGTGATTTATTGGGACTATGGACTGGTTGCTGTTGTTGTTGTTACAAGATTAAGGCCCAAGTCTGATATTTTAGCACTCACTTACTGAATCCCATCTTTGCGCAGCCATGTTTGTTTTGATTAGTTTGTGTGCTTCGTTCATTCATTCATTGTTTGTTATATGTTTTGACTGTGGACATGACAATAACTTTATTTGAACCTTTGATACAATAATACGTTGATGTCACAGTTTGATGCATTTGAGAGATTTCAGCCTGTACACATCAGTCTGTGTCGGGATAAAATCAATTTCTTTATTAAAGCCACAGTATGTAAGCCTGATTCATCAGCTGGTTTCACTTTGTGGAAACCCTCTGATCTTGCAGCATTAGGATTTGATGTACGTAATACGCTGGAAAACTCAGTGGTGTCCAAGTAACTGCGGCACAACAGCAAACAAAGCAGAGAGTGAACATGTCTGTCAACGATCATTGTCGTTTTTGCGAGGTGAACTTGCAAATTAAAGGTGCAATAAAAAATGTGAAGTTTGTATTTGACAAAGGAAATCCAGTGGAGGATAGTGCAGGCTGCTATCGCAACTCTGTCTGGTTTAACTCTTCACTGATTGGCTGGTGCACGGTCTACACCTTCTGGGGTTCTTGCAAACTGTCTAGTGCACAGGTGTCAAACATGCGGCCCAGGGGCCAGATCCGGCCCTCCAAGACCTTTAATCTGGCCTTGGCTGATTTCCTACTAAAATATTTTAATTCTATTTTTTATTAAAATATTGTAAATTTTCTGTTGCTTATCATTGCATCTCCAATGTCTCTGTACGTGGCCCCTCCCACCAGAGCAGCACAAATGAAGACTTGTCTCTTTCCAAACGCTCTTAATGGACAATCATTTTGACTTTTACCATGACACCCTCATCAGAAAAATGTCCAACATGAGAAAAGTGGAGCCGAGTGCAGGATTTTCAAGAAAAATTGACTTATTCTATTTCTACAAGTTAATGTTAAACAAGTTCATGTTAAAACATTGTGTTGAAATTGTATTTTTCTTAAAGTTTCAGGTTGTTCATAATATTATAAATATTTTGTAAAAGAAAGAGTTCATCAATTAAAAAAAAGATTTCTGTAATAGATTTGTGTTTCTCTGCACAAATATTTGAACTTATTTTATTTTTGGGGTTTATATGACATGAGTTCTGATCCGGCCCCTTTGGGATTAAAGTTGGTTGGATACGGCCCCCTGACAAAATGAGTTTGACACCCCTGGTCTAGTGTATTCTGATTCTTGACCTAGTCGCTGGAAAATGAATTCAGAAACTAGAAAACAGTAACTTAACTAAACAGCTAAACTTGACTAAAGTATAATTTAAACATAAAAGTTAAACATTTAAACTGTTAAATTAACAAACTAGTTATTCATGGAATACAATAATAAGTCCATTTGTCTGGATTTAACTAACTGTTACTTGTTGGACAAGGGCCCAAGTCTAATTTTAGCTTTCTGAATCCCATCTTTGGAGCATGTTATTAGTTTGTGGCTTTTCATTCATTCATGTTTGTTATATGTTTGACTGTGGAATACAATTACTTTATTTGAAACTAACTTTCATGAAGTATGCATTCAAAGTTTAGGGAAAAAGAAAGGAAACGATAAGTATAAAAATAATTTAAATTTAAATTTTAAAAAAAACAAAAAAGTAATTTAAAAAGGCTCATATTAGTTAAATTATTAATAAAAAGTCAGACGCAACTGGGGGAACTTAAATCAAACTGACCAAAACAAAACAAACCCAACCAGACAAAGAACAGGGGTGTTTAAATACATGAGGGCCAACTAAAACTGCACACAAGAGGGGAGAATTACACTAAATAATTAACTAAAACTACTAACTTAATCAAAGTAATATATAAGTGATAATAAAGTAACCTTAAACAAACTTAGTAAAAGAAACTAAATAGTGCTCCCCATCGGTGTTCGGCGTGGATGGTCTCTGTCAAAGGTCCTCCATCTGACCACTCAGACAAAAAAAAAGAACAAGTTTAAGTAAATAATTCAGACTTATTACTACCAAAAGTTTACATACTGTAACTTTAAACCAGGATTAAATCTCTAAGGAAAACAACATCAGAGAGAGAACATGCAAACTCCACACTGAAAGACTCACAAAGGAATCAAACTCAAGACTCTGTAGCTGTGAGTCGAGATCACTGACCACTGCACCACTGCACTGTTGAACTCTTTTAATTTTACCAGTGGGGAAATGACCATCTCATGTTAATGCCCAATCAGACGTGACCTAAAGCTACTGTCCACTTTTCCACTTTGAGCTGAAGCTGCACCATCATCTGCAGTGAGAGGACGGCGTTCTGGAGTAAAACGGCTCATATCTCCGCAGAGACACTGGGACGTGCAGTGCGGAGTCAGCACCAGTCTATCTCCAGCACATTTTACTGTAGTTTGTCTGGCTCCCGTTCAGAATCACCATCTGCTCCAATATTTGCTCTGATAAATGATCGTACACACACACACACAGAGGCACTTCGCTGGGGTCTGGAGCAGGGCTGAGGTGAAGCAGAGGTGAGCTGCTGCTTGGAGAGTTTTGTACAGTTTTCAAGCTTTAGAAACGTGCACGGGGAATATTACAGGTTGGGACAAAGAACTCGCATCACAAGGAAAACTGAAGATTGTATAGGACCGTCACGATAATTACTCTATAGACTTATGAAAAGCTGGAACTGTATACTTTGGAGCTCAATATTTATCGTGCGTACTTTATTTTTTATTTATTATTTTCTCTTTTTTTTTGCAAAAGTTGTGACATTTGCGTTAATATTAGTGCTGTAGAATTCACTAAGTCACTGGTTCATTTTGCTTTTTATCTGTTGCATCTCAAAATCTTTACATGATACTATTTAAATATGGTTTATTGGGATTATCTTGCTATATTTGATCGTGTCAGTGGCATAAAGTAGTTTCAGTTTTGTCACTTATCACAATATTTATCTGTAGAAATATACTGTATCTTGCTTCAAAATGTGTTACTGTGATTGTTACTTGATTGTATTATTACTTATTTTTAAATTTTATTTTGACTTGTACATATACATTTAGATAATTATGCCTTATTTGACACCTTTTTTTTGCTACTTATTTCGAATTTATTATTACCATTTATTTTTTTTTTTACTCTTTGTTATTATATTAGATTGTGATGTGTGAACTGCTGTGTCCAAATCATTTCCCTTGTGAATCAGTAAAGTTTGTTTAAGTCTAAGGGCGCTGAGGAGAGTGGGCGTGTCCAGGTGGGGTTGTACTTCGCTGCTTGAGGCTGGAGTGGGACGGTACAAGTACATATATGGTGATGGCGTCTGAACCAATCTGTGACCAGCTGTGGCATTTAAAAGGGGTAATATATAACGTCTTTGCCTCGTGACAGGCAGCACAGAGAGGTGTGGGGAAAAGTTATATATGAGTAAAACAGCTCCCGAGCCCCATGATGCAAGTATGCACCGATAGAGGCACCACAATACAGAATTTTGGATGTGCTGTGACAAAACTTTGCACTCCTCTCAGGCACACGCACACCCCTGTACGCCAGTGCACGTGCACACATGTCAACCTTTTTAGTTCGTCACGCCCATACAGCACAAGAACATGTTATGAATGTTAAAGGTTGTATAGAGGATTTTCCAAGGAACGAGAAATCCAGCGACTGTTTGTCCTTTTTCAAATGTTGCGCATGCGTGAAAACCACCTCCCCTCCCCTACAGCTCCTACGTAGAAACGCCTCCTCCCTCCTCCTCCTTACGCCAGAAACAGGTTTGTTTACAGCCGGTGCTGCACATGACTTGTAAACAACTAACTACAGTGTTGGTTAGGCAAGACGGAGAAGTGAGGAGCAGGAGAAGAGGAGAGGGAGCGAGGAGAGGAGAGAGGAGAGAGGAGAGAGGAGCGGAGGAGGAGAGGAGAGAGGAGAGAGGAGAGAGGAGAGAGGAGAGAGGAGAGCGGTGCGCAGAGATTCCGTGCGCAGAGATTCCGTGAGGAGCAGGGGGAAGAGCGGAACGGGCAGCGGGGAGAGGAGCAGGACGGGGTGCAGAGAAGAGTGCGCGGAGATTCAGTGCGAATGAAGCTACTACTACAACACGCAGCAGCAGGCGGACTCTTTCTTTGCACTGAAAATTACGTTTTCAGACATAGGATATCGCATTCGTGTCCTGAAAAACATTTGTCTAACTCTTGGAAATAAAGTACGTTTTCATAATAAGCAGAAGTTTCCTGTCCAGGAGTAATTTGTGGACCAGTGCGTTCAGTCTTTAGACCCTTCGTCTGCTTCAGTCGCGCCATCGCTGGAATGAATCTATAAGAATCACCTTAGTTTGGCTTCGCTGCTTTTCCCCTTGTCTTCTTCTTTCACCTCAAAAACGGACTTTCTTTTGCGGCGAACTGCTCCTGGATTCTTGTCGCCATCGCAACAAACTTTGTGCGAACTGCGAGGAAGATATAGGTCAAAAAAGCCGCTAAGAACTGTTGCGTTGGTGGAGTAAACAGCGTCTGTGCGTCTTGCGTCTGTGGACTGCGTGACAGTCGTACGTAAACCACGTACCGGCGGCGCAGGCAAGTCAGTTACACTAGAAACGTAGGGAGTTTGATTGACAGCCTGTCAGCTCACAGATAACGAGGCAGTGTCGTTATCTATTGGCAAATGTTTAGCCCCACCACGTCCAGAGTTGATGAATTTTTATTCTCTTTTTTTTGGTCATCATAATTACAAGGCTACTGCATCTATAATCTATCATTGACAATTTGAAACAAAAAAAAATCCTCCATACAACCTTTAAGCATCCATCATCCTAATATATTTTCAAATAAAAGAAGTCTTGAGCATGTTGCACATTGTTTTTCAGTGGACTAGTTTGATACTTATTTTTACGATTCGAGCAATTCACTGAACGCTCCACACCACGCCCTCAGTCTGCTCCGCTCCACATGATTGTTTAGAGCTCCACGCCCTACACTAAGATCGGGGGCAAGATCGGGTCCTAAGTTTCTAAGTGACAGGCCTAAAATTGTAGCCATATGAGGAAAATGATCTTGTGATTTGATGTGTTTTAAGCTGTGGTGAACATCAAAGCTACAGCAACAGCAAAAAAATGTCATGAAGTAACTTTCAAAGACGTGATGCCTGAATTGTATGTATAATTTTTAATAAATTGTGTCACGTCTCGTCTTACCCCAAGAGCCTTTAGCCCACAACTGCATGTTTGGATGTTTGGAACCATCTTTGTTTCAGGACACAAGAGTAAAATGCATCAATAATGTGATCCTCGTTGCTCATCTGTATGATCTAGTCACAGATTAGTCCATGCACATTGTGGTTAGTCGGCAACATTCTATAGCTGGTCTTTCTTGTTGTAGATTCTGGCATCTTCTTTTTGTTTTGGTTTATTTTTACAGCCCCGTTTTAGTAAAAGCTAAATTACAAATTATTATCAATCTACTAAACATGTTTTATTGAAGATACTGGCGTCTTTTAGGTTTAGTAAAATTCCTTATCTTGTCCGCAGCGTTCGCATCTTTTCTCTGAGGACACAAGCGATGAAGAGAAAGCAGTTTGAGTCTATAAATAGTCCTCGTTGAAATTGGCAAGATGTTGTAGAGAATATTTGAGCGCTGAGGGATGATGTCAGGAATTGAGGGATCTGCTTTTGAGAATCGAAATTAGACTTGATTTAGACAAACTTTATTGATCGTCGAGGGAAATGACTTGGACGGAGCCGCTCACAAATGTGTGAAATAAAGCTCAAATGTACAGATTGTAAATGTAGGAGTAACATAAATATAAATATAAATATGTACAGGGGGCGGTGGAGTAAAGGATTATGATTCAATGTGTGGTTTTGATGAAGTTGCAAAATTATAAAATGTTTAAACCTTCCCCCGCTCCTCTCTTCCTCTGTACGTCTGCTTCTGTGCCTCCTCCTTTGCCTCTCGAACTCTGTCTCTCTGCCTCTCTCCAACTCTCTCTTCTTCTCTGCTTCTCCCTCTCTGATTTTGTCTCTATCCCTCTCTCTCTCTCTCTCTCTGCCTCTCTCCTTCTCCGTCTCTCCCTCTGTCTCTCCTCTCTCCTCTCTTTCTCTCGTCTCTCTCTCCTCTCCTCTCTCTCTCTCTCTCTCTCTCGTCTCTCTCTCTCTCTGTCTCTCCTCTCTTGTCTCCCTCTTTGTCTCCCTCTCTCCCTCATCCTCTCTGCTTCTCCCTCCCTCTCCCTCTTTTCTCTCCCTCTCTGTCTCCCCCTCCCCTTCTTCTTTGTCTCTCCTTCTCTGATTCTCCCTCTCCCTCGTTGTCTCTCCCTCTCTGTCTCCCCTTCTTTGTCTCTCCCTCCCTGCTTCTCCCTCTCTGTCTCTCTCTCTTTGTCTCTCCCTCTTTTCTCTTCCTTTTTTCTCTCCCTCTTTGTCTCTCTCCTCTCTCCCTCACCCTCTCAGCTTCTCCCCCCCTCTTCTTCTTTGTCTCTCCTTCTCTGATTCTCCCTCCCTCTCCCTAATTGTCTCTTCATCTCTGCCTCTCCCTCCGTCTTCTTCTTTGTCTCTCCCTCTCTATCTCTCCATCTCTCCCTCTGCCTCTTCCTCTCTGCATCTCCCTCTTTGTCTCTCTCTCTCTCACCCTCTCTGCTTCTCCCTTCCTCTCCTTCTTTGCCTCTCCCTCTTTTTTGTCTCTCCCACTCTGCTTTTCCCTCTCTCCCTCGCTGTCTCTTCTTCTCCCTGTCTTTCTCCGCCTCTTTGTCTTTTCCTCTCCCTCTCTGCTTCTTTCTCCCTGTCTCTCCCTCTCTTTCACTCTGCCGCTCCCTCTCTATCTCTCTTTCCATCTCTTCCTCTCTGCATCTTCCTCTTTGTCTCTCCCACTCTGCTTTTCCCTCTCTCCCTCACTGTCTCTTCTTCTCCCTCTCTTTCTCTCGATCTTTGTCTTTTCCTCTCTGTCTCTCCCCCTCTCTACTTTTCCTTGTCTCTCTTTCTGAGTCTCTCCCTCTCTTCTTCTCTGTCTCTCTCCCACCGACTCTTCGTGCTGAGTTTGTCCTGAGCTGTGGTGCTTTGCTCAATGAGGGACTGGAGAAACTGTCAGAAAACTTCTCTTCCTCTCCCACTCAACTTCTCTCCCTCTCTGTCTCTCCTAGTCTGCCTCTCTCTCTCTCTCTCTCTCTCTCTCTCTCTCTCTCTCTCTCTCTCTCTCTCTCTCTCTCTGCTTCTGCCTCTGCCTCTCTCTCCCTCTCACCTTCTCTCCCTCTCTGGCTCCTCTCTGCCTCTCCCTCTCTGTTTCTCTCCCTCTCTCCCTCTCTCTGCTTCTCCTTATCTGTCTCTCTCTACCTCTCCTTTTCTTTCTCTCCCTCTCTCTCTTTGCCTCTCCTTATCTGTCTCTCCCTCTCTACTTCATTCTTTCTCTTTCTCTCTGCCTCTCCTTATCCGTTTCTCCAACTCTGTTTCTCTCCCTCTCTGTCTGTCTCTAACTCTCTCTCTGTCTCTCCTTGTCTGTCTCTCCTTCTCTACCTCCACCTCTCTCTCTCTTTCTCTCTGCCTCTCTTCATCTGTCTGCCCCCCCATCTTCTTATCTGTCTCTCCCTCTCTACCTCTACCTCTCTCTCTCTCTACATCTCCTTATCTGTCTCTCACTCTGTTTCTCTCTCTCTCACTCTCTTCCTCCTTATCTCTCTCTCCTTCTCTACCTCCACCTCTCTCTCTCTCTCTGTCTCTCTGCCTCTCCTTATCTGTCTCTCCCTCTTTACCTCTACCTCTCTCTCTCTCTGTCCTCTTCTCTCTCTCTGCCTCTCCTTATCTCTCTCCCTCTCTGTCTCTCTCTCTCTCCCTCTCTTTATCTGTCTCACCCTCTCTACTTCACTCTTTCTCTTTCTCTCTGCCTCTCCTTATCTGTTTCTCCTCTCTTTCTCTCTCCCCTCTCTCTCTCTCTCTCTCCCCTTGTCTGTCTCTCCTCTCTCTACCTCCACCTCTCTCTCTCTCCTCTCTATCTCCCTCTCTCTCTTCTTTCTCTCTGCCTCTCTTCATCTGTCTGCCCCCCCTATCTTCTTATCTGTCTCTCCCTCTCTACTTCTCTCTCTCTCTCTCTCTCTCCTCTCCTTATCTGTCTCTCTCTCTCTCTCTCTCTCTCTACCTCTCTCTCTCTCTCTCTCTCTCTCCTCTCCTCTCTCTCTCTCTCTCTCTCCCTCTCTGTCTCTCTCTCTTCTCCTCCTCTCTCTTTATCTGTCTCACCCTCTCTACCTCTCTCTTTCTCTCTCTCTCTCTCTCTCTCTCTCTTCTTCTTTCTCTCTCTCTCTCTCTGCCTCTCCTTATCTATCTCTCACTCTGTTTCTCTCTCTCTCGCTCTTCCTCTCCTTATCTGTCTCTCCCTCTCTGCCTCTACCCTTCTCTCTGCCTCTCTCTCTCTCCATCACTCTGCTTTTCTCTCTATGTCTTTCTTCCTCCCCATCTCTGTCTCTCTCTCTCTCTCTGCTTCTCTCTCTTCCTCTTTCTGTCTCTTCCTCTCTCCCTCTTTCTTTCTCTCCGTCTCTGCTCTCTCCCTCTCTGCCTCTACCCTTCTCTCTCTCTCTCTCTCTCTCTCTCTCTCTCTCTCTCTCTCTCTATCTCCGTTCTGCTCTCTCTGCCTCTCTCTTTCTCCATCTCTCTGCTTCTCTCTCTTCCTCTCTCCGTCTCTTCCTCCCTCTCTCCCTCTCTCCTTCTTTCTTTCTCTCCGTCTCTGCTCTCTCTGTTGTAGTTGTTGATATTGATGCACTGACTCCTGGTGCTGAGTTTGTCCTATACTCCGGTCTCATGCTCTGCTCGATGAGGGATGGAGAAACTGTCAGAAAAAAATAAATAAAAAAAAATCTTACGGACGACTCAGGCTCCGGCTTTGTGATCGATCACGGAAAATGCCAGCGCCGCCTGCGTCTGGATCGCGAGCGTGCACTTGATATTTGAACATGTGGTTGTTTTTGCAAAGGCAGCAGACTGGAAACTCTGTGAGGGGGAACCTTTGCTATAAAAACAAAACTGCTTACTAGAAGAGAAGAGGCCCAAAATATCAACACTGGTCTACGCTGAGTTTACACGGATTTGGAGATGGAAGTTTGTGTTTAGTCTGGATCATTGTGAGTGAAAGATGTCCGCATAAATAAAGGTTCTAAAGGTCGGTGGTTCAGTTCCCGCTCTTGAAGTAATCAAAGTCTAGCTGGATTCATCAGACGGTTTCACTTCGTAGAAACCGTCTGACCTCACAGCATTAGGATTCGTTCGCTCGACAGTAGGTGGGTACTTTTTAATTTAACCATTTGCTGCTATTTGGTCGTGAAAGCGGTGTCAAACTCATTTTCACCAAGGGCCACATTTGGATCATGTTTGTCGTCAAAGGGCCAGTTGTAAAGTTAAGATTACAACTGTAACTGTAATATCGGTATGTTACAAAACTGTAAAAGTCTGTACTGTATTAGATTTTTAATTTCATATCTATTCATTTTGTTTATTTTTATGTTTTACCTTTTTATTATTTACTGGTATTCTTGCTCTTGTTTGATTTGACTAGTTTTATTGTCTTAATGAGGACTAGTAGAGTTAAGTAGAGCTTTACTTTATATTTCTATTGAATATGTTTTATCTGTATTGTGCAGCACTTGGGAAACTGTTTTGTTTATGAAATGTGCTGTAGAAATAAAGTGGATTGGATTTGATTTAAAGGGTTAAGTTAAAACATTCACATTACTCCTAAAGTAACATTCATGAAATAGACGTCTTTCTGCATACATTTTTCTTTTCTTGGACATTTTTGAGGAGATTTGATGAGTTTTCTTGGCCTCTCTAGTGGCGGGATGGAGTCACTTCACGGGAAACAACTGCGGTGCATTGTGGGAGATGTAGTAGCGGCACACAGTCACAACATAAAAATAAATTATACCTTTTAACCCCTTGTGGCCTTGACCTTGCCACATGTGTCGTAGGAAGAAGGACAATAACGTCTTTCCCCTTGATAAAATTCAACAAACATTCTCTTTGTTCTGGCTTTAAATCCTCAATCTCGGGAATCGTTGCCAACACAGAATGTCTGACTCTTCGCTGATTGGCTGGTGCCCGAACTCGCACTTCCGGGGTTTTTGCGAACCATCTAGTGTATTTTTATTCCTGATCTAGTTGCTGGAGAGAAATGAAATCAAGTCAGACCAGGAAACTGGAGTGTTTTGAGGAAACCCACGCAACCCACGAAATTGAGCGGAGGCACTAGGTGGCGCCAGTCTGGCTAATTGAATTAATTGGTTGAGCGGTCAGATCAGATCCACAGTCCCACAATTTGGCTGGTGTGATTCTGGCTCCCATAGATGAATCCTGTTGTTGTGTCCTTGGGCAAGACAGTTAATCCACCTCACCCCCAGTGTCTGCGTACGCTGCTGTATGAATGTGAGCGGTTTCATGATGTAAAGAGATACACAGATGTGGTGATGGTTGAAGTTTGTGGTTAGTTTGGATCACTGTGAGTCAAATGTGTTTGTATAAATGTAAAGGTAGTTAAAATTATATCTGGACTATACATTTACACTTGCTCAGTTGACCTAGTTGTAAGACCTCAGTACAGTGCTTACTTTAAAGGTGCATTGTGTAACTTTTCTAGTGGAAGGTCGTCTTGTTTTGTCTGGAATGTTTCACAGTATGGTTTTAGATCTTTCTATCTCCACGGAGACCAAACCAGACCAAGTTACAAGTCAGAATACCTGTTTTTATAAGTATTTCTGAGCTATAAAACTGTAAAATTGAATACATGTAAGGTAGAGCTATTTTAATGTCTTACTGTGGAACATTCTAATCACAGCAATGATCCGTATCCATAGACACAAGAAAGTTCATATGTGTTTCACTCTGAATTGAGTTCTACACATTATCCAGATGGAACAGCTCTCGCTCAAAGTGTTTTTTTTTGTTAGTTTTTTTTAATGACGGACTTGCAGCAATGCCTCGAGCTGATTGAGTGAAACACACGTTTCCCACGAGTGAATCACGGCAAACCTGTGTTACATTATGAAGAGTAGGGG
The DNA here is from genome assembly GCF_026225935.1 of Boleophthalmus pectinirostris. NCBI lineage: Eukaryota > Metazoa > Chordata > Actinopteri > Gobiiformes > Gobiidae > Boleophthalmus > Boleophthalmus pectinirostris. The sequence goes on along the minus strand of NW_026571447.1, from coordinate 34,068,023 downwards.
TGGGATTAAATAAGTTTTCTTCTTCCCACTCCTTTTTGGGCAAAATAGTAATAATAATAGTTATTAGTAGTTGTTGTTATTTTCATTTCTATTATGATTTCACTTATGTCATATGTTCCATTGTATATAAATGTAAATCTTTACTTGCCCAAAATAAATGCATAAAAAAATAAATAAATAAATCACGGCAAACCTGTCAAAATGACGGATCCAAATTGTGCCAGGTAAAACCAACAAGTGTTAGGCAGGCACAGGAAGGATGTTATAAGCCACCATCACCATTCGCGCGTCATGTTTGTTTTGCTCCATCTAGGCCTGGCGTTTAGGGTCGCCGTCATCGTCATCATGTTGTCTGAAACTCCTCCCAAAGCCAAAAAAGCCCTGCGACTGGGCCGACCTCTGCTCGGGTCCAATTTGAACAGTGCAGTGGGTCCTTGTGAACTCAAAAATATCGCAAGAATCCCTCTTGCTGCACAAGGTTGGGTGACGGACCCTCCGCCCAAAAAGTTACACAGTGCATCTTTAAAGAGCTCATATTACATCATGTTGTGATGTGTCTGCGTCTGGATCATGAGCGTGAACTTGATATTTGAACATGTGGTGGTTTTGCAAAGGCAGCAGACTGGAAACACTGTGAGGGGGAACCTTTTTATAAAAACAAAACTGCTTACTACAAGAGAAGAGGCCCAAAATATCAGCTCTGGTCCACATTGATTTAACACAGATTTGGTGATGGCATACATATTTTCATGGAGGTTTATATTTGCTATTCTGTGTTATGGATCAGTGGTTTGTGGTTAGTCTGGGTCATTATGAGTGAAAGGTGTTTGCATATTTAAAGGTTGTTGAAATGATGTGTGCTAATGTGGACCTCAGTATGGTGCTTAATTTAAAAAGCCTGTATTACTACTATCTTCTTTATTTATGTTATAATGATGTTTCCTCATCATAAACAAACCTGGAGTTGTGTGTTTGTTTCATTCACACATGTTCACCCCTGCATATTTACGCTGAGTTCTTCTCTCAGACTGAAAACACTCTGTTCCACCTTGTAATGTCATGTGGTAATACAGAAAGTGCTCCTCTGTACCTACACACACACCTTCACTAGAATCACTGGATAATTTAAGACCTGGAATTGCCAATCTCTATTGAACTAAAGGTAAAAATCAGATGTTAACTTAAAAATTACCGCTTCATGACATTACAAGGTGGAACCGAGCATTTTGAGCTTTGGAGATGTAGAAAGACTTAAAGGATTAAACAAACATGTAAGAATGAAACGAAACAAATTCAAAATCAAGCTCCAGGTATGTTTTTGAGGAGATAACAACAACAACAACAACATTCTAATATAACTTAAAGTTCACAATAATTCATTTTGCATGTTACTGGATGTTGAATATTAATACTAATACTAAATTTATAGTTTCCACAACAACTATTGTGTCTGCTGCTGTTACCACTATTATAGCTCTTTCTACTACTACTGTACTGTACTGTACTGTACTGTACTGTACTGTACTGTACTGTACTGTAGTGTACTGTACTGTACTGTACTGTACTGTACTGTACTGTACTGTACTGTACTGTACTGTACTGTACTGTACTGTACTGTACTGTACTGTACTGTACTGTAGTGGTGGGGTGTGAGTGATGGTGGTGGTTTGAGGGGCCGATGGTGCAGATTGTTAGGCTCGCTTCTATCAGTCTCTCTCAGCGCTGCTCTGACTACAATACTAGTTTACCACCTCCATGTTTGGCATGAATAAATGTTCATGTTTTTTCTACTACTTCTGCTACTATTGCTACTAGTTACTAGCAGTATAGTTACTGCTACTACTAAGTGTAGTTATTTAGTTACTACTTCAACTCCTACTACTACTCATTCAGCAAGTACTACTACTACTACTACTACTACTACTACTACTACTACTACTGCTACAGTAATTGCAGTCATTGCTGCTACTGCTGTTGCTAAATGTAGTTAAAATGTACTTTATGTGATTCGGTTCTTTTTTCAGACCAAGAGTTTGTTTTCATACCTGACAGTCCGGTCAGATGATTTATACAGGTTTGGCGTTGTCTTCCTACAAGTGGAGGCAGAACTACAGCGCTATCTGCATTTTTACTCTCACACATCTGTCCCGAGGAAGTCGGACTTTTAAATCAGCTGACCGGACTCGTTACAGCAACATCATGTGACCATTCTGAGGAAGAGCGCTAGTGCACAGTCGAAACTGTCAGGTATAAAAACAAACTCTTGGTCTGAAAAAAGAACCTAATAACATGAATTATCAGAAGACCAAATGAACATCACTGAACTAAATGTAGTTTACATTAGGACTAAAAGAATCAAACCAAAACTGTGAGTAAATCTGAGTTTTGCCTGTTTAAAATTCTAGTTTGTTTGTTAATTAAGTTTTTGAAATTGAGTTATATTTGCTACGTGATAATTAACGGCTGATGCATTGTCAACTTTTGCATTTTACCAGTCTGAACTTTGGCAGCACTTATCCATAAAAAGCACATTGACTTTTGACACTTTCTCAAATATACAACCAGAAATATAGAACCATAATGACAAGGTTAACAGCAACGTTTGACTTGTAACAAAATATGAATTACACCTCTCCATGCAGCCAGTACAAACCTGCCATTACCAAACCCTTTAGAAGTGTTAAGAGGGGCTGTCCTTGGCTGAACCTGCTGCATACTAAGATCTCACCTTACTATGTTTTAAGAATACAGCTTTTTTTTAACCGTCACGCTTTGGAATATGGCCGTGAGTGCTGATTTTGGATTTTACGAGAACTAAAACCTATCTTTACAGGCTGGAAGTGTCAAGGAGAAGCTAAAGACGCGGCCAACAAAGGGACGGTTCTTCTGAGCTCGGACCACAACTCAAGCTGAGATAAGAGGCGGAGAATAAAGGGAGAGAAAGCTGTTAAAACGTGAACTCAGCAGAGGAGTAGCGTTTTAACGTCTTGACCTTCTGAGAGAGAGTAATTTAGACAATAAGCACATGTAAACAGTGTCGAAGCGCCGAGATGGGGTGATAAAAGAGGGATAAAACAGGAGGAGGAGAGAGGAGAGGGGCTGCCACAAGGACAAAAACAAGTCAAATGTTACACCTCAGTATTTTTTTTATGAATATTGATAAAAGCATTTAAGCACATTTTAAAAGTTCTGCTCTTCATTTGCTGCATGATTTGGGGAAAATATGGAATTCCTTTTTTTTTCTTCTTTTAAAATTTGTGTTTTAATAAAAGGTTTCGGCTCAAAGTTTACATTTCACATCCAGGAGAACTGACAAAAACATGAAATGAAAATGACAAACAAAGGGTGTAGGTTTGGTCTCAGCTTTGGTGGAGACATTGAGTGCGTCACATGCACATCAATAACCCGGTTATTAGCCATATCCAGGTTCTGTCAGTGTTCGTGTTACTGTGTTTACATGTTCACTGAGAAACCGGGACACTCATATCCACGTGTACATGATCAAATGGAGTGTCCCGGTTTCTTGACATAATCTTACAAATGCGCAGGCGCAAAAATTAACTTAAATCAATTTCATAAACCAGGAAAAATACAAACCGTGAGCTCCTTTAGCATAAGAAGCTAAGGAGCTACGAGATCTCCCACAATCCACTGTGCAGATTCTTCATTAAAATCTTCTGCATAAATAAACTCAACTTTACAACATATAAACCATAAACACTATAGACACATCAGCCCGTTTGATCAGATCATTCAGCTGTGATCACATTTGTTTACGTTTTACAGAAACGAAACTTAAGACCGTAGGCTAATTAGCATAAACTGTTAGCGGCGATAAAAACAACTCGCTCCTTGCGCCGCTGATGCGATCAGTTTCTTTTGGACTAAATGACACGACTCTGTGGATTATGTGTGTTATTTCTGTGACAGAAGAGGCGCTGATGATGGTGAGTGTGTTCCGTGCATATAGAGTATAGGAGATAGTTCATGTTTTAGCTTTTCAGCGTCACACGAGTGCAGGTCGTACGAGTGCAGGTCGTACGTGTGCAGGTTTAGCGCAGCTCTTAATTTTACAGTCATTTCACTCGTTTGGTCACTTTATTTATGTTGGTCAATTTATTTATGTGACTACTGTTGTGGTGAAAGGCTGGAAAGTGTCTTTTGGACGCATGCGCACTCAACTTTATGTTGCAGTAACCGGGATACTGCGTATACATGCCACAAGTATCCCGGTTACTATCGGAATAAACCAGCTACAGTAACCCGGTTTCTAATAACCGGGATACTGCCATAACCGGGTTACTGTGTTTACATGCACCATCAAGAAACCGGGATACTCAAAAAACCCGATCATAACCGGGTTATTGATGTGCATGTATAACGCACTCATTATCAGCTCATAATAGATTGATTATATAATATTGTTTACTTTTCATATGATGCAAACTGCAAAAACCAAACGGCACATTTTTATAAGAAAAGGTAAAATGGGATAAGAAGTTGCATATATGATTTATTAATTCTTTCCAATAACAAACAGAGTCTGGGCAAGTCCAAAATAAGTGAGAGGTGGTTTCATTTTTCAGTTTGTAAAATGTACAGTTTGTGTCCTTTGCTCTTCTAACGCTACGTTTACACTGAAACGAATCACCGTATCACCGTATCGGAAACAATCTGCGTCCAGACACGTCGTTTCTGTGTCCGCAATCCTTCCAGCATATTTGAGCATATTTGTTTACGTTTTACAGAAACAAAACTTAAAACCACATGACTAATTTGCATAAACTAATAAACAGCTCGCTTTTGTGCGTTGATGCGGTTCAGTTTCTGTCGGACTAAAGGACAAGACTCAGTGGAATATCAGTGTTCTTTCTGTGACACAGGGGTGTTCTGCTGATGGTGAGTCTATCGCGTTAGAGATGGTTCATGTGAAACTTTTCAGAGATTATACGTCTGCAAGTCGTACACACAGACCGTATATATAAATGGACATATATTCTAGCCTCTTAACATTTTGGAACGTTTTTTTGTGAACTACTTCGCGGTGCATAGACCTACATCAGCGTATCAGCGTTTTCAGGTGTCCACACTGTTGCCGAATCAGATCCGTACTCGTATGATTTCATGGGAGCTGGCAGTACCAGATCATTCTGTCTCTGGAGCCCTTTTCAGTTAGATTAGTGTGGACGAACACTACATCCACAACGAAAACAACTCAAATACGTACTAGTGTGGACGGGGCCTATGATGATTCTTTAGTGGATAACAGCGATGTAGAAGTTTGTAGCAGATTTCCCTTTGCTTGTTGGTGATGAGATATTTGTGAGGTCATGTCCGTACATTTTTCCATGGAATATTGTCAGTGGAGTCGGGCTGGTCACAGTTGCACGAGTAGGGCTCTGTTTGGGAGGTGCACTTGTGGTGATAGTCGCTCTTTTTCCGCGGTGACTCATTTTAAAGCAAGTTTAATTGACGATGAAACCAAGTAATTTCCTTCAAAATTTCCTTTTCAGAGTTTGGTGCAGCGTCTTCACTCAAGCCTGCTCTAGCCAACGTCTTCAGGTGTGGTCCTGTCCTGCCGCTTCCCCAGTTTAGGCTCCTGACTCCACTAATGACATCACTCTGTTGCAGCTAATGTCATATTGCTGAATATATCTCAGAACGTCTTAAAAAATATCTAAAAAAAAAATAAATAAAAATCTTCAAAATGTCAACTAAAACGTGTTACTACTACTGAGTTTGGAAAAATATCATAATAAATTTATATTTTTGTTTGTTAAATTAAAATGGCAAATATTGGTAGGAACTAGTTTGTCTTCTCCAAATATTGGTTGTGACATGTCCCCACCGTCCCGATGCAAACCTATGCTCTTGTGACAATCTAATGCACGAGTCACATGTATTACAGGGTTAGCAGTTGTTATTTTTATGCAGAATAAGGCAGAAGATTTTGTTGTTTGTGAAAAAAATTATGGTAATTGCATTTTGATTTGATCACGACTCATCCTGCAGCCCTAATGAGCATGCTTGATTCTGTTACAAACACATTAAGGAATAAGGAAAGAATTTTAGGGATGCGCCAATCCAATACTGGTATCAGATATCGGCGCTGATACTGAAAATTTAGCTGGATCAGATATCGGCTTCCAATTATCGGTTCAGCAGATATCCCGGTTGGGCACATGAATTGACGTAATAAGCAGCTCTTGTACTGTCTGTGTATAATTCTAAAGCATTTTGTTGCTCGATAATCAGAAGAAGTGCGTTTGCATCCTAGTTGTTGTTAGTTTTACTGTACCACACTGGATGGAGAGTTGTGGAAAGTGCTTGTAAACTTGTCACAGTGAATAATTAGGATGTCCAGAATGCTTAAGTTAAAGTTATAATGTTATTTACTCATCATAAACGTACCCAGAGTTGTGTTTTGTTTCATTCACACATGTTTAAGACACAGCCTGTGCATATTTAGAGTGATCCAGTGTTGTTTTTAAACTCCACACACCTTTGCTAGAATCATTTGGATCATTTTAGCCCTGAAATTGCCAGTCTCTCCTGAAGATGTGTGTAAAATCCCTCAGCCGTCCAGGTGGAACGGTAGTGCCTCCACTCAATTTCATTTCTCTCCAGCAACTAGGTCAGGAATCAGAATACACTAGACAGTTTGCAAGAACCCCGGAAGTTGTAGATCGCGCACCAGCCAATCAGTGAAGAGCTGTGAAGCCGGCAATTATTTGGACACCACTGAGCGTTCCAGCACATTACATATATCTCAACCAAATAGCAGCGAATGGTTACCGTAACTTCAGCACTATAGGGCATGCTCAAAAGCCTCCAATCCCATCAAAAAAATGACTGCGTGCCCCACAATCCAGAGCGCCCTATACATGAATCCACTTGGGTGTCCCAGCACAATTTCAGTAATCTACAAAGCCGCAAACCCTTAGAACACACAAACACGCAGAGCAGACAGCGACCGCGCGGCGAAAAACACCCAGAGCCACACTCACTGGAACGGAGGAGCAAATCAAAAAAGTGAGTGCAATGTGCCACTTCTAGACACAACTGAGTCACTGCGAACACGCCGACAATCCGTTGGTCCCAGACAGCACCCTCCCTACACGCCACAACTGAACAAAGCCCAGAGTCACCGTGAACGCACCAAACAAACAAAACCACTGATCCATCCAACTGTTGTGTTTCCTTTAAAGTCCGGTGTGGTTTATTTGTGAAAAAAGTTTGAAAATAGACCATTCTATGACAGTGCGCCTTATAATCCAGAGCGCCTAATAGTGCGGAAAATACAGTAAATAAAAAAAGTACCCACCTACTGTCGAGCGAACGAATCCTAATGCTACAAGGTCAGACGATTTCCATGAAGTGAAACTGGCTGATGAATCGGATTAGGTAGAATCCATGGCAAAAGGAGAAATTCAATTTGTCAACTGGATAAAAGTTTATTTGGTCAACCAAATAAAGTTTTGTCCAGTTGACAAATTAAATTTCTCCTTTTGCCAGTCTCTTCTGAACTAAAATTGAAAGGTAGTTGTTGTCATCAAGTGGTAGTTTTCATGTTATCAAAAGTTGGAACTGAGCATTTTGAGCTTTGGAGATCTGGACAGACTAATAACAAAGGATTATCAAACAACACTGCTTGTGCAAATGAAACTAAACACAACTCTAAATATGTTTTTGAGAAGGTAACAACATTCTAACCCGGCTTCACGCTCACAAGAGTCACTTTTGTGTAATATAAGACCTTAAAGTGAGGTATAACTTTGGACCACTGCAAACTAAAATGCACTAGTTTTATTTTTTCATGTTTGGAAGACGATAAAAAAGTGGAACAGCACCTTTAAACCTCCAGGTCTAGACAAAGGCATCAGCAGACAGACACAGCTCCCTCACAGCGTATATTTCGGATGTGTTTTTCTTACTCGCTGAACCTCCAGATCTAATGAAATGCTACAAAACTTACTGTGCACTTTTTTATGCTTACCAGAGCGTGAAACTCTTTTGGACAACTGGGGCTTTTATCCAGGTCCGTGGGCCAAAATAACTAGGAGGCGTTGGAGTTATCTTAAGGGCGCGTAGCCAGAGCCGTGATGGTCCCAGAGAGATGGAGCGTGTGGAGATCCAGCCTGGGCAGAGGGAGATGTGGTCCGTAAGCAGCCTGTTTGTTAGTCTTGTTGTGAAATCAAAGTTAGCGCCTCAGGTAGGACTCCACACCTTGATTTTCTTGTGATGTGCGGCGAGTTACACGATCACAATGCTTTGATCTGACCACAAACATATTTACATTTGAAAGTAAGGCTGAGATGTAACTTTTGAAACCAGTGAAGGCCTGAGCAAGACTTGGTTTGGTTCTGTTAAAGTTCTGGTTTAGTCCCAGTTTTGATGTTGACGTTGTAGAATGAATAGAAGCAGAAATGACTCATATTCCTCATACCGCTAATGACTGTTTTCTACAAAGTAAGGTCACTTAAGGCCAGTAGTTGTAGTGGTAGTTATTTTTACACAATCATTTTTCTGAGAACATTTACTTCTACATGTTTCCCTTGCTTGATTCATCAGCCGGTTTCACTTTGTGGAAATCGCATTATAATCAGTTATAATTCAATGCTTGTTCAAACTGAGGGAGAGAACTCATAATTTTAGAGGGTATGGAAATCTCAAATTGCCTAATGTTTGAACTACCTGTAAAAGTTTCTGTGTGTCTGTATGTGGTGTAAAACTCCGGAACAGTCTGCATACACATCTCAAGCAATGCCAAAATATTCATAAATTCAAGTTGTTCTATAAACATATGATCTGGTCACACAGTAAATAGAGAGTGGGTCATAATATTAGAACAATACTTCCTTGCATTGCTTGTATCTGTTGTTTCTTACCATTGTTTGTATCCTTAACTTTACCATTGTCAGTATGATTATGTTATACTACCGAGCTGGAACAGTGACCCTTTGTCTGCACTTGTAAATAGTTTATATAGTTTAATTCAAAATGTCTGAAAAATGCAAAAGAAAGCTCATTGTGTTAGATTATGAAGAGTGGGGGTGGGATTAAATACATTTTCCTTCTTCCCACTCCTTTTTAGGCAAAAACTTTTTTTTTTTTTTTTTTTGTGGTTATTTTCATTTCTGTTATGATTTCACCTGTGTTATATGTTCCATTGTATAAGAATGTAGATCCCAAAATAAATACATAAAAAATTAATAAATAATTTGTTCGCTCGACGGTAGGTGGGTACTTTTTTTTATTTAACCAATCACTGCTATTATAGGAAGAAGGGCAATAACGTCTTTCCCCTTGATAAAATTCACCAAACATTCTCTTTGTTGCATCTTTAAATCCTCGATCTCGGGAATCATTGCCAACACAGAATGTATGGCTGTTCGCTGATTGACTGGTGCCCGAACTCGAAACGTCTAGTGTATTCTGATTCCTGACCTAGTCCCTGGAGAGAAATGAAATGAGTGGAGGCACTAGGTGACGCCAGCCTGGCTAATATTTCCCCTCATCAAGAATATAAAGATGCATTTTGTTTCATTCATGCTTGCTGCATTAATTCACTAATCCAGAACTGTCTTCTGAGTGTTGAGAAATGCTCTGTTTGCATTTTGCCCAAATTGTTGCGTCACAGATAAAAATATGGTCTTCTAAGCCTCACTGGAACTATTCACAGTCACACTCTGTTTACAACAAACACGTGGCTCTATTTGCTGAAGTCACACTGCCTTCGCAATGGTTTAATTTGTTCATTTTCTCATAGTTCATTTCCATTTCTGAGAGCAGAAGAATAACGTCCTAAACTGGAAATGAATTTGTAGTTCATAAAGTATGCTTTGCAAATACAGACATTATTTAAAGTAAAGTAAACATGAAATACCCAAGATGACCCAGAGGATGTTTAAAAGGGAATTAGAGCCAGAAGAATGCACATGTTCTTTAAGTTCACGTTGTCCATAGCTCTGCTCTCGTGGACATTATTAGAGCTATTTGTGGGTTTGTTTGTGCAGATGTGGAGTGACAGGAGCAGGAAATGTGCTCTCCTCACTCATGTGCAGTGTGATTGTGCACCGGGACAGAGACAGTGGGACAGAGACAGCAGGACAGAGACAGCTGGGACAGAGACAGCGGGACAGAGACAGTGGGACAGAGACAGCGGGACAGAGACAGACAGAGACTGGGACAGAGACAGCGGGACAGAGGACAGTGGAGAGACAGTGGACAGAGACAGAGAGACAGTGGGACAGAGACAGTGGGACAGAGACAGTGGACAGAGGCAGTGGGACAGAGACAGCGGGACAGAGACAGTGGGACAGAGACAGCGGGACAGAGAGACAGAAACAGTGGGACAGAGACAGTGGGACAGAGACAGCGGGACAGAGACAGGGGGACAGAGAGACAGAGACAGCGGGACAGAGAGACAGAGACAGTGGGACAGAGACAGTGGGACAGAGACAGCGGGACAGAGACAGCGGGACAGAGGCAGTGGGACAGAGACAGTGGGACAGAGACAGCGGGACAGAGACAGTGGGACAGAGACAGCGGAGACAGAGAGTGGACAGAGACAGCGGGACAGAGACAGCAGGACAGAGAGACAGCGGGACAGAGAGAGTGGGACAGAGAGAGTGGGACAGAGGCAGCGGGACAGAGACAGGGGGACAGAGACAGGGGACAGAGACAGAGAGACAGTGGGACAGAGACAGAGGGACAGAGACAGAGACAGTGGGACAGAGGGACAGTGGGGACAGAGACAGCGGGACAGAGACAGGGGGACAGAGACAGAGAGGACAGTGGGACAGAGACAGAGGGACAGAGACAGTGGGACAGAGACAGTGGGACAGAGACAGACAGAGACAGGGGACAGAGACAGAGGGACAGAGACGAGAGGACAGAGACAGACAGAGGACAGTGGACAGAGACAGAGGGACAGAGAGACAGCAGAGACAGCGGGACAGAGAGACAGTGGGACAGAGACAGAGTGGGACAGAGGCAGCGGGGGACAGAGACAGGGGGACAGAGACAGGGGACAGAGACAGGGGGACAGAGACAGGGGGACAGAGGACAGAGGGACAGAGGACAGAGGGACAGAGACGTCAGGACAGAGACAGGGGGACAGAGACAGCGGGACAGAGAGACAGAGACAGTGGGACAGCAGGACAGAGACAGTGGGACAGAGACAGCGGGACAGAGACAGGGGGACAGAGAGACAGAGACAGAGACAGTGGGACAGCAGGACAGAGACAGCAGACAGAGACAGTGGGACAGAGACAGCGGGACAGAGACAGCGGGACAGAGAGAGAGTGGGACAGAGAGACAGAGACAGTGGGACAGAGACAGAGGCAGTGGGACAGAGACAGTGGGACAGAGACAGTGGGACAGAGAGACAGTGGGACAGAGACAGCGGGACAGAGACAGTGGGACAGAGACAGTGGGACAGAGACAGTGGGACAGAGACAGTGGGACAGAGACAGACAGACAGTGGGACAGAGACAGAGACAGTGGGACAGAGACAGCGGGACAGAGACAGACACAGCGGGACAGAGACAGGACAGTGGGACAGAGACAGAGACAGTGGACAGAGACAGCGGGACAGAGACAGCGGACAGAGACAGCGGGACAGACACAGCGGGACAGAGACAGTGGGACAGAGAGAGTGGGACAGAGGGAGTGGGACAGAGACAGCGGGACAGAGACAGAGGAACAGAGAGACAGCGGGACAGAGACGGGGACAGAGACAGAGGGACAGAGAGACAGAGACAATAATCATAAGAGGACAGAGCAGTGGAGTCTCATTCAACCATAATCCTGCTCTCTGTTCTGTTGGTACTTTTCATTATGTAATAAATGTGGAGCATATTGTCTGTAGCTGTAGCCCAGACTCACATCCATCCATTTAAATCAGACATATTGAACAAAAATGACTTTGAAGAACTTTTAACCATTATATAATGGTGTTTTGTCATGATTAACTTTGACATTGTCTTGCTTTCAAGGCACTCATACTCTGAAAATTCCAGATTTTACCTCCATCCAACTCCGCTTCACTTTGGTTTTTGTCCGTCTTTTTCTTGTCCAGACTGAAAGCATTTGTGTGTCTTCTGTAAAATAAAGTTAAATGTTAACTCTCATTGTCAGTGAACAAACTAGGAACTTATTTTGGTGGTATGATGTAACATAAAAAAAATAAAATAAAATACTACTACTACTACTACTACTACTACTACTACTACTACTAATAATAATAATAATAATAATAATAATAATAATAATAATAATAAATAAACAAATAAATACATAAATACATAAATAAATACATAATAGTAAATAAACTATTACCAAAAAATAATAATAATAAGGGCATGCATTACAAAAATGTAAATATAAACACAGACACACACACATACTTTGACTGAACACATAATACACAGTCTTGAAAGAACAACACTGCAGAACTTTCAGTACAAGTAGATTAAGTTCATGAACAAATGTGATTCTTTGTTTAAACCACTGACCGGGTAAATCTCTCTAGTCTGAAACAGTCCACTGTGACTCCATTAGCCTTTGGACAGAGGCTGGTCCTGTGCATGTGCTGCCCTGCTCCAGAGCGCCCCCATCAGTCAGGTATCTGCCACATCCACAGCCCTGGAGCCTGAGGATGTGTCTGTTTGTCTGTGATGGCAGAGCACTGCTCATACTGCTGTCTCCACATTTGAGAGCCCATTGATCATATCAGATTGCTTAAGTAATTGATTGTTACTGGTTATTAACCCTGCAGAACTTTGGGCCCTCTGACGCTGCACAGAACAGCCTGTAATCAGTCACAAATGGCAGCCGCTAATGAAATTAGTTCCTGGTTCTGCCTCACAACTTTGTTTGTTCCACAAAGTATTGGCAAGGGCAGTGAGGCGCCATGGTCCCCCTCCCCAGAGAACTACAGCAGAGGAGCAGAATACAGATAATGAACCACTCGGACACTCAGGCTGGAATTATCTGCACCCAAATATGAAGATATTAACACCAAAATATGACAATATTAACACCAAAATATGAAGATTTAAACACCAAAATAAGAACATATACGCACCGAAATATGAATATTTAAACACCAAAACATTAAGATCCAAAAAACCAAACTATGACGATATAAACACCTACATATGAAGATATAAACACCAACATATTCAGATATAAACAGCAGTTTTAGAGAGTTTAGAGAGAGCTGTAGGTGTTAGGAGCAGGAGGATAATTTATTAGAATTAAATAAGATATTCAAAAGTTTTGTCAAATTTATTACTGCAAATTAAGCTCTTTGAATTTATACCCCAATGCTTTCACTTTACATACATCCCTGTAGCTTTTAAGTGCTGTATTTCATGAGGCCTAAAGCGATGAAAATGCACACTGTTGCCATGGAATTAACACTTCTAAACACAATATGTCTTTTCAATGGTCAAAAGTACTCAAAACAAAATCTATTAATAGTTTTCATTGTAGTTACTGCTGCAGGTATGAGGAGCAGAGACAGAAAAGCAATTAGATTAAACTAAATGTAAACAAGATTCAATAGATTTGCTGAATTCATTTCTGAAAAATAAAAGTCTTCTGTATTTATTATCAAACATGGACAATAACCTTCAAAGTAATATCCCCATGATTTTACTTTTCGTACACTCCTGTCGACATATGAGCTCTAATGCTGCTTTCAGGTCACCTTCAGAGGTCGGAAAAAGTCGGAAAAAACAATGACCAGAATATTACAGGAAAGATTCAATAAAGTCATGAATACAGGGAAGTGGAAATCAGCCAAAATGAGGATCCAATGAAGTTCCTTTAGTCTCCTGGACAGTGTTACTATATTAACAGTTCACGAAGCAATGTTTGAGAGTGAATTTCATCTTTTGTTGACCCAGTAGAGGATCAATAGTTGTGCAGGAGCAGGTCACAGGAGCAGGTGGACGGGAGCAGAGTGACTAAAGGGAAAGGAGCACAAGTATTTTCCCTTTAGTCGCAATATTTTAACTGTCAGATATCAAACTTTATCAATACTCAGGGCGCAGACATGTTTGATTTTCTAACTCACACTATGAACTTTCGAAGGCTTGATCAAGACTCGGTTTGGTCCTGTTATAGTCCTGGTTTAGTTCCGGGTTTGGTCTCAGTTCTCATGTTGTGGATGTGCAGCCTCAAGTTTAATGAAGAGCAGCGGACGTGACTCATATTTGTCATACTGCTTATTATTTTCTCCAAAGCAAAGGGACTTAAGGACAGTAGAAGTGGTAGTTGTTATTTTTACAAAATCATTTTAAACATTTACTTCTACACGGACATTGCTTTAGTTTGATGTTTTTAAAGAACACATAATATTTGAGCTTTTTGGTACAATATTATTATGTTATATCATTGTCCCCTCATTAAAAAGAAATACCTGGAGTTGAATTTTCTTTCATTCATGTTCATGCTTGTTTCATTAACCAACTAATCCAAAATTGTCTTCTAAAAATTCAGAATTGCTCTTTTAGCATTTTGCCCAAATTGTTGCATCACAGACAAAAATCTGGATTTCTACTACACAGTTTATAGCCCATAAACCCTCACTAGAACTGTTCCAGACCAGTGTTTCCCAAACTTTTTTTTTTTTTTCCTTTCTTCTGGGGACACATATTTTAAAAGTTGCAAACTTTAAAGACTTTATTCGTAAATCACAAAATAAAGTTGGATTTGAGCATTATTAATTGGACATTTTATTGTTGACTGAGTGATCTTGTCTCTCGGAACAATTAGTATTACTCAAGTTTTAAACAACAAATAAAAATTGAAGTAGCAATAAAAAGATCCATAAGTCGACTATTTGGACTTTAAATGCAGATCATTTCTTTTTCTTTTCAACATTCAATTGAACCAGCAATACTGGAACAAAAGAGTCAATAAGATGATTACAAAAAGATTAGAAATTATGCAAAACATGTCTTAACATTTCAACATTTCTAATGAGATAGGTGGGCCTGTCTGTGTTTTTGTAGCTCGCTCCAGTCCGGGTGCAGGAGGAGAGCGCAGCAGCAGATCAGGCGTGTAGTTAGAACTGTACATTGCAGACCTACATGCAGATCGTGACAAGGCGACCCAAAAAAAATCTCTTGCGACCCACCCGAGTCCCCGTCCAGACAAGTACGTATTCGAGTTCGAGTGGATGCAGTGTTCGTCCACACTGATCCAACTGAAAACGGCTCCAGAGATGGAACAATCTGGTGTTGTCGGAGTACAGATCTGATCCGGCTCTTTGTGGACGCCTGAAAACTCTGATACACGGATATAGGTGTATGCGCCACAAAGTAATTCACCGCCAAAACGCTAAGAGGCTAAAATATATGTCCATTCATATATACGGTCTGTGTGTACGACCTGCAGACGTATAATCTCTGAAAAGTTTAACATGAACCATCTCCAACATGACAGAAACACAGAACAGACTCACCATCAGCAGAACGTCCCTCTGTCACAGAAAGAACACTTATAATCCACAGAGTCGTGTCCTTTAGTTCGATAGAAGCTGAACCGTATCAGCGCACAATAGCAAGCTTTTTTTTTTTTTTTAAGTGCTTAGTTTATGCAAATTAGCCATGTGTTTTTAAGTTTTGTTTCTGTAAAATGTAAACAAATGTGCTCAAAGCTGTGTGGATAGGGAAAGCTTGCAGACACAGAAATAACGTGTCTGGACGCAAATAGTTTCTGATACGGTGATACGCGGATTCATTTCAGTGTAAACGTAGTCTCAGAGTCGTGACCCAGACTTTGGGAAACAATGTTTAAGAGTCAAACTGTTTACAACAAACACGTGCCTTTAATAGCAGAAGTCACATTGCCCAGTGGCTTCATTTGTTCATTTTCTCATAGTTAATTTCCATTACTGAGAGAAGAGGAAGCTCCAATGCCCTAAATGTCTTACTGGAAATGCATGTGTTGAATATATAAAGTGTGTTCTCCAAACGCAGACACTGTTTTAAGTTTGTAAATATGAAATTCTGATCCCAAGATGAGCCGGAGTATGTTCTCTCAGTTTCTGAATATAAATTCCGAGATTGTGGTGCATTCCAGATGTCATGAACAGATCTGAACTCAGTAAATCCGACTTCTGAGACCGTAGCGATTAACAATTCAAAACAGAATTTGATATCTCAAACCTGCACCTATAAAGGAAGCTGAAATTCATGAATAGTTTGCAGCTTCTGAACACTGTGGATAAGACAGATATTATAAAAGTTATTGCTAATGAGCATCACAGTGAGGTGGACTGTCCTTGTCATTCTCCTTCATTTGTGGAAATGGAAAATTGGACTGATTATTTGAAAAAAAAAATAAAAAAAAAAATCAGTTTTGGGAAATTCAGGAGAGCAAAAATAACCTTTTTTTTTTTTTTTTTCCTGACTCAATTTATTCCAAAACAGCCGCTCACCACAGCAGCTAATCAACATTCTGCTTCAGACTGGTGTTTTGACTTTACATGTACAGTTTTATTTCCTTTGTTTACTTCAAGCCTCTGAACCGGCACCTATAGAACTACATATGTATTTCAATGTGATCAGTCTCATCCCATTTGAAACTACTACACATGATTCTAGTGTTTGGTTCTTTTTGTCATGAATGCACAAGGACATGTTTAATTCAAGCGTCAGGATTTGAGGCTTCACAGAATTGTTCTTTAAGTGGTTTCTAAAATAACGGTGTTGTGACATTATAAATTTAAATATGTCTCACAATGTACAGCATGCGTCGCCATTTGGTTCCAAGGGACTTTCATAACTCCAAACTGGAAGAAGAAAAGAGTTTTTTTTTTTTGTCTTGACTTTAGTTTTATCATAAGAAATTACTGTTTGACTAATGTAGACTTTTTAACCTATTAAAAAGGCTCATAGTTCTTAGCTTAGCCTTGGCAGAAGCAAGTAATTAAGTCAATGCATTTCTGACATATAAAGAGAATTTGTGATTTTGTTGTTTCCAAATAGCTGCAGAAGAGAAGTTTTCATTTTGCGACTTATTGCCAGAGGACTTCACTTTGGTGGTTTAATAATAGTTACTTGTAATTAGACTCATCAGTTAAGAGATTAGCTAAACAAAGTAAGAAGAATTGCTATAGAACTACAAACATTTCCACTTTGCGTCTTTAAGAGGTCATGATCTCAGAGTTGTGTTTAAATGAATCACCAGTACCACACTTTGGAAACAATCGCCATTGGATTTCTGCCATATTGTGGAAAATTACTACCCAGGCTGGCTCCACCTAGTGCCTCCGCTCAATTTCATTTCTCTCCAGCGACTCGTTCAGGAATTGGAATACATTAGACGGTTTGCAAGAACCTCAGAAGTTGTAGACCGCACACCGTCCAAATAGTGAAGAGCTGTGAAGCCACAACGTCAAACTCAAGCGTCTGTCTGGGTCCATTTACAGCACAACAGTAAACAAAGCGGTCGAGATGTAGATGAAGACAGACATTCTGTGTTGCAACGATTCCCGAGATCGAGGTTTAAAGCTGGAACAAAGAGAATGTTTGGTGAATTTTATCAAGGGGAAAGACGTTATTGCCCTTCTTCCTACCGGATTTGGCACACTACATAAGTCACAACCAAATAACAGCAAACAGTTAAATAAAAAAAGTACCTGAATACCATCGAACGAACGAATTCTAATGCTGCGATGTCAGAGGGTTTGCATGAAGTGAAACCGGCTGATGAATCAGGCTAGAAAATTACAGCGATAGAAACAACATTTTGACCAGCAGGTGAATTGAGTTTCTTGATGTTTTTCAGTGAAATAAAAAACATCCCAAATTAATATTGATATTATAATGCAAAAACAAATGGCAAAGAGTTCAATTTCAAAAACAGATAGCTCCATTTTGAAATAATGCCAAAAAGTATGTCTCTTTTTGTTACTAACGTCTATTATAGCTATTATCAGTGAATAGAATATAACATCTTGTGGATTTTATCTGAACAGCCCCTACCGTGGAGTCTTTTAAGTCTCATCTTAAGACCCGCTTTTACTAGTGATGTAACAATAACCGAAATATCCGTATATCGTATGGTCAGAAGTCTCACAATAATATCGTTGGCTGTCACAGTATATCGAATCACAAGTCCCTTTGCTTAAATGCATAATATAAACATTGGGAACTACATATCCCATGATTCATTTCAGTGCAGACAACATGAAGAAATGTTCTTTACTTGAATTCTTGGGATTATCACCAAAATCTTGTCAAGGTATTTTAAAAGCAGAAACATGTCCTATCTACAATTATATCAGCCTCTTCAGAATATCGCAATAAATATCGTACAGTGAGATGCATATCGTGATAATATCGTACCGAGAGATTTGGATACTGTTACATCCCTAACAATTACTCTCAGGCTTTTAACACCGCATGAGTTGTGTGGTCTTCTGTGTCTTTTATTTTATTGTATTGTATTTTATTTTAATTTTTTTTTCATTGTTTTATAATTTTTAGCTTTATGCATTTTAACACTTTTTATGTATTGTCTTTTACTGTGTTTTATTCTATTAATTTGTCTGTGCAGCACTTTGGAAACTGTCATGTTTATAAAATGTGCAATATATATAAAGTGGATTAGATAGGATTTATCAAAAAAGGAAAAATATGTAAATTTGGCTTTTGAAAACATTGCCATTAAAGGAGTAAACTGCAAGTCTTATCCGTTTTTGCAAATGAACTCCTCTACTTTCGTAAATCTTTGCCTAAAAGGTAACACAATGGCGTTTTAAATCTTGCTCTAAAGAGGCTGTACCCGCTGCGGCGCCATCTCATCGTTTCGGGATGGCGTTTCCATGGCTCTGGCTGTGAGAAGCTCCATCTCCAGGAAGCGTTAGCCGCGGGGCCGGAGCATATGCGGCACGAGCAGGAAGCAGGGGCCCCCGTCCAGACTGTCCACTCCTCCCATCTGCCCCAAAGCTGTCGCCAACACCAGGAACCTACCCCCAACCCTCCGCACGTCCACCCCATCCACCCCTCCGCGACAAGAGAGGGGACTTTTCAAAACGCCAAGTCCCGGGACAGCTCTTCTTCCGTCCGGGGGGAGATCACAGCCTCTCAGCGGGCGCTTCCAGAGAACATGGGGAGACGGAGAGGGGACGGCGTGTGGTGCATTTGTGCATCGATTGAATGAGTGGAAGTAGACCTAGAGTGGCAGAGTGGTTGGCCAAAGATGATTGCAGATTCTTTAGAGGGGGCCAAGTCCTCAGGCAGAGAGGAGAGCATTACCACAGTGCCCCCGATGGACGATGGAGCCGCACGGTGGCATTCCACAGCTGTTCGGGTGATACATGGAGGGACCGAGCTTTTACATGGAGATTTCGGGTTTTGGATGGAACATTTTCAGCAAACAAGTGACATTTCTGGATTAAATGCAGAAGCTACATGCACAGTAGAGTTGTCAAAAGTTTCGAAAAACAAATACTAACTGATACTGCGACTGAAACTTTATTTATAACGTACTTTAAAGGGACAGTCTGGAATTTTGGACATAGGACCTCATTTCCTAGTAGAGTGTTGTGGAGACACTTTAAAAAATATATATATATCCAATCACACTCCACAAAGCAGCCAAAGAAAATCTATTATTACACCAGACTGTCGATGTGAATGTCTGTGTCTATAGAATAATTTTTGAAGTAAAACCAACCTTGCTTTTGAAGGATTTTTGTTTGAGCAGCAGCAGCGAGTTGTAATTCCTGATAGAAAGCTCGACAGCGGTGGACTGATATATGAGAAAATAGTCCCTCAACATGCAACGATTCATGCGATGCAAGGTTAGTTTTATTTCAAACTTTATTCTATCAACACAGACATTCACATCGACAGTCTGGTGTAATAATAGATTTTCTTCAGGTGTTTTGTGGAGTGGGTAAGACTGTTTTTAGTGGCAGGAAAACTATGGCCATTGACATGCACTAGTCTAGCACCAGCGACCTCTGCAAATACAAGGACCGGATGGAATATTTTTTAAAAGTGTCTCCACACGTCTCCAACACTCTGGCTAATGAGGAAATGAGGTCCTATGTCCAAAATTCCAGACAGTCCCTTTAAAAACATCACAGGTCAACAAAAATGCTACAGAACATAACAATTAAAAACTATAAAAAGAACAAAATGTGTAGAAAAGCAGAATCAAACAACTTAGATAAAATAGATACTTAGGCTACGTTTACACTGAAACAAATCACCGTGTCAGAAATGTTTTGCATCCAGACATGTTGTTTCTGTGTCCGCAAGTCTTCTCTATCCACACAGCTTTGAGCATATTTGTTTACGTTTTACAGAAATGAAACTTAAAACCACATGGCTAATTTGCATAAACTGAGCGCTCAAAAAACAGCTCGCTATTGTGCGCTGATGTGGTTCAGCTTCTGTCGGGCTAAAGGACACGACTCAGTGGAATATGAGTGTTCTTTCTGTGACAGAGCGGTGTTCTGCTGATGGTGAGTCTGTTCTGTGCTTTTGTCGTGTTGGAGATGGTTCATGTTAAACTTTTCAGAGATTATACGTCTGCAGGTCGTACACATAGACCTTATATATGAATGGAAATATATTCTAGTTTCTTAGCCTTTTGGCAGTAAATTACTTTGCTGCGTATAGACCTACATCAGCGTATCAGTGTTTTCAGGCGTCCACATGTTGCCAAATCAGATTCGTACTCAGATGAATTCGTGCAGCTGGCGGCACCAGATCATTCCGTCTCTGGAGCTGTTTTCCATCGGATTAGTGTGGATGATGTGGGAAATATTATGTGTTGGTCATGCTAATTCACCCAATATTATGGACTTTGGAATGACAACAGGGTGGAAAACACGTATGACTATCTATAGGTCTATATAACATGTTTTTTCTGTACTTTGAGTGCCATAAAGAACATGTTTTTCTGGACTTTGAGTGCCACGAAGCAGAAAAAACTGACATATGTGGTCCCCGTGGCATGTTCCCACCCATGATAAGGTGTACTGGGTCAGCAGTATTGTTCATTTTCTTGCTGTATATGCTAAATCAACAAGTTAATGTTTTGTCAAGATGTAGTATAAAGCTACCCCTGATTTTGAGTTGGTCAGAGGCGTCGTTCCGGGGTGGCAGTTGTACTTGGTAATCAACTTGAATCTCTCTCAATGGAAATGCTGAAATAAAGTGGCCTGTTCTCTCGGATTCTCCATCTCCTGTGCTTCTTTTTAGGACACGCATTGAACCTTCCGAAAAAACCCACAATGAACACTGCATCCACAACGAAAACGACTTGAATACGTACTAGTGTGGACAGGGCTTAAAACTAGTATCAAAACTGGATAATCGTTTGTGACTTTTTAGTATCGATATTTGTTCATTCTCAGGACAGAAATGAACCTTTTCTGAGTAGCTTTATAATGATCTTGATCTGTATCAGAACAAGTGTAAGACCACATAGACTAGTATTTTTATTTATTTATTTATTTATGTTTTATTGACATTGTGCATTGGTGTTGGAATTCTGTAGTACTGGAATCACTTAGTATTTAAATTTTAGTATCCTGCCAACATTAATGCAGGAAAACAAGAACAAAAAAGACATAAACGTAGTTAATTCTGAGTACTACAGGTTATTCACTGTAAATTACTTTCATTCAAAAATAGCCCACGAAATTCTGAGTGGCTGAACCATGGTCAGCATGAATAATTACTTTTTTTTTTTGTCCGCCCATGGAGATCTGGTCTCTGTCAAATTTCTCCATTCCAAATTCCAGTTCTGTGTCATGTGCTTAACCTTCAACCCATTACTTTAAATGCTTTATGAAATAATTTGTTCCACGGACATTGCACATGAATAATGATAATAAATTAAACCTTATTCTTGAACTGTGAGGAATTTATGCTTATTCATGCTCGATTTTTTTTTTCTTCTTGAAGGTTTAGGTTGAGTGTCTCTTTAATGTGGTTATGACTCTATAAATATGTGTTCGTTTTGTGCATAATTGCAATCTGAGTCGGTCATGTTTTACTCCTTATGTTGTCTTCTTGATTTTATGTTACTGGCACTGGAACTGAGCAGGTCACTCGGGCCTAAAGGTGCGTTGTGTAACTTGTCTGGGCGAGGGTCCGTCAAATGCTTTTCTCCAAGGAGATGTTATTGCTTTGTCTAGAATTTTCCACAGTATGGTATTAAAGGGACAGTTTGGAATTTTGGACATAAACGGACGTGGTAATTTCCTACTTAGCTGACAGAGTGTTGGAGACGTGTGGACGACACTTTTTTTTACAATATTCCATCCAGTTCTTGTATTTGCAGAGGTCGCTGGTGGTCTAGACTAGTGCATGTCAAATGGCACATAGTTTTCCTGCCACTAAAAACAGTCTCACCCACTCCACAAAACACCCACAACAAATCTATTATTATGCCAGACTGTCCATGTAAATGTCTGTGTTGATAGAATAATGTTTGAAATAAAACTAACCTTGCATCGCATGAATCGTCGCATGTTGAGGGACTATTTTCTCATCAGCAGCGTAATTTTACTTTGCCAGTAAGATAGATGCTAGGTGATATCAGTCCGCTGCTGCCGAGCTTTCTATCAGGAAGTACATCTCGCTGCTGCTCAGACATAAATCCTTCAAGGCTGGTTTTACTTCTAAAATTATTCTGTCAACACAGACATTCACATCAACAGTCTGGTGTAATAACAGATTTGTTTCGGGTGTTTTGTGGAGTGGGTAAGACTGTTTTTAGTGGCAGGATAACTATGGCCATTGACATGCACTAGCCTAGCACCAGTGGCCTCTGCAAATACAAGGACTGGATGAAATATTTTAAGAAAGTGTCTCCATAACACTCTACTAAGAAATGAGGTCCTATGTCCAAAATTCCAAACTGTCCCTTTCAGCCTTTCTTAATACCATACTCTTCATGGAGCCCAAACCAGACCAAGTTACAGGTCAGATCTGTGGAGAGACGAACCCACTCACAGTCAGAATGCCTGTTTTTCTAGGTATGTTTAAGCTGTAAAACCACCTGTAACTGAATAAATGTAAGGTGGATATGTTTAATGTCATACTGTGGAACATTCCAGGCAAAGCAATGACATATCCATAGCAACAAGCTGGTCATGGACTCTAAAAGACCTGTTCCAATGTCTGGCCCCAGCACAGATATAGTGAATAAGCAGCTCTTGAGGTCAAAGTATGTCCACTATCTACTGCACCTAATTGCATCTAATTATAAAACTTGTTATTATCAGTGAATCAGAAAGTGTGTGGTTAGCATGCTAGTAGACATTAGTGTTACTGTCATAGCAGAACTTGCTCTGTCATCTGAAAATTTTCTCACTTATAAACACATTGCAGAGAATAATTAGAACGTGCAGAATGCATACAATAAGTGAGGAAAAACTTTGGGCCACTGCAAATTGTTTAAAATGAACTAGTTCTGTTTTTCAAGTTTTTGAGAATGTTAAAAATAAGGTTGTGTGTCTCTAAGGTTAATTTTGGAATGTACTTTTGTAGAAAAATGTAGAAAAAAAAAAGTTGCTTTATAGCTGAAGACTGGAGATTAGAGAGAAACTCAACAAAACACAGGAAGTACAAGCAAACTCTATACAGAAAGGCCTAGAGATCAAACCTGGAGCCTTGTAGTTATGGGGCTAGACTGCTAAACTTTACGCCACTCCACCAACTCAGACCCTCTGTGGCTGTATAAAGAACATTTAGGGACAGATGCTCGGTCGCTGATAGAAGTTACACGAGACGCACTGTCAGAAGTTGTCTTAAAACCGGCTCTTGTCATAGACGAGTTGGAGCAGGAGTCTTGCTGATATCGATACAGAGTTTCTTCACCAAAAACGCACCGTGAAACTGAGCGAGGCCTGTGAAGTGATTGCTGTCTTTTATGTCAGCGGCTGATAAGAGCTTTTTCCAATGCACAAAGACGGCAGTATCACAACACACACAACCAGCTGTAGATTTGAAGGAAAGCAACAAAAAACATCAACAGCATTGGCAGTGTGAGATCTTATAGCTCTGTATTATTATTATTAATTGGGAGCGTCCAAACTTTTTCCCATGGATTTTCTAAACATATTGGAACTACCGTAAAATACCGAATAATAGCTGTGTTTCAACTACCGTTGGGTCTCCTTTAAACGCCCGGCGCAGATGTATATTTTGATAAATAACCACCAATTCCAAATAAACGCAGAGTCATTATAGAAAGTAGCTGTTAGGTTTATCTAAACATTGTAAACAAGAAGAAAGACAAGAGATTAATTCAGTTTTACTCGCGAGGAGAACGGGCAGAGAGTGGGCATCAAAACCAACAGTCTCCACACGTTCTGATGACTCAAGGCCGCTCTCCTCTTTTTATTTCATTAGGAGGCCCTAGTTACAGAATGATAATTCTCAAGGGGAAGGGGAAACAGCAAAGACATAATAAGAAACTGATGCAGCTAAGCATAGTATAAACACATAAAACATGATTAACAATCAGGAGGTGCCTTAGGTCAGACACCATCATAACTCTTGCATGTGTGACAGTGGAAGTTGGCTTCATGTGAGGAATCATCTCGAGGTTCACTAGAGCGATAGGACACTGCACACAGTTGTCAAACACACAGAGGTTATTCAACAAGTGACAAGTGATTGGTACATTATAAATCAAAGAATTGTAGTACATAAATGGTTAACTCATAGGCATAGAATATCACACAACTATTTAGCAAATATGGGATAATAAAATTATTCTGACAGTAGCCTATGCTGACATTCCCAACAGTTATTCTGAATGCTGCCGAGGAGCTGCTCAAACTCCCATTTCCCGTTTTTTGTGCTTTATTTAACAAAGATATCATGATTAGTGCAGCAACACCACAGAGAGCATGATGGTTACAGCCGACACAGAAGCAGTTTGACTTCAGTTCAGTCCTGCTGTTACCAGACTGATTGTGTGACTCGGAATGGATAGGTTATATTCTCTGCACTGCGTCCGATCACCTAACCAGACTGGCGCCACCTAGTGCCTCCGCTCAATTTAATTTCTCTCCAGTGACTAGTTTAGGAATTGGAATACACTAGGTGGTTTGCGAGAATCCTGGAATTGTGAGTTCGGGCACCAACTGATGAGCAAAGAGCCATACATTCTGTGTTGGCAACGATTCCTAAGATTGAGAATTTAAAGCCGGAACAAAGAGAATATTTGGTGAATTTTATCAAGGGGAAAGACGTTATTGCCCTTCTTCCGACAGGATTTGGGAAAAGCTTAATATACCAGTTAGTCTCGTATAGCGCCGCATTACATACGTCACAACTAAATAGCAGCGATTGGTTAAATAAAAAAAGTACCCGCCTACCATCGAGCGAAAGAATTCTAATGCTGCGAGGTCAGACTGAATGAAAAAGCGGTGGAACAGTTGACGCTGCTGTTAAATCCCTATTTTGAAGTGATGTAAAAAAAAAAAAAGATGGTGCAACATAGCGGGCAGGAAATGGAAGCAGTTTTTAGGAGTTTGGCAAGGCAAAGTCGCCAGGCCATTATATATAAAAACTTTAATTAAATTATAATCGTACTGGTTTAAAAAAATAATTGAGTACCATATTTTCCCAGTTTTGCTGAACAACATTTTTGTGAGTAAAGAATGAATTGCCTGCCCCAAATTGCGGCCTGGTCTCAAATATATGCCTGATCTGTTAAAGGTTGTATAGAGGATTTTTTAAGGGAAGAGAAATAGAGCGACACTCCTTTTTCAAATGTTGTGCATGCGTGACACCACCTTCCTCCTCCACAGCTCCCTCAGTAGAAACATCTCTTCCTGCCTCTTTACTCTAGAAATCACGCTTGTTTCCAGCCAGTGCGTGTTCAGAATTACTGTTGAAGTTTCCTGTCCAGAAATAATTTATCGAATGACGTGTCAGTTTTTAGACCCTTCGTCTGCTTCAGTCGCGCCATCGCTGGAAGGAATCTCCAAGAATCACCTCGGTTTGTCTTCGCTCCTTTTCCCCTTCTTCTCTTCTTCTTTCAGCGACCTCAAAAACTGACTTTCATTTGCGGCGAACTGCTCCTGGATTCTCGTCGGCCGTCGCAACAAACTTTGTGCGAAATGTGAGGAAGCGACAGGTTTGAAAAAGCCTCTAAGAACCGCTGCATAAACCACGTAATCCCCACATCCTGACGAGTCAGTTACACTAGAAACGTAGGGAGTTTGATTGATGACCTGACAGCCAATAGACAAAGAGGCAGTCTCGTTTTCTATTGGCTGATGTTTATCTGGCCTCAACACATCCACAGTTGATAAATTTTTTATTTTTTTTTGGTCATCATAATTACAAGGCTGCTGCATCTCTCTAATGGTATTTTTAACTTTCATTGACAATTTGAAACAAAACAAAAAAATCCTCCATACAACCTTTAAGTGACTGAAACAAACAAATGCCCAGGCTAGTATTTGGTATTTTCTGGTAGTATGGACCACTATGGAACCTACCTGGATCACTGAGGGATTACACAGATACAAGACCACATGGGAATATAAAAGCAAGTTGTTGAAAATCACATTCTATTTTGTAATTTTAATATTGTGGTATTGGAATTGAAATTTTTAGTATTGTGATTTTCTGGAATGTTCAACACTATCGCATTAAGCTCTAGCATTTATTCATTAATAGTGTTACATTACTAAAATAAATGAATAAATACATAACGACAAAAACAAAATTGAGTGTTCTTACTGTGTGGGCTCGCCTCCACACAGACCTGACCTCTAACTACATTCATACATACTCCATACAACTGTACACTAACTCACCCTTATGTAACAGATAACCCTGTGTCCTGTCAATAATCATATCTTTGCTGCACAGTCTTCCTATGACCTCTTGTATAAAGCTGTGATTTTATTTTATTACTTATCTTTCTGTTTTATTTTGACTTGTACATTTACAGTTATATAATTATGTCTTATTTAACACCTGTGTTTTGCTCAGTTTTGCTTATATTGTGGTGTGTGAGCTACTGTGTCCAAATAATTTCCCTTGTGGATCAGTAAAGTTTGTCTAAATCTACAGCTACGTTCAGACTGCAGGGCTTAGTGCTCAATTTGGATTTTTTTGCGAGGTCATTCATGGTTCCAGTTAAATGTGACTTGGATGTGAACTTTAAACGCCCCAAAAATGTCTCGTCTGCGCATTGGAGGACACGACGACGTCACACACAGAGAGCGTGCTCAGTGTTTACGGAAGTCGCCTAAACTCTGAGCTTCTTCGTAAAATAGACAGGTTACACATCCACGGCCGGTTTGTTTGTTTGAGTCTTTAGCCTCTTTGTATTTGGCTCGCAGGCTCTTTACTTTTCGTTGACACTGGAGCCAGGACCGTCTGCAGTCACGCTCGGACATTTCTTTGGCCTGAATACAGCGATCTCCCCAAATATGAATGAACTCACTAACCTCCGTTTCCCTCTATCGACTACACTCCGAGTCTGACGTGTAGGTGGGATGAATGTGACCTGGCCGTTCAGACTGAAGTCGCATGTCAAAAGATCAGATATGTATCAGTTTTAGGTGCACATATCCAAGTGGTCTGGGTCACACTTGAAAAAAATGGATCTGTGTCGTTCAGACTGTCATTAAAGGTTGTATGGAGGATTTTTTTGGTTTCAAATTGTCAATGATTAATGATAATGAGCATTATAGAGGTGCAGTAGCCTTGTAATTATGATGACCAAAAAAAAGAGAATAAAAATTCATCAACTCTGGACATGGTGGGGCTAAACATTTGCCAATAGATAACGACACTGCCTCGTTATCTGTGAGCTGACAGGCTGTCAATCAATCTCCCTACGTTTCTAGCGTAACTGACTTGCCTGCGCGCTGCCGGTACGTGGTTTACGTACGACTGTCACGCAGTCCACAGACGCAAGATGCACAGACGCTGTTTACTCCACCAACGCAACAGTTCTTAGCGGCTTTTTTTGACCTATATCTTCCTCGCAGTTCGCACAAAGTTTGTTGCAATGGCGACAAGAATCCAGGAGCAGTTCGCTGCAAAAGAAAGTCTGTTTTTGAGGTCGCTGAAAGAAGAAGACAAGGGGAAAAGCAGCGAAGCCAAACTAACGTGATTCTTGGAGATTCATTCCAGCGATGGCGCGACTGAAGCAGACGCAGGGTCTAAAGACTGACGCACTGGTCGCCAAATTACTCCTGGACAGGTCACTTCTGCTTATTATGAAAACATACTTTATTTCCAAGAGCTAGACAAACGTTTTTCAGGACACGAAAGCGATATCCTATGTCTGAAAACGTAATTTTCAAGGCAAAGAAAGAGTCCGCTTGCTGCTGCGTGTTGTAGCTAGTTCATTCGCACTGAATCTCCGCGCAACCTTCTCTGCACCCCTTTCCTGCTCCTGTCCCCGCTGCCCGTTCCGCTCTTCCCCCTGCTCCTCACTTCTCCGGGCACGGAATCTCCGCACACCGCTCCCCTCTCCTCTCTCCTCTCTCCTCTCTCTCTCTCCTCTCTCCTCTCCTCTCTCCCTGCTCCGCTCTTCTCCCTGCTCCTCACTTCTCGTCCGCGAACGAAATGTCCGCGCACCCGCTCCCCCCGCTCCTCACTTCTCCGTCTTGCCTAACCAACACTGTAGTTAGTTGTTTACAAGTCATGTGCAGCACCGGCTGTAAACAAACCTGTTTCTGGCGTAAAGAGGAGGCGGGAGGAGGCGTTTCTACGTAGGAGCTGTAGGGGAGGGGGGGGGTTTCACGCATGCGCAACATTTGAAAAAGGACAAACAGTCGCTGGATTTCTCGTTCCTTGGAAAATCCTCTATACAACCTTTAAAAGATCAGATACGGTCACATAGGGGCCAAAAAAATCTGATTTGGGTCACTTCAGGCTGCAGTCTGAACGTAGCCTAAGTCTAAGCTGGGCTCATCGCATCACGCTAGATAAGTTTAGAGAGAAGTTTAAAGATCCGATATTACGCAAAATTGACTCTTTTTGCGACGTTATAATGCCGTTACCTGACCAAAAACATACCTGGAGTTGTCTTTTGTTTCATTCGCACATGTTTGACTGATCCCGCATTATTATTGTCTTCATTTCAAGAACTAAAATGCTTTGTTCCACCTTTTGAGTTTTCAAGTTAACAGCTCCTTTTATCTTTTGTTTAGCAGAGATTCACAGTTCCAGGGCTGAAATTATCCGAATGTTTCTAGTGAAGGTGTCTGGAGTTTAAATACACATTGGAGCACATGTACTACCATTTGATGACATCACAAGGTGGAGCAATTTGTTAAACATGTGTGAATGAAACAAAACACAACTCCAGGTCTGTTTTTATGAGGAAACATCATAACATAGATCATAAAATTGCCTAACGTGGGCCCTTTAATGCTTTTCTTTATTCAAGGTTAAGCAATAATATCACCATGGAGACGAGCAGGTGGTGAACTCTGCTCCAAGAAAGCTCCACAGTGAATTTTTAAGTTTTTTGAGACTTAACTAAACACTATCCAAGAAGCACTAGACGATACTGCACTCCCTGATGTGGCCAAACAAAGTAAATTTCAAGCCAAACAAGTGGAATAAAAAAGGATCCTCAGAGATTTGCCTCAGTGATTATTCTAACATTTGTAATTAGAAATGTTAATTAAATAGTTCAAAGCCGTCTCGGGCTGATTATGTCTTTAATTTAATTGCTTCATTCAATGGTTTAACAATGAAAACTTTATTTCAAATATCGGCTTTTTGCTGACTCTCCGTTAAACTGCAAACCAAGTCAGTGCTCTCTTTTTCATCTCTATAGCCTCGATAAAGGGTTAGGGTAGAAAGGCCATCTGGTGTAAAAGGTCAGTTTGTGGAAAATATGTTGATTCATGATCACAAACATGAAAAAAGTGCCACAATCTGCTTTTTCTTTGCACTGTACAATTTAATATCTTGAAAGATTGATGAGTATTACACGTCTATAGGGTATTTAGGTGATTTAGGTATATATTAGATCACCATGTTACTTTTTTTTTTTTTTTTTTTTAATTGCTGTATCTGGCCAAAACATGATATTAAATTATGTAATCAGTTTAGTTTTTGCTGCTCTGAGTCTCCAATTGGTTTGCTCAACAAAATCAGCATGTATTCCACTAATGAAAGTACTACACATCGCATCAGATTTGTTAAGTTCAAGTGTGATTGTGTGATTAGGGATGTAACAACAACAGAAAGAGAGTTGTTGTGAAGGAGTATTTGAGTCGTTTTTGCTGTTGATGCAGTGTTCGTTCACACTAATCCCGACTGAAAACGGCTCCAGAGAAGGAACGATCTGGTGCTGACAGCTCCCACGAATTCATCTGAGTACAGATCTGATCCAGCACTGTGTGGAGGCCTGAAAACGTCTGATGTAGGTCTATGCGCCGTGAAGTAGTTCACGCCAAAACGCTAAGAGGCTAGAGTATATGTCCATTCATATATACGGTCTGTGTGTACGACCTGCAGACGTATAATCTCTGAAAAGTTTAACATGAACCATCTCCAACGCGATAGAAGCACAGAACAGACTCACCATCAGCAGAACACCCCTCTGTCACAGAAAGAACACTCATATTCAACTGAGTCGTGTCCTTTAGTCCGACAGAAGCCGAACCGCATCAGTGCACAAGGAGGGAGCTGTTTTTTTTGAGCGCTTAGTTTATGCAAATTAGCCATGCAGTTTTAAGTTTCGTTTCTGTAAAACGTAAACAAATATGCTCAAATCTGTGTGGACAGAGAAGACTTACGGACACAGAAACGAAGTGTCTGGACGCAATTCATGATTCATTTCAGAGTAAATGTAGTTGTAGACTTGTGGGTGGCTCGTACTCCTAACTGTACGGGTCCAAATAAAGCGTGGGAGAGATCGCAAAGTTACTCAAACATACAAGGAGAGCATATAAAATCATTTCAGGCATGTTTTTGATGAAGGAACGATGTTATATCATGGTCAAAATCTCCAAAAAGTCAAATTTGATTAATATCCTTCCTTTAATAGTCTGTTTTATCATAACAGAAGCTCAGCCTGTTGTATTTGTTTTTTTGTTTTTTTTTAGACATGGTGATTCTTAAGTATACTGGCATTTCTCACTTCAAATCCAACATATAATTCACAGCGGCATGTGCTGCCTTTAAAGCCCGTTCTAAAAATATATTCAGCTACTTGGTATTATAATGTGAACTACAGTGGTATATTTTGGTATAGGTGTGAGTGTGGGAGGGGGTAACATCACCGCTACTTCCTGCAAAGGTCAGTCCATAGAAATAGGCCAGAGAGGGTCCAGTGTGCGCTCCACTGTCCTTTAGACAAATGCCAAAACCACACTGGGAACATGGGACTGGGACAAGACCGAGCAGGGCCGTTCTTAAAGGTTTCTATAGGATTTGGAAACGAGTTCGTAAAGTTGGAACAAACTCATGCCCATTTCAGATAGAGCTGTTAAACTGGGGAGTACTAAAGAAGAGAGTGAGGGGGAGAAGGGCCGTGGTCTCAAGGTATAAGGAACAGTGTGATTGGTTTAAGAGGTATCAACACGTCAAACTTCGCCCCTCCTGCTGTAATTAGGTCAGTTCTGTGTAATGTTACCAACTACTGGAGATTGCAGAGGCCACTGGAAGCTCACACGCAAACAGTTTTGACCAGAAAGCTGCAATTTTTTAGATTCATGAGCCGGTTTCATTTCGTGGAAACCGTCTGACCTCGCAGCATTAGGATTCATTCGTTTGATAGTAGATGGGTACATTCTTTATTTAACCAAACGCTGCTATTTGGTCGTGACGTAAGTAATGCACCAAAGAAGAAGAAGAAGAACGGCAATAACGTCTTTCCCCTTGATAAAATTCACCAAACATTCTCTTTGTTCCAACTTTAAATCCTCGATCTTGGGAATTGTTGCAAAACAGAATGTCTGTCTTCGTCTACATCCATCTCGACCATTTTGTTTACCGTTGTGCTGTAAAATGGACCCAGACAGGCACTTGATTTTGACGTCATGGCTTCACAGCTCTTCACTGATTGGCCGGTGCACGGTCTACAACTTCTGGGGTGCTTGCAAACTAGTGTATTCTGATTCCTGACCTAGTCTCTGGAGAGAAATAAAATTGAGTGGAAGCACTAGGTGGCACCAGCCTGACTAGGAAATTTACCTAGTTTGCGCTAAAGTTGCCAAAAAGTAACAGTAGACAATGCTTTAACTTCTTGGGTTCTTTTTAAAGACAATGCAGTAAAGTGTGTTTACCTTGTTCACATGTTTCATCTGCTGCAAGCCATCTTCAGAACTGTCACCGGTGTTGGTGGTGACGTGTCGTATATCAGCTGTTGTTACTTCCTGTAGGCGTGGTCAGCCTGATGGACCTGGCAGGTCGCTCAGACTGACCACGCCTCCCGTCGCCCGGTGTCTCTGGAGGAGGGTGTCCCAGGTGTGTGAAAGGAGGAACGCGCCGTCATCACGGTTAATGCTGTCCGTGCCTCGTTTCCTGATTTCAATGGCCTCCTTGATCCAGCGTTTGAACTTGTTGTTTTCCGATCCAATTGGATCTCTCCTCCAGAGAACACCGGGCGACGGGAGGCATGGTCAGTCTGAGCGACCTGCCAGGTCCATCAGGCTGACCACGCCTACAGGAAGTAACAACAGCTGATATACGACATGTCACCACCAACACCGGTGACAGTTCTGAAGATGGCTTGCAGCTAGCAGCCGAAACATGTCAACAAGGTAAACACACTTTACTGCATTGTCTTTAAAAAGAACCCAAGAAGTTAAAGTATATAAGAAGACAAAATGAATATCTTTTGCTGCTTAGTAGACAATGCTGTTAAAACACTATATACACAGCTTAGTAGCAAAAAGAGATGATTTGGTGTTTAGTTCCACTTTAAAACACGTTGTAATGTTTCCGCTAGAGGTGCACGGATGGGCTATTTTTCATCCGCAACCGCATCACAAAACTCATCCTCCGCCCGCTATCCGTTTGCAACCACAGTTTTTGACCAGTTTTCAAATCCGCACCCGCCCGCCATCCGCTCAGTCTCCTCCCAGTTGCTCCGAGTTCAGAGTTTTTTTTAATTTGAGTTGTGAAACCACCACCCGCCCGAATTTAATTAAAATATTATTTTTCATCAGGTCATGGAGTCCGCGGCTGTAACCACCATCCGCGCATCACTAGTTTCCGCAACAGTACATTGTGTAACTTTTCTGGTGGAGGGTCCGTCAAATTCTTTTCTCCATGGAGATAATATTGATTGCTTTGTTTGGAATGTTTCACAGTATGGTATTAAACATTTCTATCTACATGAAAACCAAATCAGACCAAGTTACAGGTCAGATCTGTGGAGAGGTGACCCCACTCACAGTCAGAATGCCTGTTTTATTTTTATTATTATTATTATTTTTTTTATATATTCCTGAGATATAAAACCACCTGTAATTGAAAAATGATGTAACGTAGAGCTGTTTAATGCCATACTGTGGAGTATTCCAAGCAGAGTAATGACATCTCCGTAGAAACAAGCAGGTGACGGACCCTTCACCAGAAAAAGTTACACAATGCACTTTTAAATAGACCAGTTGTGCTTTGTTTCATGCATAAATGTTTAAAATCCTGTGTCCTTCTTGAGTGCTTAAAACCCAGTTCCTCTTGGTCCTCTTGTGGTCCTCTCTTTTATGAAGTCTTCTCATTGTTTTCGTCTGTGCACTTTTACTGAACTGACTCAAATCATTTCAGAAATCAAATTGCGTTCTACCTTTCCAGGTATTTCTCCTCAAACATCTGACTAAAGCTGTTGCTCAAATTAAAATTGAAGCTGTTTTTGAACTCTTTTCTTTGTGGAGCTGATTTTTATTCCTGACTAGTTTTTTGGAGTAATGAGGAGTACAGCGACAGCCATTAGACGTGGAATAAAAACTGTGTTTGTTGTAGCTTGACGATTTCAAATTTCTAATATTTCTAAAAGTCTGATTTCTGGACTGAGTAAAAGAAAATACATCTTTTTTTTTTCTTCAGATCTCAGAATTGCTAACATTTGAGACTTAAAACATTCTGTTTTTCCAAAGATGTGTTGCATGCCTAGGAACTTGGTAGTAGATCTGTGACGATATCCAAATCTCTGTGTACGATATTTTCACTATATACATGCATACATGTCACTGTACTGATATTTATTCCGATATTTTGTGGAGGCTAACAAAACAGTGTATATGTATGTATATATATAGATTTTTTCTTTTTAAAATGCCTTGGCAAGACTTAATCCCAAGAAGTAAGCTTTAAAAGTGCTTAGAACTGTTATTTCTTGTAGTCTGCACTGAAATGGAGCAGAGGATCATGGTCTATGTAGTTCCCTCTGTCCTTTTTTTTAACTATTGCTGCACCATAACTCTTTAAGCAAAGAGACTTGTGATTTGACATATTGTGATGGCCCACGATATTATTGTGAGACTTTTGACGATATGATATCACAATATTTTGGTTATTGTTACATCCCTACTTGATATTACCTTTTTTCGATGAGTGACAAAATGAGATAAAGAATAATTACAACTAGACTTCCCACTCTTTTTCAGTGACACTTTTCCATGACTTTTTCATAACCTAAAGTGAATTTACAGCACCTACATGAGTGGAATTGATCAGACTTTTAGGGATAAATATGAAATGTTAACCCTTTCCACTCACCTTATGGTTATCATCACGGTATGAACCTCACGGTACAATATTTATTGTGATATCACGGGAAAGCTCACGATATGGTGGGGAGACTCACGATTAGAGATGTAACAATTTCCAAATCTCAATGTTTTCACGATATACAACTCACAGTACGATATTTATTGCGATATTTTGTGGAGTCTAACAAAAATTTTTACTATGCATTTTTTTTCATTTTAAAATGACATGACAAGACTTAATTCAAAGAATTAATACTTAAAAGTGTTAGAACTGTTATTTCTTCTTGTAGTCTGCACTGAAACGGAGCAAAGGATCATGGTCTGTGTAGTTTCCTCTGTTTTTTTTTTTTTTTTTTTAGCTATTGCTGCACCATAACTCTTAATTTAAGCAAAGAGACTTGTAAATTGATATATTGTGATGGTCCACGATATTATTGTGAGAACTTTGACAATACGATATCACGGAATTTCGGTGATTGTTACATCCCTAGTCTAATGAGAACTTGACAGGACGCTGTAGTTGCGTGAAAGAGATACTAAAATTCCATCACTTTTCCAGAACTTTCAATGAATTTACACAATTCCATGACTTTTCCAGGCCTGAAAAATGACATTTGCAGATTCCGTGACTTTTCCAAGATTTCCATGATGGTGGGAACCTTGTACAACTCAGGCTTAAACTGGCATAGCCCTTTTTCCACATATTTACACTATAATAAAAAGAAATAAAACTTAAATAGATAAAAATAAAATGGCATTGTAAAAGCTCTCTCATGTTTTACAATGTTCTGAATAATGCATAACACAGATCTTCTAAAAACAGTAGTGTAGTAATGAGGACAGGTCCAGGTCCAGGCTCGCGTGTGTGTGTGTGACCAGGGACATTCCGCTGCACATCCGTATGCACGCGCAGTCGTCCAGACCAGTCCCACCTCTGACAATCCAATCTCACAAATGTGCATAACCTGCTCTGCTCTGTCCTCTTCTCTTCCGCTCCTCTCAAACAAATGAAAGAGGCTCCACTTCTGCTCAGCTCAAGTTCACCTCCAGCCGTCCTCCGTCGTGAGCCTCTGAGCTCCGCCTTTTCTGTACCACGCATGGCTCACATCCTCATACAGACAGTGTGCAGGTTTTTTTTTTTGTTTTTTTTTTTTTTTTTACAGTGGGAGGACAAAGACAAGAGGAAAAAAAAAAAAGAAAAGTTAAAATTAGGGGTGTGCAAAAACATTGAAATATTGTTAAATTTGTTTCTTTCACAAATGGGTAACACTTTGTAATAAGGTGCCATAATAAACAGCAAACTAATACACTTAATATTTATAAATTGTTACTAAAATATCTATTTGGTACAAGGTAATGCTTTTTTGTTGCTCATTAGTTGTTTGCGTGAAATCTGTTTATTAATGTATTAACGAATAGAAAACACATTTTTAACTAATACTGTATTGATATTTGTTAATAGCAAAGTTAGGACCAAGTCTTTGTTTTGCAAGTCTCAAGTAAGTCTCAAGTCTTTGACCTCAAGTCCAAGTCAAGTCCCAAGTCAAATACAGGCAAGTCTTGAGTCACTGGTCCATAAGTCCAAGTCAAGTCCAAGTCATCTGCTTTGAGCTTCAAGTCATTTCAAGTCTCAAAACCAAAGTACGAAATATAGCTTAGATTTTTGCAATTTATATAATGTTTAAACTAAATTCTAGTTAAAATGTGATGCTATATTTATATATGAGTGTTTATAGAGAATATAAGAGTTGTAGAAATGCAAATCTTTTCCTTTTTAAAAAGATTTTAGTGTGAATCATTACAGTCAGAACAGAAAGAATTCAGATTTAAAAGTGCTTTTCAAGTTTTCTCAAGTCACATGGCACAAGTCCGAGTCAAGTCCCAATCACTGATCTTCAAGTCCATTTTATCAAGTCGAGTCTCAAGTCCTAAAAATAGTGACTCAAGTCTGACTCAAGTCCAAGTCATGACTTGCAAGTCCCCACCTCTGTTTTTTTGTTTTTATTTTATTTTACTGTTTTATTGTTTTAAGACTAGTATTATTTTAGTAGTTTATTTTATCATCTTATTACCTCCGCCAAGGAGGTTATGTTTTTGCCGGCGTTTGTCTGTTTGTTTGTTTGTTTGTTTGTTTGTTTGTTAGCAACATAACTCAAAAAGTTATGGACCGATTTTGATGAAATTTTCAGGATTTGTTGGAAATGTGAAAAGGAAGAACTGATTTCATTTTGGGGCTGATCCGGAAGAAATCCTGGATTCTGGATCAATTTGAAATTTTAGTTAACATTGTGGTAAATGGGGCCAAAAAATTTGTTTCTCAATATCTGGGTTAATTATTGACCAAACCCCATGAAATTTGACTCAGGGATGGACAATGGGATCCTCTTTCATATTCCAAAGGCTGATCCGGATCTGATCCAGAAGACTGATTTTATCGCCATTTATATAAAAAATGGGGGTAGTCCTTGGCGGAGGTCTGCGCTCTCTGAGTGCTTTTCTAGTTATTACTGTTATTATTATGTATTTGTGCAGCTCTTTGGAAACTGTTTGTGAAATGTGCTATAGAAATAAAGTGGATTGGTTAATAGTTAACTACATGTCTTTATGGCACAAATTAATAGTTATTTTTCCATCACTTGAAATGTTAAATGTTTATTTACTAAATGTAAATGTAAAAGTTAAGACCCATTATTATGTAAATGTATTTCTACTTATCTCAAAATGAACCACTCCTCATAGGATCCTTATAATAAAGTTGCTTCAGCTTAATTAACTTACTAGTAATATATAATTATAAGTGTGGGGCACCTTATAATAACTTTGGAACAGTAATTATTAACTATTTACATATATTTCTTATAACATTTATTAATGATAGCAAATATTTTACAGTGGGTCTCACACTTATTACAACAAGACTTAGTTTACTATTAACAAATATAAGATTAGTTAATAGTAATAGTCAATAATGTTTAGTTAATGATGAAAAAATGATTAACTTGTGCCAAAGTGATATTTTAGTGACAATTAATCAATATTAACAAAGGGTGAGGTAATTACTAGTTTGGTATTTAGTACGGCACCTTATTATAAAGTGTTACCCACAAAGGTTTAGTGTGTTAAACCTTTTTTTTTTTTTTTTTTTTTTTTTTAACCTGTGAGATCTCAGTTCCTTTAAGCTTTAATCCCAACGACTCTTCTTTGTGTGCGTTGGCTGCAGTGTGTTGTGAGCGCGGTACATTTTGCCCGTCAGTTGGCCCTCCTCCGTCTGCTCTCCTCTCTGAAGGTGTCTCTTTCAGCTTATTATCTCCGGACCAAATGCCCGTCGCCGTGGTTACCAAACCCAATTAACTACGCTTGGTCCAATTAGGGAGCGGATCCGGCTTTGGTTAAGGGAGAGGAGAAAAAGAAGAGGAAGAAAGAGGAGAGAGAAAGCGAAAAGGAGAGGAGAAAGTGAGCACCCTTGCCTCACCCCACGGGAGAGAGAGAGAGCGGCCATCAGAATGCGGCTGCACCCTTGGCCTCTTTATTCATCAGATTCAGACACTTTTGAAAACACACTGCCAGACCGGACTAATAGGACTTCATTTTAAGACATGTTGGACAAAACTGACAACCAAAACACAGACGGGCTCATCTAGTTTGAATCTGAAAATAAGGGAGAAGGAAGTTCAGACCAGGAGGGCAATCTCAGACCATTGTGTTAAACCAAGACAGATTTTAAGGTGGACTGTTTCTTAATTAACCATTGGAATTTCTCGTTTTAATCAACCAGTTTTCTACCCAGGTCCATTGTTTCTTATTTAAAAGACAATTAATGATCTATTGTTTTGATAAGCCTAAAATAGTAAAAAATAACTGGACATTATCATAAAGTTGTTCTTCTAGTGGAGGGTCCGTCACCTGCTTGTCTCCATGGAAATGTTATTGCTTTATCTAGAACAGTGTTTCCTAAAGACTGGGTCCCAACCCTCAGGTGGGGTGCTGTGACAAAGAGGGCCTTTGTCCCCATTTTTCACCTTAGTTCAGTTACATCTATCTATATCAACTAAACAGCTAAATAATAACTATCCCGGGTTTGTTTTATTTAGTCTTTGTTTAATTGATCACATTCACACAGTTACTTTAAATTCATTTTATTTGGTTATATCCCTTCATTTTTGTTTAAACTTACCACCTTTACCTGTGACTCCACATGGTCTGGGAACAAAAGAGGGGGCGTGTCCTTTGGCAGCCATATTTATAGGCTCAGGGGGAGGTGTTGGCCCAGACCATGTGGAGGGAAGCCTCGGAAATGGTTCTTTGTTTTATCAAATGGGTTATTAGAATTTTGGTTTCAGTGTATCTAGTTAAGTTGGAGCACTGTTCAGTTTAAAAGGGGGATTAGGCTTCAGAAAATAATTTAAGGCAGCACACCAGTAAGGAAAGGAAATTGCTACAGTTTTCCCCGTAAGTTGGTGTGAACCCAGGGGGAGGGACTTCCTCTCTGGGGGGTATATAAGTAGAGGCAGTTTAATCAGTAGGGAGGTCACCATCAGTGCAGCCAGGTGCCTGTGGGTATTTTCTTTTGTTGCGTTATTTTCTGTTGCTTTTGTTTAGTTAAGCACAGTTCTTTTTTGTAAAGATGTATATAATTTTGCCCATGACTTGGAAGGATCCAATAAAGAATTTGGTTTGGTGAAGGACAACTTTGCACTGGACTCTCATTTTGACCACTTGGGCCAGCTTCCCCACAGGTGCAAGAGATTTTTTTTTTAGGTCGCCTTGTCACGATCTGCATGTCAGTCTGCACCGGATTATAAAGCGCATTAAGCACATTAAGTGAAACAAACGGACGACACTTGAGGCTGATCCTTTAGACCAGGCGTCCACGATCCATTGGCAGATCGTGGCGTAATTCGCTCGTCGCTTTGCCTCTGTCTTGGAGAATGTGTATTATGAATGTGAATGTGGGTGGATTATTTCAGTTTTTTTTTGTTTTGTTTTTTTCCTACGAGGACGACTCAAGTATACATTGAGTAATAATGTGTTTACGTTTTACAGAAACAAAACTTAAAACCACATGGCTCATTTGCATAAACTATAAGTGCTGAAAAAACTACTCACTCCTTGTGCGTTGATGCGGTCAACTTCTGCCGGACTAAAGGACACAACTCAGCGAAATATATCTGTTCTTTCTGTGACAAGGCGACGGTGGCAGTGTGTGTTGTGTTGACACAGAACTATACTTTGCCCGGACAATCCATCAAGCGGTTCGGCTTAATAGCTTACCAAAGTCGTACTAAAACATTTCGACAGATTTTTGAGTGCTGTGTACCACATAGAGGCCAATAAGCACAACCAGAATTCATACATATGGTGCACCGGATTATACTGTTGATTTTTGAGAAAATTAAAGGATTTTAAGCGCGCCTTATAGTCCGAAAAAGACGGTATTTGGATCAGTGTTGTCTTTTTTCATTCTTGTAGAAAGAAAATAAATGCTGTTTACAGTCCCTGTCCTGGTGTCTGTTGATATCGGTAATCGGCAGATACTTAAAGCTATATCAGTATCGGAACTGAAAAAGCTGGATCAGTGCATCTCGAATTGAAATCAGATTCAGAAGATCTGTCTTTCCAGCCCTGCGGTTTTAAATTTCATTTCTGTAACACTTGCGCAAAGCTGAATTAAACACATTCTAATCTCAAACAGGATGACAGTGGTGATGGTTTATATGTTGT
Source organism: Boleophthalmus pectinirostris (assembly GCF_026225935.1). Lineage (NCBI taxonomy): Eukaryota > Metazoa > Chordata > Actinopteri > Gobiiformes > Gobiidae > Boleophthalmus > Boleophthalmus pectinirostris. The sequence continues at coordinate 34,027,597 of NW_026571447.1, read as the reverse complement.
AAAGTTGAGTTTATTGATGCAGATTAGTAATAGTAATAATAATTATGATACTTATTATAGAAAAACATGAATAATTAAGAGAAAATCAAAAATTTCATCCCTAATATTTACAGTTTGTGTGTTGTGTCTATTGTGAGTCAGATTTAGATATTTGTTCGGGCGTTCGCTCTACACGTCGTCTCTAAAGTGTTTGTCCTGTTGTCTGAATAGAATTTTTTTTTCGCTACAAAGCTCCCATACCCAGTGGTGGTAAAACCGTTTTTGTACCGTAGTCAAATAATTTGTTTTTCTGCATCTTTTATTCTTCAGGAAAATGGAATTTGTAAATCTTTGACATCTCGTATCGGCTGGTATTTTGCGCTGACCTTGCTTGTTTAAACAGTCGGCGCGCTGACTCCAGTCTCTGTCCACGTTTAACACCGTGACAAAAAGGATGCCCCCCGTGCGCCGCTGCACCTGACGCGGGCGGGTGCCGGGCGGGTGTCGGGCAGGTGCCACTGCAGGGTGCTCTCCACGCTTTAGTTATGGACTCCAATGGGACGATTTATCTCAATAATGGCTCCTTTTGTGTGACAAGGCAATTTCACTGGCCAGAGGTGTTTTTGGCTGCCTGTCGCTCTCCTCCGCAGATAAAGGCTGTTTTGACTCACCGCAGAAGAGAGAGAGAAAGAAAAGAGAGAAGAGAGAATGGAGAGAAAGAGAGAAAAAAAGGAAGAAAAGAAAAAAAAACGAGAGGGGGAAAGAGAGAGAGAAAGAGAGACAGAGATGGGAAGAGAGAGAGAGGAGAGAGAAAAGAGAGACTAAGACTAAGATGAGGAGAAAGAGGGAGGGACGGAGGGAGAGGGTGAGAGAGAGAGGGGGAAAACAGGGAGAGAGAGAAAAGGAGAGAGATAAGCGATGATTGAAGGAGGGAGAGAGAGAGAAAAGGGAAGAATGAGGGAGCGAAGGAGGGAGGGAGGAAGCAAGAGAGAAAGAGAGGAGGGTGAGAGAGAGATATATAAAGAGAGAACGAGGGGGGCAGGGGGAGAGAGAAGGGGAAAGGGAGAGAGGGTGAGAGAGAAGGGGAGAGGGAGAAAGAGAGTGAGGATTAGGAAGAGGAAGAGAGATGGGAAGAGAGAGGGCGGGAGAGAGAGAGAAGGGGAGAATGAGGGACAGAGTGAGAGAGGGGGGAGAGACAGATATGAAGAGAGAAGGAGGGAGGGAGAGAGAGAGAAAAGGGAAGAATGAGGGAGCGAAGGAGGGAGGGAGGAAGCGAGAGAGAAAGAGAGGAAGGTGAGAGAGAGAGATATAAAGAGAGAATGAGGGAGAGGGGGACAGGGGGAGAGACAGAAGGGGAGAATGAGGGAGAGAGGGTGAGAGAGAAGGGGAGAGGGAGAAAGAGAGTGAGGATTAGGAAGAGGAAGAGAGACAGATGGGAAGAGAGAGGGAGGAGAGAGAGAGAGGAAAAAATGAGAGAGAGAGAACAAGAATGGGGAGAGGAGAAGCGATGGAGAGAAATGAGAGGAGAGAGAGGGAGGAGAGAGGAGATGGGCGTGAGAGAAGAGAGGGGATGAGAGAGAGAAATGTGAAGAAAGAGGGAGGGGGAGAGAGAGAAGGGGAGAACGAGTGAGAGCGAGAGAGGGGGGAGAGACAGAGATGGGAAGAGAGAAGGAGGGAGGGAGAAAGAAGAGAGAGAAAGGGAAAAAAAAAGGAAGAGAGGGTAAGGGAGAGAGAGATTGGGAAGGGAGGAAGAGAGAGGGGGGAAGGGAGAGAGAGAAAGGAGGGAGAGAGAGAGAAGGAGAAGGGAGAGGGAGGAAGGGGGGTGGGGAGAGACAGAATAGGAAGAAATGGAGAGAGCGAGAGAGAGAGAAAGGGAGAAATGAGAGGTAGAGAGAGAAAAAGGAGAGGGAGGATGAGAGAGACAGAGATGTAAAGAGAGAGGAGGGATGGGGGGCAGGAGAAGAAGAGAAGGGGAAATGGGAGGGAGAAAGAGGGATGAGAGCGAGAGAGATGTGAAGAGAGAGGGAGGGAGAGAGGGTTGCAGGGAGAGAGAGAGAAGTGGGGGAATGAGGGAGAGAGAGACAGAAGGGGAGAGAGAAAGGGGGAAAACATGGAGAGAGAGAGGGAGGGAGAGGGTGAGAGAGAAGGGGAGAGAGATAAGCGATGATTGAGGGAGGGAGAGAGAGAGAAGGGGGAGAATGAGGGACAGAGTGAGAGAGGGGGGAGAGACAGATATGAAGAGAGAAGGGAGGGAGAGAGAGAGAAAAGGGAAGAAGAATGAGGAGAGAAGGAGGGAGGAGGAAGCGATAGAGAAAGAGAGGAAGTAGAGAGAGATATATAAAGAGAGAATGAGGAGAGGGGGGGCAGGGGGAGAGAGAAGGGGAGAATGAGAAAGAGTGAGAGAGGGGAGAGACAGATATGAAGAGAGAAGGAGGAAGGGAGAGAGAGAGAGAAAAGGGAAGAATGAGGGAGCGAAGGAAGGAGGGAGGGAGGAAGCGAGAGAGAAAGAGAGGAGGGAGAGAGAGAGATGTAAAGAGATAATGAGGGAGAGGGGGACAGGGGGAGAGAGAGAAGGGGAGAATGAGGGAGGGAGGGTGAGAGAGAAGAGGAGAGGGAGAAAGAGAGCGAGGATTAGGAAGAGAGACAGAGATGGGAAGAGAGAGGGAGGGAGGGAGAGAGAGGGAAAAACAGGGAGAGAAAGAAAGGGAGAATGAGGGAGGGAAGGAGAGACAGAAGGGGAGAGGGAAGGAGAGAGGGAAAAACATGTAAAGAGAGAGAGAAGGTGAGAATGAGGGAGTGAGGGAGAGAGAGAAGAGGAGAGGGAGGAAGAGAGGGAATGAGAGAGAGGAGGAAAACCAGAGAGAGAAGGAGGAGGGGATGGAGAGAGGGGGGAGAGACAGAGATGGGAAGAGAGAAGGGGGGAGAGAGAGAGAGAAGGGGAGAATGAGGGAGGGAGGGTGAGAGAGAAGGGGAGAGGGAGAAAAGGAGTGAGGATTAGGAAGAGGAAGAGAGACAGAGATGGGAAGAGAGAGGGAGGGGGAGAGAGAGAAAGAAGAGAGAGAAAGGAGAGAAGGGAAGAGAGAAAAAGGGAAAAAAAAACAAGAGGGAGGAAAGGGAGGGGGAGAGAGAGGTAGACATGGGAATGGGAAAGGGAGAGATGGAGAGAGAGTGGGGGAAGAGGAGGAAGAGAGAGAGGAGGGGAAACAGGGAGAGAGAGAGAGAAGGGGAGAATGAGGGAAGGAGGAAGGGAGAGACAGAGATAGGAAGAAAGATGGAGAGAGAGAGAGAGAAGAGAGAAGGGGAGAATGAGGGAGGTAGAGAGAGAAAAAGGGAGAGGGAGGATGAGAGAGACAGAGATGTAAAGAGAGAGGGAGGATGGGGGGCAGGGAGAGAGAAGAGAAGGGAGAATGAGGGAGGAGAAAGAGGGATGAGAGCGAGAGAGATGTGAAGAGAGAGGGAGGAGAGGGGTGAGAGAGAGAGAGAGGGGGGAATGAGGGAGAGAGAGACAGAAGGGAGAGAGAAAGGGGGAACATGGAGAGAGAGAGAGAGAGAGAGAGAGATAAGGGGAGAATGAGGGAGGGAGGGTGAGAGAGAAGGGGAGAGGGAGGAACAAAGACAGGGAGACAGAGATCGGAGGAGAGAAGGAGGGAGGGAGAGAGAGAGAGAAAGGATGAATGAGGGAGGACAAATGGAAGAGGAGGAGAGACAGGAGGAGAGAAAGAGTGAAAAACAGGGAGAACGAGAGAAGGGGAGAATGAGGGAAGGATGAGAGACGGATGGGGAGAGAGAGGAAAATATGGAGGGAAAAGAGAGAGGGGGAGAATGGGGAGGGGAGATAGAGAGCGAGGGGGCCAAGATGGGAAGAGAGAGAGAGAGGGAGATAAGAGAGGAAGACATAAGCAAGAGGGAGGGAAAAGAGAGAGAGAAGGGGGAATGAGGGTGGAGGTAGAGAAGAAGAGGAGAGAGAGAAAGAGAGAGGGGGGGGAGAGAAGATGGGAAGAAGAGAGAGGGAAAAACAGGAAGAGAGAAAAAGAAAGAGGAGAATGAGGGGGGAGGGAGAGAGAGAGAGAAGGGATGAATGCAGGAGAGACAGAAGGGCGGAGGGAGGGAGAGAGAGATGGGGAAACATGAAGAGAGAGAGAGAGAGAAGGGGGTGAATGAGGGAGGAGAGAGAAGACAGATGGTATGGAGTAAGAAAGCTGTCAAAAATATTTTGTGCGCATAAAATAGAAATCCGTGCGTATTTGGCTGTAGTTGCGCATAAATAAATATTTGTAAACTCTCAAATGAGTCCAGTCGTACATAAAATATATTGTGTGTATTTTTATCCATCAGAATACGAATTGAAAAATTACGACGTCATGAATTACAATCACGAAATGAAAATTTACGATTACGCTTTCATCAGTACGAATACGAATTCACAGACGGAACTTTACTGTCAAAAATACGTCATCACTTCACAGACATTATCCATCGAGCAGAAGAATGTTTTAATCTAAACATACAGAGAACCTGATATTTGCTAATTAGCCCTGGGATAACGTTACGTCTGATGTTGCCAACTGGCTCCACTATGTTTTCTAACATATAGGTGCAATTTCCCGTTCAAAGGAGGTGTTCTACACAATATTATACAGCAGGTTCGGTTCCCGAATTCAAGACATTTTTTACAATAGATTTTAATTAACCCACTTGTTGGTCGCTGTTGTAGCTTCTTGTGCTTTTACTCTGTTTTTACTCTGATACAAACTTGAGCTGCGCAGTCTTGATCTTGATCGATGTTTCTTCTGCTCGATGGATAATGTCTGTGAAGTGATGACGTATTTTTGACAGTAAAGTTCCGTCTGTGAATTCGTATTCGTACTGATGAAAGCGTAATCGTAAATTTTCATTTCGTGATTGTAATTCATGACGTCATAATTTTTTCAATTCGTATTCTGATGGATAAAATACACACAGTATATTTTATGTACGACTGGACTCATTTGAGAGTTTACAAATATTTATTTTATGCGCAACTACAGCCAAATATGCACGGATTTCTATTTTATGCGCACGAATATTTTTGACAGCTTTCTTACTCCATAAGATGGGAAGAGAGAGGGAGGGACAGTGGGGGGAACGGGGAGAGAGAGAAAGAGAGACAAGGGATGAATGAGGGAGGGAGGGAGAAGGAGAGGGAGGGAGGGAGAAGAAAGAGGGAAAACATGGAAAGAGAAGTGGAGAATGAGAAAGGGAGAGAGAGAGAGAGAACAGGAGGGAGAGGTCTGGTGTTTTTCAGTGTCAGCGTGAGACAATAAGTGGCGTCCATCAATTTCATGCACATTCTGAGGTCAGACACACGACAGTGGAAATGCCAAATTCATGACATTCAAAATAAAATAAAAAATAAAATAAAAAACCTTCAGAAATAAAATAAATAGTTTTAGATTGAAGAGTTGTTTTTTGGGGATTTTTTTTTTTTATATGTACGTTAAAAAAGAAACAAAAAAACAATATTAAGACAGAGAGAGACACAGGGGACGCAGAAAGAAAGAGAGAGACAGAGACAGAGATAGAGAGATAGATAGATAGATAGATAGATAGATAGATAGATAGATAGATAGATAGATAGATAGATAGATAGATAGATAGATAGATTGTCTATCTATATATCTGAGAGACAGAGAGAAAGAAAAAGAGAGAGAGACACAAAGAGAAAGACAAAGAGAGAGAGTGACAGGGATAGAGACAAAAAGGACAGACAGACAGATAGAGAGAAAGAAAGACAGAGAAAGAAAGAAAAAGATAGATATATAGAGAGAAAGACAGATAGAGATACAGACACAGAGATAGAGAGACACAGTGAGAGACAGAGAAAGAGATAGAGATACACAGAGAGCGAGAGTGAGAGAGACACAGAGATACAGAGAGAGAGAGAGAGAAACAGAGAGACAGACACAGAGAGAAAGAAAAAAAGAGAGAGAGACAGAGAGAGAAAGAGAGACAGACGGACAGACAGACACAGAGAGAAAGACACAGAGGGAGAGACAGAGAGCAAAAGACAGACAGAGAAACAGACACAGAGAGACACAGAAAGAAAGAAAGACAGATAGAGAGACAGACAGAGAGAGAGAGAGAGACACAGTGAGAGACAGAGAGAGAGACAGAGAAAAAAAGAAAGACAGAGAGAGAGACACACAGTGAGAGACAGAGAGAGAGACAGAGAGAGACGAGAAGAAAGACAGAGAGAGAGAGAGAGAGAGAGAGAGAGAAAGACAGAGAGAGAGAGAGAGAGAGAGAGAGACAGAGAGAGAGAGAGAAGAGAGAGAGAGAGACGGCAAGATAAAGACAGAGAGAGAGACAGAAAGAGAGAAAGACACAGAGAGAGAAAGACAGAGAGAGAAAGAGAGAGAGACAGAGAGAGCGAGAGAGAGAGAGCGAGAGAGAGAAGAGACAGCAAGATACAGACAGAGAGACACACAGTGAGAGACAGAGAGAGAGAAAGAGAGAGAGAAGAGAGAGAGAGAGAGAGAAAGACAGAGAGAGAGACAGAGAGAGACAGACAGAGAGAGAGAGAGACAGAGAGAGAGAAAGAGACAGAGAGAGAGAGACAGAGAGAGAGACAGAGAGAGAAGAGACAGAGAGAGAGACAGACAGAGAGAGAAGAGACAGAGAGAGAGACAGACAGAGAGAGAAGAGACAGAGAGAGAGACAGACAGAGAGAGAAGAGACAGAGAGACAGAGAGAGAGAGAAGAGACAGAGAGAGAAGAGACAGAGAGAGACAGAGAGAGAGACAGAGATGTAAAGAGAGAGGGAGG
>NW_026571447.1:33923314-34008314 GCF_026225935.1 Boleophthalmus pectinirostris | reverse complement strand
ATTGACCACAAGATACGGAAGCCTTGAGCGGCAAGAGAGGAGGGGAAAAAAAAAAAAAAAAAAAAAAGGCAGGTCATTTGGGCTTTTTTTTTTTTTTTTTTTACACCAACAACTTAAAAAATTAAAAAAAATAAAATAAAATAAAATATACAAATAATACAAATAGAAATACTAATAATACTAATAATACTACTACTACTAATAATAATAATAAAGTGTTGAAACCAGCCTTTTCATGAGTTTTACTTTTACATTCTCTTTTATGTTCTCTTTCGCTTTTAGGCTCTAGAGCCGTAATATATATTTTGCTATAACTCGATATATGATATATATCTCGATATCTGTACAGGAAAAAAAAAAAAAAAAAATAAAATAAAAAACTACTGCAAAAACAAATAAGCCAAATTTGGGGGGAATAAAAAGAAAAAAAAAAAAAGTGCAAAAAGGTTGGCAGTTCATGCAGAAACAAAGTACTACTGTGACATAAATAAATAAATAAATAAATAAAATTAATATACTAAAATAATAATTAAACTGTAATAAAGGAAGAAGTAATTGCCTTTTTTTTTTGTTCACTGAAAAATAAAACAACTCAACTCAAGCTCATCTTTGCATTAACTCTGTCAACTGTACGATATCCATAACCATGAGCTCCCAGACTAAGCTCGGGAAGTTCCATATTTTAATAGATCCATGTTCCTAACAGCAGTAATGAGATGTGAGGCATCCCACAAGCCACTGCGCAGATCAAACCAAACATTTCCAAATACTATTAAATACTATTGTACAAGTAATACACTGTAGCAGATTATTCATTAAAATCTTCAGCATAAATAAACGTTACATTACTAAACTTTACAACATATAAACCATAACTTTTAGAGAGCCACATCAGCCCGTTTGAGATGATAATGCGTTTAATGCAGCTTTGAACACATTTGTTTACATTTTACAGAAACGAAACTTAACACCACATGGCTCATTTGCATAAACTATAAGGGCAGGAGCACACACAGAAAAGGCAAACAAGCGAAGCGACGAAATCAGAATTAAATATAAGCATTATATCAATATGCACGATATGTCAGAATCCACCCCCCCAATCAGTTACCATGTAGTTGATTAGTCTTAGTTAGAAATTTTCAAAAAGTGGGAAAACTGAATGGCACTTTTGGGACATCATGTTGTGTTGTAGTTTTATTGTCAAACACCTACACTTACTATAAAAAGTGCTCCTCCATGTTTTTGAAGCCCATGCATGCACCATCACTGACTGCATTCTCTAAAATTGATCACTCTGTAAGGAACCATGTTATTGGTTAAATAATTTCAGAGAACATTAAGGTAGAATGACCTGAAGCTACAGCATCAGGTGAAAAAAGTCAGAAGTACTAGGTTAAATCCCCTCCCTCTGAGTAGAACTTGCAGCTCAGGGCATAATACCAACTTTTGAAACCAGCACTTTCAGACTGAAAAATGACTCCTGCGTGGCAGTTCTGAAAAGTCACAATTTCTCTCATGTAAGTACAGTTGCTTTCTGTCAAATAAGTACAGTTGCTTTTTTTTTTTTTTTCCCAGACAGTGACAGTGTCTAGATTTGAAACAGTACCACCACCACAAGAAAGCTTTCAAACTGCATATTGTTGAAATTGTCAGCATTGTTTTAGCCTCATTCACACTGCCTCACTACTCACGGTGAGATCTACTTGTTAGGATCAAGGCTGAATATTTTCTCACAGACAGTATTTTATGTAGAATATTTAAAAATGCAATAAAACATGACACAGGTTATAAAAGATAGCATGTTGAAAAAGTGTCTTCAGCACTGGCGCTCTTTGTGTGTGCTGACATTCAGATGAGTGGGTGGGGATGTGTCCATGTGTCTGTAGCCTCAGGAGAAACACATGTTCATATGATGAGTTGACCTTTGCAGCACCATGCAAATGAGAGCTGGGCTTCTACGGCTCTACTGCTAAAGAGCCACAGCCTGGACTCACGTTAACTCATGGAGTTAACATGAAGCTCCATAGAGTTACAAGGAGAAATGCAGAATTTGTTTGAGTTTGTCATCACCTATTTTTTTATTTTATTTTTTTCCTTAAAATTTATATATTTTCATTACATTAGAATTAAAAGTGTTTTCAGGTGGAGGGTACAATCTAGTTGTCTCCATGGAGATATTATTGCTTTATGTAATGTCTCAGTATGGCATGAAACATTCATATCCATGGAGAAAAGCAGGTGCTCCCAGGAAAATCAACACCAACACCACCACCAACAACAATCAACGACCAACACACAACAACAACAAACAACAACAACAACACACAACCAACAACAACAACAAACAACAACCAACAACACCAACAACCACAACCAACAACAACAACAATCAACAACAACTACCAACAACACCAACAACAACAATCAACAACAACCACCAACAACACAACAAAAACATTCAACAACAACCAACAGCAATACCAACATCAACAACCAACAACAACAACAACAATAACACCAACAACCACAACAACACAACAACAACCAACAACAACAACAACAACAAACAATATCAACAACAACAACAACAACAACAACAACAACAACAACAACACCAACAACACCAACAAAAACATCCAACAACAACCAACAACAACAACAACAAACAACCAACAACAACAAAACCACAAACAACACAAACATCCAACAACAAACAACACAACAACAACAACCAACAACAACACACAACAACAACACCAACAACATTAACAACAACAACCAACAACAACACATAGATAGTTTGCAAGGTTTACAAAACTTTATAAACCACTAAGTTATTAAAGCCCGAGTTAAGTCTTTTTTTTTTTTGCATTTTAAATGTGCATTTTGGGCTTACAATAACCACATTAGTTAGCACGTAGCTGGTTAACCTTCACAGTGTCTTAGAACTCTTAATATTTGAATTTTTCGAAATGTCTATGGGAAAATGAATGAAAAATTTACTCCTGAAAACTGGAACGGACTTCAAAGTGGGCAGGACTATGGAGTTCCATAAGGCGGGGTATGTGTATGTGTGTTGTTGTTTTGTTTTTTTTTGTTTTTTTTTTCCATCTGTGAATGAATGAATTCCTGGCAAAAACAGCTGTACTCTAAAAAAACGTCCCTAGTGCCCCTTTGGAATTGCATTAATACACAATTACTTTTCAACTGTATTATTTTCATCTGTTCCCCTGTACAATAACATGTCGTCAAGAGTATTTTCCTGAGTGTAGCTGTATCCTCACCCGCCTTCTGCCCCGGTATTGAACTGCACTGATCCATGTCAGCTGTGATTTCCCATGCGTGTGTGTGGAACATGGCACCACTCGCGCACACATAACCCCCAGCCTTATATAAGCAACAACACACAACAACAGCAAACGCACAACAATATACCCATGCATAACCTTATTACATTTCATCAAGACTCAACTGGGCCATAATGATGAACATATAGCACAGAGTCAAGGGTTATGTTTACAAGGCTATTAAACGGATCACGTCTCCCACACTGTCACTGCAAAACCCACCGAGACTCACACAAAACCTGATTGATCCACAACGACTATTATTTGAACAAAAATATAAATGGTAATAATACATGAAAATAATGACATAAGGGTGAGTTGTTATTCAGTCGTAGGGAGTATTATCTGTTACATAAAGATGATTTGTTGTACAGTTGTAGGGAGCATTATCTGTTACATAAGGGTGAGTTGTTGTACAGTTGTAGGGAGTATTATCTCTTACATAAGGGTGAGTTATTGTACAATTGTAAGGAGTATTATATATTACATAAGGGTGAGTTGTTGTACAGTTGTAGGGATTATTATCTGTTACATAAAAGTGAGTTGTTGTATAGTTGTAGGGAGTATTATCTATTACTTAAGGGTGAGTTGTTGTACAGTTGTAGGGATTATTATCTGTTACATAAGCGTGAGTTGTACATTTGTAGGGAGTATTATCTATTTGATAAGGGTGAGCTGTTGTACAGTTGTAGGGATTATTATCTTCTACATAAGGGTGACTTGTTGTTCAGTTGTAGGGAGTATTATCTGTTACATTAGGATGAGTTGTTGTACAGCTGTAGGGAGTATTATCTATCACATAAGGATGAGTTGTGCAGTTGTAGGGAGTATTATCTGTTACATAAGCGTGATTTGTACATTTGTAGGGATTATTATCTTTATATAAGTGTGACTTGTACAGTTGTAGGGAGCATTATCTGTTACATTAGGGTGAGTTGCTGTACAGCTGTAGGGAGTATTATTTATCACATAAGGGTGAGATGTTGTACAGTTGTAGGGAGTATTACTGTATCTATTACATCATGGTGAGTTGTTGTACATTTTGTTGTGCATGTTGTACATTTGTAGGGAATATTATCTTTTGCATAAAGCTGAGTTGTACAGTTGTAGGGAGTATTAACTATTACATAAGGATGAGTTGTAGGGAGTATTATCTATTACATAAAGGTGAGTTGTTGTATAGTTGTAGGGAGTATTATTTAATACATAAGGGTGAGTTCCTGTACAAATGTAAAGAGTATTTTATATTCTATAAGGGTGAGTTCCTGTACAGTTGTAGGGAGTATTATTTAATACATAAGGGTGAGTTCCTGTACAAATGTAAAGAGTATTTTATATTCTATAAGGGTGAGTTGTAGGTTGTAGGGAGTATTACCTGTCCACGATGGAGAGCAAATGTCTCCAGCTCAGATTTAGGACATAGGATCAGTTTGCTTTGAACAGAACAAAGTAGGACTAAATTGCGCTTTCTGTTTTGATTTCAGGCCTGTAACTGCCACGCCACCCTCTATAAACCACAATGTCATATGGCTCCATAGACGGAAACTCCTTTGGCGGACGCAACCCCTTCGGAGGCCCAGCCAGACAAGGCTACCAACCAGTCGGTAAGAAATGATTATTGATTTTTTCTTCTTTTATTGTTTTGCGGTGTTCTGACTTTGGGTTGTCCTTATTTTCAAATGACCGCTTTCATTTTTCAAGAGGGGCCACATTAAATTTAAGAGTTGAGAATAATTGGCACGAACAAAGCGCGCCTCGATGATTTCCTCCATTTTGTTTCATTTTTGTTCCTCGTAAAAGCAAAAAAAAAAAACAGAATTGTAGCTTCTCAAACTGCAATTATTGGTGAATGACAAATGTTCTTTTTGTACTAATGGCGGTGGTGTGGTGTGTATCTTTGGAATGACTTCCTTCCGAGTACAATCCCAGGAGAAAAATTTGGTGCACAATTGGGTCAAGAAGAACGCAGGTGATTGTTTCGAAGCACACGGGGATTTTTCGAAAATGACGTGACGCATTTTTCTAATCGTTGTTTTTACATGACTCAAGGTACTCCAAAGTCCAAACAAAAAAGAAACTTCTTGGTTGTTTACTTCTAGGTTCCCACTCTTAACAGATTTTCTTCTTGGGAAACTGACAAACTCCAACATCATTTAGAAATTTGGTAAAAAGATAATGCTTCTAAACTCTTTATACACCAACAACTTTTAAATCCAATAGCTCTGTCAATAAGTCTCCCTAATTACACTACCCTACAAATAATACTCAGGTACAACAACTCACAACTAATGTACAGATAATACCTTTACGTTGAAAATCACTTAGTACTCAGAACTACTTTTAGTACATTCAACGTAGATAAATACTCCCTACAGTACTGTTAACTTTAACTCCCTCTCACCTTGTTTATAATAGATAGATAATACTCCTACAAGTATGTACACAACAACTCACTCTTTAATGTTACAGAGTAAATCCCTACAACTTCCTACACAACTAACTCCTTAAGTACATTAGATAATCTTCCTCTACACAGTGTACCAATAATACTACTCCTACCTTGTAACAGATAATACTCCCTACAACTAGCACCTACAACTATACACATGATATACTCCCTAAACTGTACACAAGCAACCCTACAAATCAGGTATCTTACTGCAATGTATACTCCCTACTGCAGGTAACAGATAAACTCCCTCAACCTATAACACAATTATGTAATACAATCTACAACAACTACCCTTATTCATTATGAACAGATAATAATCTAATACTCCAATGTATGAACTGAATACAACCCCTCAATATGTAATAGGATAAGTTACCCTACAAATGTCAACAATCCCTATGTAACAGCTACTTTTATTACTGTCCCTACAAATGTACAATACAGACTTACAACAGTTAGGTTTTGTAAGGAAAGCATAACCCAAAGTAAACAATTAACACTAGAATATGTACATACAGTAAACAATTACTTTTATTGTTGTAATTTAGTTGGACATGTCAGTAGGAAAGCACACCCAAGGTAGTAGGTGTATCGTAAAGTGAATAAATAATTAAGTTATAGAATCAACGTCTGAACTAGGGGAACATCAATGAGTAAAAGTTGTATTGTAGTAGCTTCACCAGGTGTTACACTTGTTTAGTCTGGAGTAGAACAGTTAGGTAAAGTTTAGGAAGTAGTATAATATAAATAAGGAGCATTAAAATAAATTAACATTTGTTAATAGTTTACATTGTAGTAGTTTTGTATGAGATGTGTGTTTAGGAAAGTTGTCTTGTAACTTTTCAGTAGAGGATCAAGTAAAAGTAAAGTCAGTAGGAGCATTTGCTTTAAGTAGTCTTTAGTAGTAGTTGCATTTATTTAGTAGTGAAAGTAAACAGCAGTAGTAGTTAGCAGTTAGTAGTAGAGCAGCAAAGTAGATTAGAGTAGTAAGTAGTAGTAGTAGTAGTAGTATAGTAGTAGTAGTAGTAGTAGCAGTAGTTAGCAGTAGTAGTAGAGTAGTAGTAGGTAGTATGCAACAAGTAGAGTAGTAGTAGTAAGAAGTAGTAGGTAGTAGGTAAAAGTAGTAGTTCAGTAACAGTAGCAGCAGTAGTAGTAGTAGTAGTAGTAGTAGTAGTAGTAAGTAGCAGTGTAGCAGTTCAGTGTAGTAGCAGCAGTAGTACGCAGTAGTAGAGTAGCGTAGTAGTAGTAGTAGAAGTAGGCAAAGTAGTCAGAGTAGTAGTAGAGTAGTAAGTAGAGTAGTGTAGCAGCACAGTAGTAGTAGTAAAGTAGTAGTAGACAGTAGTAGCATTGTAACAGTAGTAGTCAGTAGCCGCAGTAGAGTCAGTAGTGCAGTCAGTAGTAGTAGTAGTAGGTAAAAGTAGTAGTAGTAGTAGTAGTAGTAGAAGTAGTGTAGTAGTAGTAGCAGTAGCAGTAGGTAGTAGTAAGGTAAGGTAGTAGTTAGTAGTAGTAGTAGCAGAGTAGTAGTCTGTAGTTAGTAGTAGTAGTAGTAGTAACAGCAGTAGTGCGGTAGTAGTAGTAGTAGTAGTAGTAGTAGGTAAGTAGTAGTAGTAAGTAGTGGTAGTTAGTAGTAGCAGTAGTAGCAGCAGTAAGTAAGTAGTAGTATAGTAGTAGTAGTAGTAGTAGTAGTAGTAGTAGTAGTAGTAGTAGTAGTAGTAGTAGTAGTAGTAGTAGTAGTAGTAGTTAGTAGTAGTAGTAGGTAGTAGAGTAGTATAGTAGTAGTAGTAGTAGTAGTAGTAGTAAGTAGTAAAGTGAGCCTATATGAGAAATGTAATTAATCTTTATTAACGGCGATTGCAGATCCCAGTTTTGTTGTCGTCTTATCTGCAGTGTGGGTATAAAATCTGCTCATATTTATCTTGGAATTATATTATTTGTCGATGTTATGGGAATATTTGACTAAGACTCAGACTCTTGTGGAGATTAAATATTTAAGAAGTTGGATTAAATTGGGAGTAACATCAAGTGCTGTACAGTCACTGAATAAACTTCAAATGTCTGAGATGAGTTTTACACAGATCCTGGAGCCATCTGCATAAACACTGTATTAATGTCATCACAGAGAAAGTTTGGCTGTGGACTCTGAAAGCGGCAATCAGGTGTGACGGCCACAGCACTTTTTAATTCCTCAAGAAATGAATAATTCAGGCAATCAGCAGCACACATGTAAAACACATGAAGCCACTGGCCTGTTTCCATCCCCACTGTGATCACACTGGGACTTTGGTATAAACTCATATTACTTTTTTTTTTTTTTTTTTTTTTGTAAGACGGGAGGGGATGTTATGTTTTTCTTTGTTAAGAGAAGGATTCTAAATTTAAAAACGCATAATTGACTCCTGTGAGCTTTGAGTCATCGCACGTTGCTATTGCCTCATCAAAAACATACCTAGAGTTGTGCTTTTTTTTTTTGTTTTGTTTTTTGTTTTTTTTCCTTCACACATCTACATTTTCAAAGCTCAAAATGTTCTGTTCCATCTTGTGATCTCACGAAGCAGGAGTTTTCAAGTTAGCAGCAACATTTTATCTTAAGTTCAGCAGAGATCGGCAATTCCAGGCCTTAACTCATCCAAATAAATCTTGTGAAGGTGAATGGAGTTTGAAAACACAGTGGAGCACTTCTTGTATTACTGCAAGACATCACAAGGTGGAAGACAGAACAGAGAAGAACTAAACTAAACTAAAAAGCCTAAATCTGCAGGGTTTGTGTGTTAAACATGTGTGAATGAAACAAAACACAACTCCAAGTATGTTTTTTTAATGAAGAAACATTATAACATAGATCAGAAAATAGCATATTACTTACTTTAAACTTAATCTGACTGAAAACAAATTGCATTGCTTTGCTTGGAATGTTCCGCAATATATAATTAATTTCATTATGGTTATTTTTACTGCTCAAAATTCTTTCATTCTTGCTGAGTGGAGTCTCCATAGATCTGACTGGGAGCTTGGCCTGGTTGTGTGACCTGTTGTTTCCATGGCGATAGATAGGTGAGTGTTTCAAGCAAAACATTGACTTCCAATACTAATACTAACAACATACATTTTATTTGTGGATAATTTGTCTATAAAATAATCCACTTTGTCTTGTATCTCGGGGTCTTGTTCCCGGTTAAGGGGAGGATTTAGCGTGAGACTGACAGGCAGATTGGTGCAGCGTCTGCAGTCATGCAGTCGTTATATCGGGGGGAGCTGAGCTGGAAGGCAAAGCTCTTGATTGGTCGATTTATGTTCCTCCCCTCACCTATGGTCATGAACTCTGGGTAATGACCGAAAGGACAAGATCGCGGATACAAGCTGCCCGAAATGAGTTTCCTCCGCAGGGTGGTTTGGCGCTCCCTTAGAGGTAGGGTGAGGGACTCAATCACATGGGAGGAGCTCGGAGTAGAGCCGCTGTTCCTCCACGTTGAGAGGAGCAGCTGAGGTGGTTCAGGCATCTGCTCCGGTTGTCTCCTGGACGCCTCCCTCGGAAGGTGTTCTGTGTATGTCCCACTGGGAGGAGGCCCCGGGGAAGACCCAGGACATGCTAGAGGGACTATGTCTCTCAGCTGGCCTGGATCCCCCTGGAAGAGCTGGAGGAAGTGTGTGTGTGTGTGTGTGTGTGTGTGTGTGTGTGTGTGTGTGTGTGTGTGTGTGTGTGTGTGTGTGTGTGTGTGTGTGTGTGTGTGTGTGTGTGTGTGTGGAGAGGGAAGTCTGGGAGTCCCTGCTCAGCCTGCTGCCTCAGCTGCCAGGCCCCTGCATAAAGCAGAAGAAAATAGATGAATAATCCACTGTTTCCATAGTCAATACCACAGACTGTATAAAGAAGTGGACTAAGTCAGGGTGACGTCACCATAGTGCACAGCTGCAGTCAAATGAGGCTCAGCGAGGCCTGTAGTTATAGGAGCAAAGGTCCACATTAGGAATAGAAATTTATTCACAGGACAGAAATAGTGAAACAAAAACCCCAGAATCATGTAGAGCAAAACCAAAATGTCCTGGCTCACTGCAGCAATTACAGAAAGAGGAGTGATAATTTTCCAATGTAAAGTCAATGGGAAATAGAGTCGATGGAGCCGGAAGCGCCCCCATGCTCACATCCTATTTGAAATGCGGCGGCTAGTGGGTTACAGCTACAGTATGTCCATTTATATTTACAGTCTACGGTCAATACACCATCAGACTATACTCATTTCGGGGCGTCTTATTAAGAATACTATAGCACAAAACTTTCCCAACTTTCTCAACTTTTCTTGCTCGATTCTCAAAAGGATAATGAGAGCCAAATGTCCCATGTGGAGAGTGCAGCTGTTTACTTCCTTATACTACATTTTTAGGCACACTTCTTATAGAGTTAAGAAAAACAACACAGTATTCACATCTGCTTTGGCTGGCACATCAAGTCTCTAACTAAGCAAACTACGCAGCGGACATGTTAAAAGTTGGGAGTGTCCTTTTAATGAAACTGTACTTCCCTATTAACACGCGATTACTCCTGCTTGAAAGACAGATTTTAAACTGTAATAGGCCACAATCTTAAAGGGCTCACATTACGATATTTTCTGATTTATGTTATAATGTTGTTTCCTCATCACAAACAGACCTGGAGCTGTGTTTTGTTTCATTCACACATTTTTAACACACAATATTCTTGATTTTTGAGCTCTTCTCTCAAATAGAAAACACACTATTCCACCTTGTGATGTCATGTGGTGGAGTTTAAAAACAGGAAGTGCTCTGTTTTTAAACTCCATACACCTTCACTAGAATCATTTTGATGATTTTAGCCCTGGAATCGTCTGTCTCTACTGAACAAAAGGTAAAAACGAAGCATAAAAACTACCTCTTCATGACATCACCAGGTGGAACCGAACATTTTGAGCTTTGGAGATGTAACAAACTAATAACAAACAAAATGAAACACAACTCCAACAACAACAATAACAACAATCTAACATGGTTAAAAGCTCAGAGCAAATTTTGTATAGGTCATATAGGATCTTTAAATGAATGATTTAGTTGTTGACATTTCTTACACTCCTCTTTCAATAAATGAGAAGAAAACATTATATTTCAATCTATTTTTTGGCTAAAATGTTACATAATGGTACTTTAACTTCCAACTGTGAATTAGATGTTACATTAGGGCTGCTCCATTATGGAAAAAAATAAAAATAAATAAAAATCATTATCATGATTATTTTGGTCAAATTGAAATCACTTTTTCTTTTTCTTTTTTTTTAGTAACACAATGCATTTACTCAGCATTTTTTTCTCCAAAAAAAAAAACAAAAAACAAAACCAAAAAAAAAAACACTTGATAATTTACGCAAAACTTTTAAATTTAAAATTAATATAGGCTACAAATATGTACCTTAGAGCAGTTTTGCAATGTAAACATGAAATAAGGCATTGAAAAATATATATACTATATAATATAGTAATAATATAAATGTATCCAAAATAAATTATATATCTAGCTGTTCTACAATCTCTATATAAAAAATAATAATAAAAAAATAAAATAAATAAATAATAATAATAATAATAATAATAATAATAATAATAATAATAATAATAATAATAATAATAATAATAATAATAATAATAATAATAATATAATAATAATAATAATAATACATAATATACTTATTTATATAAAAAAAAATAAAATAAAAAATCCCAAAATAAACTTTGTTAAGCTTTAGGACGCACTCACAATAACTTTAGACTATTATTTAGACTTTAGAACTGTGCCGTGCTCAAGCATGAAAGCATAGGGTTCTATGTTTCATACTCACACCTGCACAACCGAACCAAGTCATGGCCGATGACGTCATCACATTGCGCTGTTTGTTTATATGTTGCTTTAGTGGAGAAAATAAGTTCAGTGGCAGACATATCTATTAAGTAGTAAGGCAGATATGAGTCCTGCTGCGATATGCACTCCTCCATGAGTTTATGGACATAATCAGTACCATAGCTCCCATTACACACAGTATGTAGGACACCAAGAGCTTGCAGGGGCACCACGTGAATCCTCACACAACTACAATTGTTGTGATTATATGAGTTTGGAGATCTTTGACACACAAATCTACAGCCTTATTTTATTTGCAGGCAGATATTCTTTTTCTTACTACATACTAGGACAGAGGTGTCAAACTCATTTTGTCGGGGGGTCGTATCCAACCAACTTTGATCCCAAAGGGGCCGGATCAGAACTCATGTCATATAAACCCCAAAAATAACAATAAGTTCAAATATTTGTGCAGAGAAACACAAATCTATTACAGAAATCTTTTTTTAAATTGATGAACTCTTTCTTTTACAAAATATTATAATATTATGAACAACCTGAAACTTTAAGAAAAATACAATTTCAACACAATGTTTTAACATGAACTTGTTTAACATTAACTTGTAGAAATAGGAATAAGTCAATTTTTCTTGTAAAATCCTGCACTCGGCTCCACTTTTCTCATGTTGGACATTTTTCTGATGAGGGTGTCACGGTCAACAGTCAAAACGATCGTCCTTTAAGAGCGTTTGGAAAGAGACAAGTCTTCATTTGTGCTGCTCTGGTGGGAGGGGCCACGTACAGAGACACTGGAGACGCTATGATAAGCACCACAGAAAATTAACAATATTTTAATAAAAAATAGAATTAAAATATTTTAGTAGGAAATCAGCCGAGGGCCAGATTAAAGGTCTTGGAGGGCCGGATCTGGCCCCTGGGCCGCATGTTTGACACCTGTGTACTAGGAGCTTCCAGTATTACTTTTAAAATGTTTTCTTCTACTCGAGTACAGTCTGAAGTAACAGTGTATTTTTGCATGTTGTTTTGTATCTACTTCATTTGTGTGTACAGAGGTCACAGCTCTGATCAGGGTTAAACAGTGGATGAATGGCGGCTTCATTTGATTTGATCCTCTCAGTGCTTTCATTAGCCTTATAATGGGTTTGGACCAAGACAGACCCCCGGGCAAAACATGTTCCAGCCAATCGAGTGGAGGGAGCGACGTGCAGAGTTACAATACAACAACTCCAAGCGTGTGTGAAGGGATGAAGGGACGAGGAGGAGGAGGAGGAGGAGGAGAAGAGACAGATGGAGAGTGACTTACGGGGAAGGAAAACATGGCCGGGACAATGAAGTGATGTTTCATGTTGTGGGCGCTACGGCAAGCCATTTGGACAAACATAGGAGCATTCGTGTGCATCGGAGGGGAAGATATGAGGTTTTGTATTCAAACTGCATGAGATCATAGCACACAGAGTCAGGGAAAGGACAGGGACATTACACGGAGACGCTGTGTTAATATTATAACATTATTCATCTGAAGACAAGCCTCAGCACATGAAGCAGAATGTAGTAGTTATATTTAGAGTATTTGCAGTGCCAGTTTACATCTGTTCAGTGTTGGGAAGGCAACTTTGAAAATGTATTTAGTAACAGCACACTGAATATCTGCATTAAAATGTATTTTGTAGCATATTTTACTACATGATTCATTCAAAGTATTATATTCTGAATACTGAAAATTGTCGTATTTCTGTTCTTACTGGGAACTTTCATGCATTTATAGGTAATTATCCTTATTTTCGATCAATCTTACTACTTCCCTGACCTTAACCTAAACCAAGGGTGGGCAAACTATGGCCCGGGGACCAAATCCGGCCCTTTAATCTTTTTGATCCAACCTGCCGTACTTGAATAAATTATAATAGTAAAAGTTGTAATGTTTTGTAGTGATTTTCAGTTGAATTTCAAGCACGTTTTCTACATATCCCATGTTATTATTATTTTTTTTTTTTTTTTGTCTTTTGAGGTGGATTACCAAAACACTCCATCCACCTGCTCCTGGTCCGGCCCTTCCGTCAAATATTAGAACCCTTAGTGGCCCGTGAGTCAAAAAGTATGCCCTCCCCTGACGTATTCTAAGCCATATCTTGACGTTAAAGTTGTATTGTGTAACTTTTCTGGTGGAGAGTCTGTCAATTTTTTTTTTTTCTCTGTGGAGATGTTACTGCTTTGTCTGGAATGTTTCACAGTATGTTATTATAGGACCAAACCAGACCAAGCTACAGGTCAGATCTGTGGAAAGGCGACCTCGCTCAAGGTCAGAATGTCTGTTTTTCTAGGTATTTCTGAGCTGTAAAACCACCTGTAATTTGATCAATTTGAGGTAGAGCTGTTTAATGTCATACTGTGGAACATTCCAGATGGAGCAATGAGTGCATCTTTAAATCATGTTGTTATCTAAGAATAAAGGATATTGATATTTGTGCCTGTAAAGGAAGAAGGTCCTCATGATTTGAGTGTGTGCACAGGGGCATATACGGCTGGAGGCAGAGCAAAAACATTTGAACTTTCTGTGAAATTCGTTTGGCGTCCAACTGGAGTCGTTTGATGCTCGTTCAGTCCTGGTTTAGTCCTGGTTTAGCCTGGTTTAGACCTTGTCTAGTACTTGTTTAATCCTGGTCCAGTCCTGGTTTAGTCCTGGTTTAATCCTGGTCCAGTCCTGATTCAGTCCTGGTTTAGTCCTTGTTCAGTCCTGGTTTAGTCCTGGTTTAGTTCTTGTTTAGTCCTGGTTTAGTCCTGGTTCAGTCCGGGTTCAGTCCTGATTTAGTCCTTGTTTAATCCTTGTTTAGTCCCAATTTAGTCCTGATTTAGTCTTAGTTCAGTCCTGGTTTAGTACTGGTTTATTCCTAGTTCAGTCCTGGTTTAGGCCTGGTTTAGTTCTTGTTTGGTCTTGGTTCAGTCCTGGTTCAGTCCTAGTTCAGTCCTAGTTCAGTCCTTGTTTAGTACTTGTTCAGTCCTGGTTTAGTCCTGTCAATTTATTTTTAAAGTCATAAATTGGAAAAAATAAATAAATAAATAAAAATAAAAATCTAAATTTATACTTGGTACTTTGGTTTAATGACTTGAAGCTCAAAGCAGACAACTTGGACTTGACTTGGACTTAGGGCCCAGGGTCTCGAGACTCAACTTGGACTTGGCTTTATTTGACTTGGGACTTGACTCGGACTTGAGGGCAAAGACTTGAGACTTGCAAAACAACGACTTGGTCCCACTTCTGACCACTCTAATAATCATTAACTTCATCCCTAGTTGATCTGTATCCTCGATTGTGACCTACATTGGACTCTTTACAGTACAGTCGGTATAAAAGGCCCACACAGTGTTATTCCTGATTGAATCCTGATACAGATATTAAATCTCGTACTGCTCCGGGCCAACATTACATTACAACAGCAGATATCCAGTCCTGGTTTAGTCCTTGTTTAGTCCTGTTTAGTCCTGTTTTGTCCTTAGTCCTGGTTTAGTCCTGTTTATCCTGTTTAGTCCTGGTTTAGTTTTAGTCCTGTTTAGTCCTGATTTATCCTGGTTTAGTCCTTGTTTAGTCCTGTTTAGTCCTGGTTTAGTCTGGTTTAGTCCTGTTTAGTCTTCAGTCCTGGTTCAGTCCTTGTTTAGTCCTGTTTAGTTTTAGTCCTGGTTCAGTCTGGTTCAGTCGTGGTTTAGTCCTGATTTAGTCCTTGTTTAATCCTGGTTTAGGTCTGATTTCGTCCTGGTTCAGTCCTGGTTCAGTCTGTTTCGTCCTGGTTCAGTCCTTGTTCAGTCCCATGTTTAGTCCTAGTCCTGGTTTAGACCTGGTTTAGTCCAGGCAATTTATCTTTAAAGTCATAAATTGGGGAAAATAAATAAATAAATAAATAAATAAATAAAATCTAAGCCACATTTGGTATTTTGTTTTAAAGACTTGAAATTATTTGAAGCTCAAAGCAGACGACTTGGACTTGCCTTGGACTTATGGACCAGTGACTCGAGACTTGACTTGGACTTGGCTGTTTTTGACTTGGGATTTGGACTTGAGGTCCAAGACTTGAGGTCAAAGACTCGAGACTTGGTCCCACCTCTGACCATTATAATAATTGTTAGTTTCATCTGTATCCTCGATTGTGACCTACACTGGACTCTTTACAGTACAGTCGGTATAAAAGGCCCACACAGTGTTATTCCTGATTGAATCCTGATACAGATATTAAATCTCGTACTGCTCCGGGCCAACATTACATTACAACAGCAGATATCCAGTCCTGGTTTAGTCCATGTTTAGTCCATGTTTAGTCCAGGTTTAATCCTGATTCAGTCCTGGTTTAGTACTTGTTTAGTCCTGGTTTAGTCCTGTTTTTTCCTGTTTAGTCCTTGTTTAGTCCTTGTTTTAGTCCTGTTCAGTCCTGGTTCAGTCCTGTTTAGTCCTTGTTTTCCTGGTTTAGTCCTGGTTCAGTCGTGGTTTAGTCCTGATTTAGTCCTTGTTTAATCCTGGTTTAGGTCTGATTTCGTCCTGGTTCAGTCCTTGTTCAGTCCGTGTTTAGTCCTGGTTCAGTCCTGGTTCAGCCCATGTTTAGTCCTGGTTTAGACCTGGTTTAGTCCAGGCAATTTATCTTTAAAGTCATAAATTGGGAAAAAAAAAAAAATAAATAAATAAATAAAATCTAAGCCACATTTGGTATTTTGTTTTAAAGACTTGAAATTATTGGAAGCTCAAAGCCGACTTGGACTTGCCTTGGATTTATGGACCAGTGACTCGAGACTTGACTTGGACTTGGCTGTTTTTGACTTGGGATTTGGACTTGAGGTCAAAGACTTGAGGTCAAAGACTCGAGACTTGGTCCCACCTCTGACCATTATAATAATTGTTAGTTTCATCTGTATCCTCGATTGTGACCTACACTGGACTCTTTACAGTACAGTCGGTGTAAAAGGCCCACACAGTGTTATTCCTGATTGAATCCTGATACAGATATTAAATCTCGTACTGCTCCGGGCCAACATTACATTACAACAGCAGATATCCAGTCCTGGTTTAGTCCATGTTTAGTCCGGGTTTAATCCTGATTCAGTCCTGGTATAGTCCTTGTTTAGTCCTGGTTTAGTCCTGATTTATTCCTGGTTTAGTCCTTGTTTAGTCCTTGTTTAGTCATGGTTTAGTCCTGTTTCAGTCCTGGTTCAGTCCTTGTTTAGTCCTTGTTTAGTCCTGGTTCAGTCCTGGTTCAGTCGTGGTTTAGTCCTGATTTAGTCCTTGTTTAATCCTGGTTTAGGTCTGATTTCGTCCTGGTTCAGTCCTTGTTCAGTCCGTGTTTAGTCCTTGTTTAGTCCTGGTTCAGTCCTGGTTTAGTCCTTGTTTAGTCCTGGTTCAGTCCTGGTTCAGTCGTGGTTTAGTCCTGATTTAGTCCTTGTTTAATCCTGGTTTAGGTCTGATTTCGTCCTGGTTCAGTCCTTGTTCAGTCCGTGTTTAGTCCTGGTTCAGTCCTGGTTCAGCCCATGTTTAGTCCTGGTTTAGACCTGGTTTAGTCCAGGCAATTTATCTTTAAAGTCATAAATTGGGAAAAAAAATAAAATAAATAAATAAATAAAATGTAAGCCACATTTGGTATTTTGTTTTAAAGACTTGAAATTATTTGAAGCTCAAAGCAGACGACTTGAACTTGCCTTGGACTTATGGACCAGTGACTCGAGACTTGACTTGGACTTGGCTGTTTTTGACTTGGGATTTGGACTTGAGGTCAAAGACTTGAGGTCAAAGACTCGAGACTTGGTCCCACCTCTGACCATTATAATAATTGTTAGTTTCATCTGTATCCTCGATTGTGACCTACACTGGACTCTTTACAGTACAGTCGGTATAAAAGGCCCCACACAGTGTTATTCCTGATTGAATCCTGATACAGATATTAAATCTCGTTCTGCTCCGGGCCAACATTACATTACAACAGCAGATATCCAGACTGCGCCCTGAGCAGCGTCTCCTCTCCACACGCCCCGACACCTTTTATTCCAGGGCTTTATATTCTCGCCGTTGTGTTGACAAAAATGAACACAGCCTTATCACGTCTCTTTGTAGTCCCCGCAAACTGTTTACAAAGCCACCGCAGACACCCCCAGGCCAGTCTCACAAGTGGCGCCCATCGTCACCGTGGAAGCGGAGAGAGACCCGGGCGAGGCGGACGAAGCTGGCGACAGGCGTGTTTTTGTCTGCGAATTGTCATACGGTGTAACGCCGTGACAGCGCGCTAGACTCTATCCCTCTGCGGTTATCGTGATGCTGTTTTCTCATCGTGAACGTAACTGGGGTGGTGTTTTGTTGTTTGGTTAAAGGTGCACTGTGTAACTTTTCTGGTGGAAGGTCTGTCAAATGCGTCTCTCCGTCCAGATGTCACTGCTCTACCTTATATTTATTCAGTTAGAGATGGTTTTATAGCTCAAAAATTCATAAAAAAAAAAAAAAAGCTTTCTGATTTGGGAGTCCATCACCTGCTTGTTTCTATGGTTACGTCATTGCTCTGGCTGGAATGTTCCACAGTGTGACATTAAGCAGCTCAACCTTACGTTTATTCATGAAATTACAGGTGGTTTTATACCTTAAAATACCAAGAAAAACAAATATTCTGACTGTGAGCGGAGTCGCCTCTGCACAGATCTGACCTGTAAGTTGGTCTGGTTTGGTTTCCATGAAGATAGAAAGGTTAATGCCACACTGTGAAACATTCCAGACAAAGCTATAACATCTCCATGCGAAAAATTGATGGACCCTCTACCAGAAAAGTTTAATTAAGTTTAATTAAACTCCATATGCCTTCACTATCATCATTTGGATAATTTCAGTCCTGGAATTGCCAAATTCTATTGAACTAAAAGTAAAAAGTAGATGTGAACTTGCAAAAGTACCACTACATGACATCACAAGGTGGAACAAAGTATTTTGAGGTTTGGAGATGTACAGACAGACTAATAATAAAGTGTTACGCAAAAATGTATGAATGAAACAAAACACAACTACAGGTCTGTTTTTTGTAGAGGTAACAGCATTATGCATGGCTTACTTGTTTAGTCCTGGTTTAGTCCTGGTTTAGTCCTGTTTAGTCCTGGTTTAGCCTGGTTTAGTTCAGGTTTAATCCAGGTTTAGTCCTTGTTTAGTCCTGGTTTAGTCCTGGTTTAGCCTGGTTTAGTTCAGGTTTAATCCAGGTTTAGTCCTTGTTCAGTCCTGTTTTAGTCCTGGTTTAGTCCTGGTTTAGTTTTAGTTCAGGTCCAGGTTTAGTCCTTGTTTAGTCCTGGTTTAGTCCTTGTTTAGTCCTTGTTCAGTCCTGTTTTAGTCCTGGTTTAGTCCTGATTTAGTTCTTCTTTAGTCCTGGTTTAGTCCTTTTTTAGTCTTAGTTTAGTGCTTGTTTAGTCCTGGTTTAGTCCTTGTTAAGTCCTTCTTTGGCCCTGGTTTAGTCCTTATTTAGTCATTGTGTAGTCTTTGTGTAGTCCTGGTTTAGTCCTCGTGTAGTCCTGGTTCAGTCCTGGTTAAGTCCTGGTTAAATCCTGGTTTAATCCTTGTTTAGTCCTGGTTTAGACCAGGTTCATGCACACACACACAGACAAACAAGTCCAGGTAAACAGAGGTTCGACTGCAAACTACGAGCCGTGGTACAACACACAAGTCCTTGTTTAGTCCTGGTTTAGTCCTTGTTTGGTCCTTGTTTAGTCCTGGTTTAGTCCTTGTTTAGTCCTTGTTTAGTCCTGGTTTAGTCCTGGTTTAGTCCTGGTTTAGTCCTGGTTTAGTCCTGGTTTAGTCCTTGTTTAGTTTAGTCCCCTGGTTTAGTCCTTGTTTAGTCCTGGTTTAGTCCTTGTTAGTCCTTGTTTAGTCCTGGTTTAGTTTAGTCCTGGTTTAGTCCTGGTTTAGTCCTGGTTTAGCTGGTTTAGTCCTGGTTTTAGTCCTTTTAGTCCTTGTTTAGTCCTGGTTTAGTCCTGGTTTAGTCCTTGCCTGGTTTAGCCCTGGTTTAGTCCTTGTTTAGTCCTGGTTTAGCCCTGGTTTAGTCCTTGTTTAGTCCTTGTTTAGTCCTTGTTTAGTCCTGGTTTAGTCCTGGTTTAGTCCTTGTTTAGTCCTGTTTTAGCCTGGTTTAGTCCTTGTTTAACATTTCTATCATCATGGACACCAAACCAGACCAAGTTACAGGCCAGATCTGTGGAGAGGCGACGCCGCTCCATCAGAATATTTGTTTTTCAAGGTATTTTTGAGTTCTAAAACCACCTGTAATTTAATAAACATAAGGTTGAGCTGCTTCATGTCGCACTGTGGAACATTCCGAGCAGAGCAATGACACATCTAAAAAGAAACCAACAGGTGACAGACCCCCAACGAAGAAGTTACGTAGTGCAGCTTTAACTCTTGTTCACGGTTTATATCTGTCAAGAGCAGAGGAGCCGACGAGCGACGCGGCCAAAGCTAACATCAAGCACGCTTTTGTCTGCAGATCGTCATACAGTGTAACGCCGTGACAGCCCGCGACTCTCTCCCTCTGTACTCGCTATTGTACGCCAGGAAACGGGGCGCTTTGATCAGTCGGGAGACAGCGTGAAGGATGTGAATGGTGCAGAGACTGAAGGGTGGGGGGGGGTGTGAGGAGAAAATGGGCGCGCTTGTCAGATTTGGCGTGCGAGGCTTGGATCTGAAGAGGGAGCTCACAGATGATCAAAGTCAGGTTAAGTCGCTAATAGAGCAGTCATTTAAGATAATCTCCCCCAGCGCTGTGAAGGCCTCAGCTTCTCGGAGACTGGAGTGACGGGGCTGAGCAGGTTTGAGTCAATATTTTGTATTTTTGTATGTTGTTTTGGCGGAAGGAGAGTGGAGGAAATGGAGGCGAAGTGAAAGGATTATGGGAACCGGGAAAATACAATTGTGTCAGGGAATTTTACCCTAAGACATCAAATTACATTAAATAAAGACACACCAAAACGAGACGGTAATTTACTTGCGCAAGGAGAGAAAAGCTGTCATCTACGCCGTCTGACCCTACTTCTCTGACAGCTACTCCCCAACAGCAGCTTTTATTGAAGTCATTTCACAGATAACAATACAGTACATTATGTTAAACTCATGATGTTTACCATTACGTTGTTTCTCCCGGTACATTATCTTAATGAGTCAGCCGACACATCAGCAAGATCACCTGATACAGCTTGAACACAACAAAACAAGACAAAAACAAAAAGCCAATGTTGCTTTTTGTCAGAACGGAAAAACCCAAAAACGCAATTGTTGATAACTCTAATCACACACACAAATGATTATGATTTTCATAATATTTAAAATAACACAGAAATTCTTTCACAAATTGATTAGTCATAACCTGAATCGATGTGAACATATACACTTCTTCACAGTGTTGGTTTTATTATAGAAAATGGTGATCAATTCAATGGTCTGAGTTTGTAAGACTTTGCCCAAAGATATTTAATTTTTTACTCTGTATGATCTATGTTATAATATAATAATAATATTATAATCCTCTTCATAAACATGGAGTTGTGTTTTGTTTCATTTACACATGTTTAACACACAAACCCTGTGAATTTAGACTGAAGAAGAAGAAAAAAATAAATAAATGCATCCACATATGTGTCAGATCAATAAATATTCACATCCAGATGACAACGGAGCACTGAGTGAAAATGATGTAATACATATACCACACGTGTATGTGGTGCTGTAAACAGGATACAGCCAGAGCCACTGGACACACAATACTACAAGGTCCTTCCTCCTAGATTATGAGATTTGATGCAACAGTGCAAATAAACTTAGGCTCCATCCACTCTAGTACGTATTCAAGTTGTTTTCATTGCAGATGCAGTGTTCATCCACAATAATTCAATGGAAAACGGCTCCAGAGACGGAACGATCTGGTGCCACCAGCTCCCACGAATTCATTAGAGTTCAGATCTGATCCGGCACCGTGTGGACGCCTGAAAACGCTGATGTAGGTCTATGCGCCACAAAGTAATTCACCTCCAAAACTCAAAGAGGCTAGAATATATGTCCATTCATATATACGGTCTGTGTGAACGACCTGCAGAAGAATAATCTCTGAAAAGTTTAACATGAACCATCTACAACGCACAGAAGCACAGAACAGACTCACCATCAGCAGAACACCCCTCTGTCACACTCATATTCCAGTGAGTCATGTCCTTTAGTTCGACAGAAGCTGAACAGCATCAGTACACAATAGTGAACTGTTTTTTGAGCACTTAGTTTATGCAATTTTGCCATGCGCTTTTAGGTTTTGTTTCTGTAAAACGTAAACAAATATGCTCAAAGCTGTGTGGACATGGAAGGATTGCGGACACAGAAACGACGTGTCTGATATGGTGACACGTGGATTTGTTTCAGTGTAAAAGTAGCACAAACTCGACTCCATTGTTCATCATGGTTGTTGTTATGGTTGTTATCAGTTGTTGCGCGAGACAGGGCGCTGGCATTCTCAGATTTCTTCACTCTGGAACCTGTTTTCAAAAGAGACAATTTTCGCCCACCTGAAACGCCGGCTCCATGTGGACAAAAAGCCAAAACGAGTAAAAACTTCACCATTTCAACCAAAAAACATTGTCACCTTAAGCTTCTTTTCTTTTCACAAACAGAAAACACTCTGTTCCAGCTTTTGATGTCATGTGGTAATACATGAAGTGCTCCACTGTGTTTTTAAACTCCATACCCTTTCACTAGAATCATTTGGATCATCTCAGCCCTGGAATTGCCGATTTCTACTGAATGAAAAGTAAAAGGTAGCTGTTAATTTAGTGGAGCACTTCATGTATTACCATATGACATCACAAGGTGGAACAGAGCATTTTGAGCTTTAGAGATGTAGACAGACTGATAATGAAGTATTATTCAAACAAAACCCAACTCCAGATTTGTTTTTGAGGAGGTAACAGCATTATAACAAGGCTTAAATCTCACAAGAGTCACTTCTGTATGCAAAACAATTCAATGCAATGATGTCAGAGGATTATAAAGAAAGACAAATATCTACCAAAGTGCAAAGAGATGAGGAGATAGAAAAGAATAGCAGGATGGTGGACTGAATAAGTTCATTTATGACTGAACTTGATTATAACTGCTAAGGATTTGATGTTATATGACAGGGTTTTGCAAAGATGGGTGATTTGAGCAACAGAAACCCACACAAATTCAACTCAGCTCACTTTTATTTTTAGAGCACTTTAAAAACAACAGCACAATTGACTAAAGCACTGCGCACAAATTAACCCACACGCTCTCCTCAGGGTCACATAGACCCGAAAAACTTTTTTTTTTTTTTTTCCCCTTCCTGCTCTCTTGGGACAGGTCAATCAGACCCCAAAATTTAAAAAAAAAAATGTTTCTTTGGGTCTATGTGACCCCGAGGAGAGCGTGAGGGTTTAAACAGAACACATAAACAATGACAAAAGGTGAATAGTCAAAACTCAAACTGTGTTAAAAGAGAGAGTGAGTTTGTATGAGAGACTTAAAAGGCCCATGTTAGACTATTTTCTGATCTATGTTAAAGGGATAGTCTGGAATTTTGGACATAGGACCTCATTTCCTAGTTGGAGACGTGTGGAGACACTTTGTAAAATATTCCATCCAGTCCTTGTATTTGCAGAGGTCGCTGGTGCTAGACTAGTACAGGGGTCTCCACCTTTTTCCTCGGGTGAGCTACCTTTACTAAACAAAAATGCCAGAGAGCTACTCATTTTAGAGACTGCAAGAAATTGAGACGATTAAAAGAAAGAGGGTGAGCCTTCGGGTACAGTTAGACGCCAATAAAACATCAACTATTGTCCATTTATTAGTGCACAAACTTGGACTTCAAAATTACACATGCCCAGTACAAGGCAAGTAATTCACTTTTTTTTGTTGTTGTTGTTATTCAGCACAATGGTTTGATTCCGAAATCCTTTGGTGAGCTACTTTTAAGGGGGTGGAGAGCTACTGGTAGCTCCTGAGCTACAGGTTGGAGACCCCTGGGCTAGTGTCATGTCAATGTCCATAGTTATCCTGCCAGTAAAAACAGTCTTACCCACTCCACGAAACACCCGAAACAAATCTATTATTACACCGGACTGTCGATGTGAATGTCTGTGTTGATAGAATAATTTTAAAAGTAAAACTAACCTTGCTTTTGAAGGATTTATGTCTGAGCAGCAGTGAGTTGTACTTCCTGATAGAAAGCTCGGCAGCGGTGGACTGATGTCACCTATCTTACTGGCAAAGTAAAATTCCACTGCTGCTGAGAAAATAGTCCCTCAACATGCGACGATTCATGCGATGCAAGGTTAGTTTTATTTCAAACATTATTCCATCGGCACAGACATTTACATGGACAGTCTGGTGTAATAATAGATTTGTTTCGGGTGTTTTGTGGAGTGGGTAAGACTGTTTTTATTGGCAGAATAACTATGGCCATTGACATGCACTAGTCTGGACTGGATGGAATATTTTAAAAAGTGTCTCCACACATCTCCAACACTCTGGCTCACTAGGAAATGAGGTCCTATGTCCAAAAATCCAGACTGTCCTATTAAAATGTTATTTCCTCATCATAAAAAGACTTGGAGTTGTGTTTTGTTTCATTCACACAATCTTAACCCACAAACTCTGCATATTTCAGCTGAGTTCTTCTCTCAAACCGGAAACGCTCCGTCTTGTGATGCTCCACTAGGTTTTTAAACTCCTTCACTGAAATAATTTGGATCGTTTCAGCCCTGAATTTGCCGTTGCTACTAAATAAAAGGTAAAAGGTCGCTGTTAACGTGAAAAACTACTGCTTAATGACACAACAAGAGGTGAAACAAAGCATTTTGAACGTTGGAGATAGACAGATTAATAATAAAAGTTTTACTCAAACAAAACTCCAGGTCTGTTTTTGATCATATAACATGGCTAAAAGCTCATAAGAGTCAATTTTGTGTAAAGTAGGATCTTTAAAAACAGTGAGTTTATTGTTTCTATTTTGTTTAATCTTTTTTTTTTAATCTCTTCTATTTATACCTTTGCATCTTCCACTCATCTAAAACCACCAGGCAGCTCATGACCAGACCTGACCCAGCTGTGTGCGCTCAGTGTTAGGCCACTCCTGAGAGACCACCGCCTGTTTTTGAGGGGACTCTGGATGTTTATTAAAGACCAGAGACTGAAGCTGGCCCCGTGCGATGGTCAGGGATGGGCACTTGTTCGCTCAGCTCCCACTGCTTCTGGGGGGTGAAACTGACCAAAGTGAGACATGTGTGCGGCAGCCACGCAGGTTTAAGGCTCCCACTGAGAGCTATTGATCTGAGCTGAGCGGCTGTCATGTCAGGAGCTGTGAAAGCGAGAATTTCATTGTTTTGTGGCAGAAAACAGCTGAAGAAAGAGTTTAAAATAGAGCACATGGTTTTATAGTAGTAATAACAATGGAAGAGGTTGTGTCTTGCCAAGAATATAGGTTTAAATGCTTTCAAAAACACAATAGTACCATGTTTTATGGGCTATTAGGCGCTCTGGATTATAAGACGCACTCTCATTAATTGGTCTATTTTTGAACTTTTTTCACAAATAAACCACATCACATTTTAAAAGAAACACAACAGTTCGGATGGGTCAGTGGGACTTTGTTTGTCGCGTTCACGGTGACTCTGGGCTTTGTTCAGTTGTGGTGTGTAGGGAGGGTGCTGTCTGGAACCTCTTGTTGTCGGCGTGTTCGCAGTGACTCAGTTGTTCAGTTGTGTCTAGAAGCGGCACATTGCGCTCGCTTTTTCGGTTCGTTCCTCCGTTCCGTTCCTCGTCGGCGTGGAGTGATGAGTGTGGCTGTGGGTGTTTTTCGCTGCGCGGTCGCTCTCTGCTCCGTGTGTGTTTGCGTGCGCTGCGGGTGGAGCGGCTTTGTAGTTTACCGAAGTCGTGCTGGGACACCCGAGTGGATTCGTGTGGAGGGCGCTCTGGATTGCCGTTTTTTGATGGGGTTAGAGGCTTAAGAGCCCGGAAAATACGGTAGTCACAAAACTGATGCGTGCTGCTTATCACAACATCTTAGGCTACATTCAGACTGCAGCCTGAAGTGACCCAAATCAGATTTTTTCGCCCCATGCTCCTGTATCTGATCTTTTAATGACAGTTTGAGTGACACAGATCACATTTTTTCAAAAGCGACCCAGGACACTTGGATATGTGCTCCTAAAACTGATACATATCCGATCTTTAGACATGCGACTTCAGTCTGAACGGTCAGGCCACATTCATCCCACCTACAGGCCATCAACAAGTGAAAACCGTCATTATGTGGTGAAGTAGACGGAAACTGGAAGAAAGCCACTACCATGGCGCTCACAAATGTACACAAACGTTCTTCTTGTCATATGAAAATTGTGTCGGGACTCCGTGCCAGTGTAGCAGCGAAGCCCATCACAATCCCACCACTCTTGGCCGCGACTCTGCACCCCCACGTTCCTTTCTATGGACGTTGCTGCCACTGCCCCACAAAACGCCATGACCAAAAACCTCGTCTTTCTCCTTCTCAATCTCCTCTTTAAAACAAAAAAGCTGTACATGTTCTCGCTCCGGTACGACAGCGACTTTAAAATCTCCAGGTGTGTAACGTCGTCGTGTCCTCCAGTGCACATGCGGGACACTTTTGGGGTGTTTAAAGTTCACACTGAAGTTCACATACAAGTCGCATTTAATTGGAAATGTGAACGACCTCGCAAAAAAAATCGGATTTCACAAAAATATCTGAACTGAGCGTTAAGCCCTGCAGTCTGAACGAAGCCTGAAAGCCCCTGAGATGGAGGGCAGGTCTCTCATGGTAGAATCTGCTGTTTGATAATTGCAGATGTTAACCCTTCTGGGCCTGTCCAAATGAAACAAAAACTGTCACGAAGTTCAAACTTTTCTGTTAACATTGAAGAAGTCATATTATGTGTCTGCTATATGCTTATAATCTGTAACACCGGTGAATCATTATGTTGTAATTTGTAAATATTAAGTTAAAGTATTCATCTAAAACTACTTAATAAAAAAACAAGTCTGTTGATTCTGCATTAGAAAACTGTAAAACCAAAAAGAGCTGCCGTCGCCTTAAACATCAGAGTTGGCACCTTTTTTTTTTTTTTTTTTTTTTTTACAAAAAAGACTGCGACAATGTAAAATCCTACATGTATCACCGATTACATTTTGTGGTATCATAGTATTTACTACTATAGTATCATACTATTTACAGGGTACATGTTCTGGCTCGACAGCGGCTTTAAAATCTCCAGGTGCTCAATGCTGCGTCCATGTTTAGGCGACTTCCGTAAACACTGAGCACGCTCGCTGCATGTGACGTCGTCGTGTCCTCCATTGCTCATGCGGGACACTTTTGGGGCGTTTAAAGTTCACACTGGAGATCACATACAGGTCACATTTAACTGGAAATGTCAATGTCCTTACTGGACCTGTCCAGATGAAACAAAAACTGTCACGAATTTCAAACTCTTCTGTTAACATTAAAGAAATCATATTGTGTTTGTGTCTGCTATATGGTTATAATCCAGGCATGTCCAAACTATGTCCCGTGGGCCAAATGAGGCCCTCAGACAAACTTTTCTTGGCCCTCAGGCTTCCAAATTCCCTTGCATCAATTAAAAATTAACTTTTTACTGCAAGTTTTTTTTTTTTTTTGAAAATCTACCTTGAAAAAGCTTATATTGAATTTTTTTGTGTGTGGTTTAAGGATCTTAGCGTGACTAAAGGACTGATGGTTCATTCTAATTTGTTAAACATGCACATATTTAAGTTCTTCCCTGTACTGAGCACCAGTCTACGACCCTCAATCAGCCCTCTTCTTCGTCTGTGTTTATATATGTGGCCCTTGATGAAAAAAGTTTGGACACCCCTGTTATAATCTATGACACCGGTGAGTCATTATGTTTTAATTTGCAAATTTTAAGTTAAAATATTCATCTGAAACAACTTAATAAAAGAAACAAGTCTGCCGATTCTGCGTTAGAAAACTGTAAAACGAGAGCTCCCGTCGCCGTAAACATCAGAGCCTCCTATTTTTTTTTTTTAATTTGTACCAAAATGACTGCACAGCGATGCCAAATCCTACGTGTATCACCGATTAAAAAAATAAACTTCGAGAACAAAGTAAGTAGAGAGCAGTGGTGATGAAAATGATGGTTCATCGTCAAAATGGCATCTTAAAAAATACATCTCCAGATAAATGATAATGAGAAATAAGTGTAATAATGACAAATGAGAAGGGAAATCAACTATAACATGATCGATTTTGCAGAATAGGTTTGCTTTAATAAAAGTTTTCTCAAAATATCTTCATTAAGTGGTTCCATCACTCAAGGTGTTATGTTGTCGATTGAAAGGACTTGAAGCCAAAAGGTTAATCTGGGAAGTTTGTGGACCCTAAAGTTTTAAACAAAAGCAAATGATTAAACATTTTGAAGTTATGCGTGATATATTTTGTTACGCTTGGACTGCTCTAATTTTTTTTTACAGATAACAAATAAAATGCACCTTCTGGCAGTTTACTCAGAAAACTACAGCATAAATTTTGACAGGACGCAAAAAAATTACACCAATTTTAGTCTTTTCACTGCTTCATGTTAATTTCAGTATGTATTTAAAGATTTTTTTCCCACTGTTTTTAAAGAGCTCATATTACGCTATTTTCTGATCTGTTGTTGTTTTGTTTCACACATGTTCAACACACAAACCCTGCATATTTAGGCTGAGTTCTTCTCTCAAACAGGAAACACTCTGTTCCACCTTGTGATGTCATGTGATAATGAAGTGGTTTTGTTTTTAAACTTCAAACACCCTCACTGGAAACATTTACAGCTTGCCCGTCTCTATTGAACTAAAGGTAAATGGTAAATGATAACTTCAAAACTACCACTACGTGACAGTCCAATGAGGTTCATTTGGTCTTCTGATAATTTATGTTATTAGGTTATTTTTTCAGACCAAGAGTTTGTTTTATACTTGACGGTTTTGACTGCTCACTAGTGTTCTTCCTCAGAGTGGTCACGTAAAGTTGCAAGGAAGAAACAACAAAGGCGTGCACACAGGCAACAAAACACAAAGCAGAACAACTTAAATCGGCCATTTCTGACCACTGTAAAAGAGAGACGCACATTATGGACTGGGACGGAGGAAAACAAACACCGTTGCTGGATTAAAGAGGCAATCCATCCATCCATTTTCTTCTTCCTCTTTTCTTCCGCTTTCTGTCCAAGCAGGGACTGCCAGACTTCTCTTTCCACGCAGACAGGACTATAAACTGGGACGAGGGGGATTTTTTTTTACTTTCACACACCTGGGATACTGTCCTGAGGAAGTCGCACTGTAGATGGCGCTGAAATCATGCCTTCTCCGGTAGGAAGACAGCACCAAAACCTAGCTCTGGGGTTTCAAAATACCCGCCCATTCAAGTCTATGGACCGAGCTAAATGGCGCATGACTCCAGATTCGCCTTTAGACCGGCGAGGTACTTCCTGTGACTGTGGGCTGATTGAGCATGCGCAGTAGTGCTCTTTTCTCTCGCAGGCACACGCAAATATCACATGATCGCGTTGACCAATCAGAGCGAGAGGAGCTAGACCAGAACGGAGTCGGAGCTAATGGTTATACAAAGCTGAGAAAAAGTTTATCATCCAAAAATAGGTAAACATTGCCTCAAAATCCAACATTTCTGAAAGTTGTAGATGCCCTGTCAGCCGAATATGACCAGTTTGTGTGTGCTCCGTGAGAAAAATCCTCTCTCTGCCCAGGGGATTTTTTTCCACTGAAGTGCCAGTGAGTGTCCACCATGCCAAGTGGAGACAGCTACAAGCACCAACACCCTATCCAGTCATTTTAATAGATCCATGACCAAAACCTGTATAAATCAGCTGACCGGCAACATCAAGTGACCACTCTGGCCCCGTCCACACCAGTACATAACCGAATCATTTTCATTGTGGATGCAGTGTTCGTCCACACTAATCCGGTTGAAAACGGCTCCAGAGACGGAACGATCTGGTGCCGCCAGCTCCCACGAATTCATTTGAGTTCGGATCTGATCAGGCACTGTGTGGACGCCTGAAAACGCTGATACACTGATGTAGGTCTGTGCACCGCGAAGTAATTCACCGCCAAAACACTAAGAGGCTAGAATATATGTCCATTCATATATACGGTCTATGTGTGTGATCTGCAGACGTATAATCTCTGAAAAGTTTCACATGAACCATCTCCAACACGATAGAAGCACAGAACAGACTCACCATCAGCAGAACACAGCTGTTTTTTTGATTAATTAGCCATGTGGTTTTAAGTTTCGTTTCTGTAAAACGTAAACAAATATGCTCAAAGCTGTGTGGATAGAGAAGGCTTACGGACACAGAAGCGATGTTTGGACGCAGATAATTTCCGATACGGTGATACGGTGATTAGATTCTGTGTTAACATAGCCTCTGAGGATGACCACAGTGAGCAGTTGAAACTATCAGGTATGAAAACAAACTCTTGGTCTGAAAAAAGACCCTAACAACATATACCACTACATGACATCACAAGGTGGAACAGAGCATTTTGAGCTTTAGAGGTGTAGACAGTCTTATAATGCAGGTTTGTTTGAATGAAATTTATGTTTTTCATGAGGTAACAACATCAGCTCTCTTTCATATATACGATCTGTTTAAAACGTCGATGTGCAAAGTATTGGAAATAATAGAAAAGGATGAGTATTTGATGGTAGAAACACGTTAAAAAAGCAGACATTTTTCTACACCGTTGTATGTCATTTGTTCATCGCGCAAACACAACTATTAGCCAATCCTGTTTTGGTCCTACATGTCCTCCCTTTTCTCCGCCTCCACGCTGAAACCACATGTATTAGGGGTTAAACATGGCTTTAAATTACCCTTAGGAATGAGTAAATGGGATGCAGACCTCCTCTTCTTGGAAATGTTAGCCGCACAATTAAGCCGCTGATTGTTCACAGTGTATGCGCGCCATGTCCAAAGTGAGCCAACGTGGGTTTGTCCCGATCC
Source organism: Boleophthalmus pectinirostris (assembly GCF_026225935.1). Classification (NCBI taxonomy): domain Eukaryota; kingdom Metazoa; phylum Chordata; class Actinopteri; order Gobiiformes; family Gobiidae; genus Boleophthalmus; species Boleophthalmus pectinirostris. Next base: position 33,977,599 of record NW_026571447.1, on the reverse strand, counting down.
AGAACAAGAATAAACACAGAAATCAATGAAAAATCAACAATGCTTATGAAGTGGCAGCTGAAGTACCATAGAAACCAGTGTAAACAAAGCCGTGTTGACAAGAGCGCTTTGGCGAAGGGAGGCACAAAATGTCTTCCATCACAAATGTCCCAGAGTTTGTATTGGTAGTAATTATCTTTTTCAATATTTTACGCTCGCTTCGAACTGACTGAAATTGTGTGTGTGGATTTTAAAGGCGCTGCGTTTGATTTTTTACTGTTTTTAAAAAATGTGAAAAACAGAACTTGTCTTGCAGTCGTCCAAATTTATTCCTCACTTTCCGTTCGCGTTCACGGCATCCTGATTGATGATTTTATAAACATTTTGCGAGAAACGGGAGAGGAGCGGCAACTAGTATGCTAATGTGCACTTCCTGATTATCCAAAAAATACAACACGTTTTAATTAGAAGCAGACATATTTTGAACTCAAGAGCTGCTTACACAAAGGATCTGTGTTTGTAATTTGGCTAAAAAATCAAGTATCGACCTTTTAAGTTTTAATGATTTACTAAAATAATTAAAATGTTTTGTTGGCATATTTTCAAACACACTGAATAACCCACAAGCAACTTAAAATGCATTTCTGAATTCTCAAGTCTGCACAAATTATCCCAAAGTTGCCAATGAAAAATGAAAAAAACATGATCAGGACTCATTACAGATTCAATTATGTTTATGAAGTCGATACTGAAATAATATCAATAAAAAAGTGTCTCTTACAGATAAGGACAAAATCTGCAATGATTCATTTTACACTGAGAGTTATGGTGCGAGTTATTTCCTTGGCAAAGAATCTTCAATTTTGTGTTTGTTAAGGATAAAAAAAACAGTCAATTTGGCTAAAAAATCAAGTATCGACCTTTTAAGTTTTAATGATTTACTAAAATAATTAAAATGTTTTGTTGGCATATTTTCAAACACACTGAATAACCCACAAGCAACTTAAAATGCATTTCTGAATTCTCAAGTCTGCACAAATTATCCCAAAGTTGCCAATGAAAAATGAAAAAAACATGATCAGGACTCATTACAGATTCAATTATGTTTATGAAGTCGATACTGAAATAATATCAATAAAAAAGTGTCTCTTACAGATAAGGACAAAATCTGCAATGATTCATTTTACACTGAGAGTTATGGTGCGAGTTATTTCCTTGGCACTAGTGTTAAAACTTAAATTTCAATTTTGGTGTTAAGGAAGATGTTTCACACACAAATCCTGCGTATTTAGGCTGAGTTCTTCTCTCAAACAGGAAACACTCTGTTCCACCGATGCCAATTGCTAATAAAGGACGTGCTCCACTGTGTTTTTAAACTCCACATACCTTCACAAGAATCATTTGGATGATTTTAGTCCTGTAAGTGCTAGGGATGTAACAATATCCAATTCTCTCAATACAGTATTTTCACCATATGCATGTCGATATTCAGTGCAATATTTTATGTAGGCAAAAAAATTGTGAATATGCTACTTTTCTCTCATCATTATCCAAATCATTAAGATTTAAAAATGCTTATTAAAGGTTATTTCAACATGTAGATTGGACTGAAACAGTGCAAAGGATCATGATCTATGTAGTTGCCTCAGTTTATGAACAATAAATTTGAACAAATAAACTTGTGATTCGATATATTGTGATGATCCACAATATTATTGTGAGCCTTTTTACAATATGATATCACAATATTTCTGTTATTGTTACATACCTAGTAATTGCCAATCTCTACTGAACAAAAGGTTAAAAAGGTGTAACAGAGCATTTTGAGCTAGAGACAGACTAATAATAAATAACAGTTACTCAAACAGGTGAATGAACCAAAACACAACTCTAGGTCTGTTTTTAAATGTGGCAATGTGGGTGAAGTGTCTTGCCTAAGGACAGAACGCCCACTGGCGCCCCACTGTGGCATCTGACTTTCCCAGTGGTCTCCCGTCCAAGTACTAACCAGACTCGGCCTTGCTTAGCTTCTGAGATCTGACGGGATCAGGCTTTGACAAGCTGGTATGGTCGGTCTTGTCTCGGTCTTGAAGGAGCTTGGACTCAGTCTTTTCTCGGTCTTGAAGGCGCTTGGACTCGGTCTTGTCTCGGTCTTGAAGGCGCTTGGACTCGGTCTTGTCTCGGTCTTGAAGGCGCTTGGACTCTGTCTTGTCTCAGTCTTGAAGGCGCTTGGACTCGGTCTTGTCTCGGTCTTGAAGGCGCTTGGACTCGGTCTTGTCTCGGTCTTGAAGGCGCTTGGACTCGGCCTTGTCTCGGTCTTGAAGGCGCTTGGACTCGGTCTTGTCTCGGTCTTGAAGGCGCTTGGACTCGGTCTTGTCTCGGTCTTGAAGGCGCTTGGACTCGGCCTTGTCTCGGTCTTGAAGGCGCTTGGACTCGGTCTTGTCTCGGTCTTGAAGGCGCTTGGACTCGGTCTTGTCTCGGTCTTGAAGGAGCTTGGACTCGGTCTTGTCTCGGTCTTGAAGGCGCTTGGACTCGGCCTTGTCTCGGTCTTGAAGGCGCTTGGACTCGGTCTTGTCTCGGTCTTGAAGGAGCTTGGACTCGGTCTTGTCTCGGTCTTGAAGGCGCTTGGACTCGGTCTTGTCTCGGTCTTGAAGGCGCTTGGACTCGGTCTTGTCTCGGTCTTGAAGGCGCTTGGACTCGGCCTTGTCTCGGTCTTGAAGGCGCTTGGACTCGGCCCTGTCTCGGTCTCCAGGTTTGATACTCGACGAGTGATAAAATGGATATAGATTTTTTAAAAACCCTGGTGCCAAAATAACTGTAAAATACACATAAATGTTGAAAATGACAAAGATGGTCTTGATTTGGTCTCGATGGGCCGTGGTCTCGGTCTTGTCGTTGGTCTTGACTCTCAGAGGTCTTGGTCTCGTCTCGGTCTCTTTAAGAATCAATTAACATCCTGGCCCAAAGCTGCAGGATTTATCTTGTAATATCGTTGCCATTGAAAGACCTACTGTACAACAAAAAATAAACCAAACAAAAATAGCAGCTACACAGCATGTTGTTTTAATTCTCGGTCAAACCTGGGGAGATCCTGGCTTCATTTTGATTGACTAATTTCGGGTCTATATTTCATTCACGTTTTGGCAGAGAACAGTGGAGGAAACAGAGCAGAACCCTCCAGACATCTGCGGGGGGCCCCTCTCCTCGCTGGGCCCGGGGGGAGGAGGGACTGCGGGGGGAGGGCAGAGGCAGGTGTGTGGTGGAGGGGGGTGGATGCTCGCAGTGAAGTCAAGGTGATTCTCAAATGAATTAAATCAGTTTTGTTTGTACTTTACTTGTTCTTTATAAAACATAGATTAAAAATGGTTGGAATTAAAAGGGTGTGGGTTAAAAGGCCTATGTTATGTGATATTTATGATAGAATGTTGTTCCTGGTGTTTTGTTTGATTCACATGTTTAACACACAAACCCTGTTCCACTTTGTGATGTCATGCAGTAATACAGAAAGATCTCTACTGTGTTTTTAAACTCCACACACCTTCACTAGAATCATTTGGATCATTTCAGGCCTCAAATTTTCAATCTGTACTGAACAAAATGTAAAAGGTAGCTTTGGCAAAAGGAGAAATTCAATAAAGTTTATTTGGTCGAATACGTTTTGCAGCGAAATGTTCTTTCAGAGCTGCTTCTTCAGTTCTTCATTTGAGCTGCAAAATGAATTTGACCAAATAAACTTTTATCCAGTTGACAAATTGAATTTTTCCTTTTGCCACGGATTCTGCCTGGACCACTAAGGGATTTTCACACATCTTGAGCTGGACTACCACAATGTAGGCTACGTTTACACTGAAACAAAATCACTGTATTGGAAACGAGTTGCGCCCAGACACGTCGTTTCTGTGTCCTCGAGCCTCCCCTATCCACACAGCTTTGAGCACATTTGTTTACGTTTTACAGGAATGAAGCTTAAAACCACATGGCTCATTTGCATAAACTGAACACTCAAAAAAAACAGCTTGCTCTTTGTGCGCTGATGCATTTCAGCTTCTGTCGGACTAAAGGACACGACTCAGTGGAATATGAGTGTTCTTTCTGTGACAGAGGGGTGTTCTGCTGATGGTGAGTCTGTTCTGTGCTTCTATCATGTTGGAGATGGTTCATGTTAAACTTTTCAGAGATTATACGTCTGCAGGTCATACGCATAGAACTATAGAACTATACTCCGCCCTTTAACGTGAAACCACCTGATGCGCCAGTAAGTTGCAGCAGCCGACCGTGTACTAGCAAGTAGTTCTAACTACGCTGTTTCCCGTTTGTCTGTGGTTTGTTTAAACTGCTTTTTGCAATGGGGTCACATGATCAATGTCACGAACCCAGCGAATCAGGAAGGCACAAGTCACAGTGACGTGGTCCAATAAGGACGGACACTAGCGCTCCTACATCAGAGTATCAACGTTTTCAGGCGTCCACACATTGCTGGATCAAATCTGTACTCCAATGAATTCGTGGGAGCTGGTGGCACCAGATCATTCCGTCTCTGAAGTCGTTTCCCATCGGATTAGTTTGGGTGAACACTGCATCCACAATGAAAACAACCCGAATATGTACTAATGTGGACGGGGCCATAGCTGGAACTACAACAGGTGAGCTGATCTGTGCTGCTTAACAAATCCCTCCCACATAAACTTAATCTTCACCATTTTTGTTGAAAATCAAAGTCTTAAAAACAGTCTGTATTGAAGACATGCTCCTGAAAATGTGTTGTTTAAATCCAGTTTGTATTTTTTCTTGAGACTATCATTAGCAAACTTTGACAGAGTTTGCTAATGTGTGCATTGTGTCACCATGGATGTGGATGGGGCCTTAGACAGACTAATAAACCAGAATTACTCAGACATGTGTGAATGAAACAAAACACACATGTTATTATAACATGACTTAAAGCTCACAAGAGTCCATTTTTAGACCTTTAAGTTTTTGGAAACTTTTTCTAGTGTTTTGGAAAACCTTCTGTTCTTTATGAAGTTCTGTATGTTGTCGTTTTACCCAGAATATGAGCAGATGATTCCACCAAACCAAGCATTTTTGACAATGTAAAAGTCTGTAAGTGCATAGAATAAATGAAAGATGAATAAGAAACATTCCAGGCAAAATGATGACATTTTGGTGACAGAAAAGAGACAGAAAAGTTCCATAGTGCAACTTTAAATAACTCCACTCCAGGCTGAGGAGAGTGCCCCGGGTCAGAAGCTGCAGACAGAATGAGTCAGTGTAAAATGTGTAAAATACAAAACACAACTATATTTAAGTATATGATTCACAAATGTCACAGGGTTTATGTTTTCTGCGAGTGACAATATGCTGCAGTGTGGTTGTCTTTGAAAACACTTTCGGGCCCCAGAGCAGATTATTTATTTAGCTACAGCAAAAAACAGAAGAAAAGTGAATCAAAACATTTTCACAATCACATATTAAAACAATTAAATAATGTATAAGTAAATGTATGTATTTGTTTATTTCATTCATAAAGTATAAAAAGACATTAACAGTGTCTGAACATTGAACATACAAGAAATGAATGAAAAGAATAATGCTGATGGTTACTTTAAAACATTTCATTCCAATCAATCAATCTTTTTCATACATACCTATTGCGCTTGATTTGTTTATTTTATTTATTTATTTTTTTTTTAAAGCCATTTTGTACTTGACCCTTTCATATTTTTGTCATGACTAATCCATAAATTAATTTCTTAGACTGCAAATCTTTGTTCCATAACCTTGGTTCTGAATCTGGGTTTTTAAACAAGTATGTTCATTTTCAATTGTAGTAGCTTGTTCTTTTCTCGTGAATATTTACAGATAATATAGTATTTTCCGGGCTATTAGTCGCTCTGGATTATAAGACGCACTGTCATTAAATGGTCTATTTTCGAACTTTTTTCACAAATAAACCGCACCGGACTTTAAACGAAACACAACAGTTGGATGGGTCAGTGGGACTTTGATTGTCGCGTTCACGGTGACTCTGTGCTTTGTTCAGTTGTGGCGTGTAGGGAGGGTGCTGTCTGGGACCACTGGATTGTTGGCGTGTTTGCAGTGACTCAGTTGTTCAGTTGTGTCTAGAAGTGGCTTCTTTGGTTAGTTTCTCCGTTCCGTTCCTCGTCGCCGTGGAGTGATGAGTGTGGCTGCAGGTGTTTGTCACTGTGCGGTCGCTGTCTGCTCCGTGTGTGTTTGCGTGCGCTGCGAGTGGTGCGGCTTTGTAGTTTACTGAAGTCGTGCTGGGACACCCGAGTGGATTCGTGTATAGGACACTCTGGATTGTACATTTTCAGCATTTATGGGTTGGATGGTTCTCTGTAATGACTGCTGGTGATAATTCTCAAGAAAGGATTAATGCCATAATGTCAAACATTCTAGGCAATAATGTCATAGTACTCAAGACCGGTCTTGGTCTCGAGATCGGTCTCAACCGTTTTTGGGCTCGGTCTTGTCTCGGTCTCAAGGTCTGACACTTGACAAGTGATAAAATGAAGATAGATTTATAAAAAAAAAAAAAAAATATATATATATATATATATATATATATATATATATATATATATATATATATATATATATATATGTGCCAAATAACTGTAAAATACTGTAAAATACAAATAAATGTTGCAAAAGGCTCTGGTTTCGGTCTTGTCTCAGTCTCGGCTCTCAAAGGTCTTGGTTTTATCTCCGGGTACACGTTTTCAAGCTCACCACCTTGTTCTTTTTTTCCTGAGGCAGTTTTGGCAGTGCTTGGACTTGTGTTTTGTTAAGCTGTTCATTGGACTTGCACGACTTGAATTGCAAAAAATAACTGGAAAAATTAGGGTGTTCAAAAACTTTTGACTCAAATTTTTTTTATCTCCAAAGCTCAACATGCTCTGTTCCACCATCTGATGTTATGAAGTTGTAGTTTCTACATTTAGTTCAATGTTTATTTTTTATTTATTTTTATTTTTTTAATAACTTTGTTTTTATTGGTTTTAAGTAACATTTCAAAACATACAAAAACAATATAAAATCAAAAACAATGTAAAAACAGTCTGGAGTTACAGGTTCTTATTTAAACATGCATTTGGTATTGACATTTTTATGTACTATGTTGTTTTACTGGTGTCATTTATGAATACATTCCATTTTTCCCATTGCTCATCGTATTTGTACCTTTCAGTTTAAGATTATATGTTATTCTTTTCATCACTGAAATATTCTCCACAATCCTGATTCAGTCTTCTTGTGCAGGTGGATCTGGTTGTAACCAATTCTTTGTAATTCCCTTTTTAGATGCAGCTAAAACTATTTTTGTCAAATACATGTCCTCCTTCCTTACTACATCAGATATATTTCCCAGACACATCATGTGTTCGGAATTTCATATCCCAGAATACTCGTTAAGGTTGTGTTTAATTGTTCCCAATATACCCTAATTTTCAGGCAACTCCAAAACACGTGGGTGTGATTAGCGTCCATTTCTCCACACAACCTCCAACACTCTTGTGGGGGTTAAAACACAGCGGTGCACTTCCCGTATCACCACATGACATCACAAGGTGGAACAGAGTGGTTTCCTTAGAAAGAAGAACTCAGTATAGAACTAAATCTGCAGGGTTTGTGTGTTAAACATGTGTGAATGAAATAAATCACAACTCCGGGTCTGTTTGTGTTGAAGAAACATAATTATAACACACTGTAGATCAGAAAATATCGTAACTCTTTATCTGTTTCTTGCATCTACAGAAACACACAGATCAACACTTCCCCGTTCCCTTTTCTATGATCACTCACTCATCAACTGTAATATCCTTATTTTGTAAATCTATATCTGTGCGAAGAGCAGAGGGGGAGCAGACGACCCGGGCAGAGCCACATGGAGTCTTGATGAAGTGTTTCTGATTTGAAAGGAGAATTAAACAGATTCCACATTTGCGCTATCGACGAGGCGCTCGCTAAGGCCGCCATGCTAATTCTGCACTCAGGCTCATTACAGTGGGGTAAATTAAGGCATTCTCCATTGATTATTCAGCGCTTTGAGCGGGAGGGAAACAAACAGCACAGACAGACGGATCATCACGTGTAATCAGGCCCGTGGAGTCCGATGCAAAAGCAGCCGGGCCCCGAGGTGAGACTCTCCTCCGCCACTTACCGCGCTCATTTGGGATGCAGGTTTCACTTTTTTCAGCAAAAGCAAATCAAAACAAACAGCCTTTTCACAGCTTGTCAAATATCGAGGTGCTCTGTGAGGAAAAAAATTAAGAAAAATGGAAATAGTTCTGCTGGAAATATGACAAATTTGAGAGGGATTCAAAAGGACTTAGATGAAACTGGACAGTTAAAGGGCTCATATTATTCTGTTTTCTAGGTTATAATGTTTATTTCTTCATTCACACGTTAAACAAACAAACAAATCCTTAATATTTGGGCTGGGTTCTTTTCTCAAACATGAAACATTCAGACTGCAGGGCTTAATGCTCAATTCAGATTTTTTTGCGAGGTCGTTCACGTTTCCAATTAAATGCGTCTTGTATGTGATCTCCAGTGTGAAATTTAAACACCCAAAAAGTGTCCTGCATGCACATTGGAGGACACAAAGATGCCTAAACTATGAGCTTGTCTCCCAAAATACGGTGCAGTTCTTCATAAAATCGTCAGGTTACACGTCCACGGCCACGCTTTGTTTGTTTGAGTCTTTACCCTCCTTGTTTGTTTTCGCAGGCTCTTTATTTTTTGTTGACATTGGAGTCAGGACCGCCTGTAGCTGCAATCGAACCATTTCTTTGGCAGTCATTTCAAAAACCGTCCGGTTCAATTTGGTCTGAATACAACGATCCTCCCAAATATTAATGAACTCACTAACCTCGCTTTCCCTCCATTGACGAGACTCCGAACCTGACGTGTAGGTGGGATGAATGTGACCTGGCACATGTCAAAAGATCGGATATGTATCGGGTCTATGAGCACATATCCAAGTGGCCTGGGTCACATTTGAAAAAAATCAAATCTCTGCCATTAAAAGATGAGATACAGGTCACATGGGGGCCAAAAAATCACTTCAGGCTGCAGTCTGAACGCAGCCTATGTTCCAACTTGTGATGTCATGTGGTAATACAGGAAGTGCCTCATTGTGATTTTAAACTCAATACACCTTCACTAGAATCATTTCAGCCCTGGAAATACCATTTTTTACTAAACAAAACTTAAAAAGTAACGGCCAACTTTAAAACTACAGCTTCATAACATCACAAGGTGGAATGGGGCATTTTTAGATGTAGACGAGACATGTCAGACTCAGGCCCGGGGGCCACATTTGGCCCGTGATAGAATTATATTTGGCCACTGAGATCATATCAAATATGTATTAGAGCTGGTCCGCTGGCTACAGATATAGAGACATTATTTATTTAAAAATAGAGACATTATTTATTTAAAATGTTGTTATTATTTTATATTATGTTTGGTCTGGATTCAGTGTTAAAGCAAAACTATTATTAAAAATGTATTTTAATAAGAAATGGTTTAACATTACATATCTCGAAAGAAGAGAAAGCATGCAGATGTTGTTTACATTTTTCAATAAAGATTCAGTTTGGCCCATGACTTAGTCCTGGTTTTTAATTTTAGCCCTGTGTGAGTTTGAGTTTGACCTCCCCTGATGTAGACAAGTAATAATCCAGGTTTACTTAAACATGTGTGAATGAAACAAACAAAACAAAACACAACTACAGATAACTTTTTTGAGGCTGTAACAACATTATAACATGGCTTAAAATTTACAAGAGTCAATTTTGCAAAATATGAGCTTTGGTAACATTTACAAAAAAATAGGAACTACTTCAATGGAGGTAAAAACAAAATTGTAATGTTGGTTCTGCAAAATATACTAAATATTTGTTGTCATACTGCTTACCTCTACTACAAACAGTCAACATGATACAGTGCAGTTCAATAATAGACAATTTTCTCCCGTACGAGTGCAGTTGGCTCTTATTCGTTAGCATACGTCTCGCAGTGACACGGGCCCGGTCTAAAATCAAAGCCGTTCGTATCACTGCTCCGCTTCAGCCTCCACAGACACGACGTTTGTCAAGTGTGATTTAGTGACGGCGCCTCCTATCTGCAGCCTTTGAAGTGCGCTGATACGGACATGTGGGAGAGACCACGGAACAGAGACGAGAACTTTCACTGTTCTCAGATAAAAAGATGCTGAAATGATCCGAACACGCACTCCTCCTGCAGATTTCCAGAAAAGATCGCCGGGAAAGACTGGAAAAAGATCTGTAACCTTAAATGACATGTGATGGAACACAACGAAAACAAGAGATAACAAGAGTTTTGCTTTGGGTCAGCAGTTGTCAAGCTCATTTTTATACCCGATATTGAACTAAAGACATGGACAGAGCCAAATGCAAAGAACAACAAAGTGATGACAAATTGTGAAAAACTTACTTCCTCCAGATCTATAGTTGTTGAACATTAAAGCTGCACTGTGTAACTTGTTGAACTGGATACAGAAATATTGACTTGATACTTGATTCTTGATTGAAAATATAAATCGATGTTATAAGACAATTTACTGGTCGTCGCTGGCCCAGAAATAAATAACAGCTACAGAACACAGTTGGATCAGTTTTGTCTTATTTTAGTTTTCAAAGAAATACATGCTGTTTTTTTCAGACTGGTATCGGTTGATATCGAATATCGTCAGATACTTAAAGCTCTTACGCTCTTTACCCTCTCCAGGCAGGCGTTGCAGATTTGCAACAGCTAACTGCCAATGACCTACTTACTCCACATCCGTATTTTATGAGCCTTTTTACTCAGGAGCCTTTTTTTCCCATCCATGCTGATAAACGTGGACGACGTAAACTGTGCAAGAATGGCTACACACAAACGGCCTGCGTACTTTTGTGCTTTACAAAGGATAAAAAGTGTTTCTTGGAGCACCACACGAAAAAGTGATGTTGTTCTGCCACTGTAAAGCACTGTTACACTGTGCTTTCTGTTTCCCAGAATGCATTGCATGTGAAGGTCTCTCAAAAAAAAGTCAGATTGTATATTACTACCACATATGATCATTTTCCCCAAATATCAGATTTTTTCCTGTTACTAAAACTTAATTTGAGCCTGAGAGGGTTAATGTTTAAAGTCAAGATCAAAATCGATACGGGAGCTGAAAAAGCTGGATCTGTTCATCACTCTTGCTTTCCCTGGAATCTTTCTTCGTAAACCTTTCTGTCTTGCGTATCTTCATCTACAGTTACCTATTGCTAAAATGATCCCTTAAAACATAATGTATTCTGTCTGTGAGTGGAGTCGCTTCTCCAGAGATTTAACCTGTAACTTGACCTGGTGGCCTCATCTCCTTGTCTCCTGAAAGATAAATAAGTTTAACACTGTCACACTTAACAGGCAAAGCAATGAGGTCTCCATGGAGATGAGCAGTTGGTGGACCCTCCATCAGAAAAGTTACATAATGCATCTTAAAGAGTGAATAAAATCTCCCTTCTTTTGTTTGATTCTAATTGCATTAATTCGTCATTTGAAATGCTAATTGTTTGATATCACACACATCAGTATGAATAGCCCATTAGCCCTGCGTAATTAGATTCAGAAATGTCTCAGAATGAAAGCAGAAGGGATTTATGTGTGACCCATCCCTGATAATCAGTGTACATCTTATCTCAAATAGTTCAAAGAGAGATGGAAACTAGAGACAGTGCAAAGGCTGGAGCTGTTGTGAGTGACTGTGGAGATCTTTTCAAAGTGCCAGAGTCGGGACTTGAACCAGTGACCTGAGGTTTGAAAGGTGGTGGTGTATCCACTCTATACTGCCACAAGAGTCTGGACTGTTGGCTTCAAGTTGACTTCACTGCTCATTCAATTAAACACATGTCAGTTTGTAAAAAATGTCTTGCTGTGTTTAAAAAAAAAAAAAAAAAGTGAATGCTGTGAAAACTTTTATTTCAAATATTTAAAGAGTGAAATATGCAAAAGCGCAAAAACACTCAAAAAGGTGCAATATGGCAAAAGATAAAGATTTTGAAAACTGAAACGTTTTAGTGATCATGACATAAAGAGCAAACATAAAGGAGGCTGAACAATCATTTTCAGTGGAAAGGTTGAAGACAAACCTTGTGCTGCAAGATGAATTCTCAAATCCTCGTGATATTTGTTGGTTCACAAACTCACAAGAATTCGTCTTGGCATGTGCCCACTGTGAGGTTAATTGAGCAGGTGGACCAATCATGTTGCAGCATTGAGGTTTGTGTGGAAGCCAATGGCTAAGTGCCCAAACAAACCAAAGAAAGAAAAAGGAAAAGAAAAAAACCTGCCGACGGCAACAGGCACCTATTTTAGCATCAATACAGACTAATTAGTTTGTGAAAAACATGCAGAAGATAAGCCCTTTTGTGCGTTTGTGGACAGGAAAGAGCAAAACTGGATGCAACAAAAGATTGATTATTGAACTTGTTTTACTGTGACGCTTTGACCAATCAGATCCAAATAGTCGTCATGATGTTCCTAAGAATGTGGAGAAGTCAATTCAGAGTGAGACACAGATCAGGTTAGTTTATGACTAGTCAGGCTGGCTCCACTTTAGTGTCTTCACTCAATTTCATTTCTCTTCAGCGACTACGTCAGGAATAAGAATACACTAGACGGTTTGCAAGAATCTCGGAATTGCAAGTTCTTGCACCAGTCAATCAGCGAAGAGTCTTACATTCTGTGTTGTCAACGATTCCTGAGATCGAGGATTTAAAGCCAGTATAAAGAGAATATTTGGTGAATTTCATCAAGGGGAAAGACGTTTTTGTCCTTCTTCCTACGTGATTTGGGAAAAACTTAATATTCCAGTTAGCCCCGTTAGCAGCACATTACATAAGTCACAACCAAATAGCAGGGATTGGTTAAATGATAAAAAGTATCCGCCTACTGTCGAGCGAACAAATTCTAACACTGCAAGGTCAGATGGTTTCTACAAAGTGAAACCGGCTGATGAATCGGGCTCGTTCACGAGTGGAACCAGCCAAAGTTGTGACAGGGATGCTTGCTGACTGCACTCAAGAAAAACAAAAATAATGACAACAATTTGTGGAACAAGTTAAATAATCCATGTGTCCATCCATCCATTTTCTTCCGCTTATCCGGGGCCGGGTCGCGGGGGCAACAGTCTGAGAGGGGCCTCCCAGACTTCCCTCTCCACACACACGTCCTCCAGCTCTTCCAGGGGGATCCCGAGACGTTCCCAGGCCAGCCGAGAGACATAGTCCCTCCAGCGTGTGCTGGCTCTTCCCCGGGGCCTCCTCCCGGTGGGACGTGCCCGGAACACTTCCCGAGTGAGGCGCCCAGGAGGCATCCGAAACAGATGCCCGAGCCACCTCAGCTGGCTCCTCTCAACGTGGAGGAGCAGCGGCTCTACTCCGAGCTCCTCCCGTGTGACTGAGCTCCTCACCCTGTCTCTAAGGGAGCGCCCAGCCACCCTGCGGAGGAAACTCATTTCGACCTCTTGTATCCGCGATCTTGACCATAGGTGAGGGTAGGAATCCATGTGTCTATAAAAGGAAATGCCGTTACTAGAGATGGGCATGATTAGTCCATTAATCGATAATGGATCATTAAGAATTTCATCGATTATGTTCATTTTAATCGACAAACTGAACGTAGGTTGCTGTGCGTAGCGTGACCAAACAAGGGTCCGTACATGTTTCTCTCTGCACTCAGAAGGAGCGAGCAAACAGAAACAGTCAGTCAGCCTGCAACGTGCCAAAGCGCAAATGCATATTTAACGATGACTTGTACAAGAAATTCCACGCTTTCCGTTCCGGTCGGGACAAGTGTGAGTCCATGTGCACAGTGTACAAAGCAGCACATATGTTTCGGTGTCCAGTGGGAAAAAAAATCTCACCAGGACACCGAAAACATGAAAAAGTTTTGCCAGGTGAGAGTAGCTCAATGTCGATGACGAGTCCCCACCTCCCTCCCCCCGTACAGTGTCCTGGTTTTCACAAACGCAAATATGCTCACACTAACCTGTATTCCACTGAGCATCAGCGCACAAGAGCATTTTTTTTTTTTTCTTCTCGTAGTTTATGCAAATGAGCCATGCGGTTTTAAGTTTTGTTTCTGTGAGACTTACACAAAGCTGCATTAAACACATTAAAATGTCAAACGGGCTGATGCGGCTCTAGAGTGGTTACGGTTTATATGTCATAAAGTTGAATTTACTTATGCAGATTAGTAGTGCAGATAGTAATAATAATGATGATCGATCGTTAATTCTCTCGACGATGGATTAAGAAAATGTAATCGAATGCCCATCCCTAGCTGTTACTGTATTATTTCAAAATGGCTCTTAGCATATTGGAGAATTTACTTTGCGTTTTTACTCGTATTATTTCACAGAGCCATTATCACCGACCAGAGTACGTGAGAGCCGGTGTCAGATCTCCGTCCATCTCTGGCAGTGAAGTACACATACGGTGCATAGTTACCGCCCGGCCCGCACCGGCCCGCCATTAAAACTGCACTAAAGCTCCCCCGGCTTGAAAAATGAGCCATTTCCAACATGTATCGCCGTGTTGTGTCCGTGCTCCGTGACCAGCTCCAATCATGTCATTACCTGCACCATTTGTCCCCACAGCCCAGAGTAATGACTGCTGATGGACTGTGGCCTCCACCGTCACACATACACACTCTGTCACTGTCCGGAATCACAAACTGACCATTTCTCTGCCCATATTTGACCAACCTCTTTTGAAAAAAAAAAAAATGAAATGCAGTTGTTGATACTGCAGTGACAACATGCTGGGGGTGCTCTGCCTGTATCTCTAATGGTGGAATGTTTAGGAGTTGCCATAGTGACACAACTGGTCACATAAGGAAAATGTAGGTATATATTTATTATTTCAAACTCAATTCTGATTCAAAGGAAAGTTTTTGATGCCAGTAATAGATATATGTAAAAGATGTAATTTTCAACATAAAATATAGTTGTTTCTTATACTATATTTTTATCTTTACTCTCTATCCTCGTATATATTTATTGTGATGTGTGAGTTACTGTGTCCAAATTATTTCCCTTGTGGATCGGTAAAGCTTCTAAGTCTAATGTTGACACTTTTACTGATACGACTCTTGAACTCTTGAACTCAAACAACTACTACTACTGCTACTACTACTTCTTCCATGACTACTGTTGCCACTTTTACTGAATCTATACTTGAAACACTACTACTACCACTTGTACTGCATCTACTACAACTACAACTATGACTTTTTCCATTTCTTTTTCAGACTAATGTTGCCACTACTATTACTACTACTATTTCTACTACTATTACTATTAGTATTACTACTACTACTACTATTATTACTACTATTACTACTAAGTACTACTACTACTATTACTGCTATTTCTACTACTACTAATACTATTACTACTACTATTACTATTACTATTACTACTACTACTAATACTACTACTATTACTACTACTATTACTATCACTACTACTACTACTACCTTTAATACTATTACTACTACTACTCTTACTATTATTACTACTACTACTACTATTACTACTACTACTACTATACTACTACTACTACTATTACTACTATTACTACTACTACTAATACTACTACTATTACTACTACTATTACTATCACTACTACTACTACTACCTTTACTACTATTACTACTACTACTCTTACTATTATTACTACTACTACTACTACTTTACTACTACTACTACTACTTCTACTACTATTATTATTAGTATTACTACTACTACTACTACTTTTACTATTACTATTACTACTATACTACTACTACTACTACTACTACTACTACTACTACTATTACTACTACTGCACATATCAGCAAACTCTGTCAAAAAGTTTTAAGATTGTCTGAGAACTCAAGAGAAAAATACAAACTGGATTTAAACGACACATTTTCAGGAGCCTGTGATCAATACAGACTGTTTAGGAGTTTGATTTAGATTTTAGTTAGAAGTTCATGCAGGAGAGACTTGTTTAACAGCACAGATCAGCTCACCTGCTGTAGTTCCAGGTATGTCAGTTCTGCCTTGCACAGATTAACGTCTAATAAATCTTCAGACAGAGCAGAGCCTACAGTTAGTATCACACGCAGAGGGAACGTTGATTATTCAGAATTACACTTGATTCTGAAGTGAGTGAGTTGTTTGTTCTGATTTTAAGGCCAAATGAATGTATTCCTCGATCATGTAAACATTTATTCTTAAAAATGATTCTGGTCGTTCAGCGCAGGCTCGTTGGGTCGCCCTTTCAGATTTTGTGCTTAAATGAATAATGGGAAAAAAATCTAATAAAATACAGGTCTAAACCAGGACTGATCCCAGGATTGAACCAGGACTAAACCAGGTCTAAACCAGCACTAAACCAGGACTAAACCAGGTCTAAACCAGCACTAAACCAGGACTAAACCAGGTCTAAACCAGCACTAAACCAGGATTGAACCAGGTCTAAACCAGAATTGAACCAGGTCTAAACCAGGACTAAACCCTTTTTAAACCAGGATTAAACCAGGTCTAAACCAGCATTAAACCAGGACTGAACCAGGTCTAAACCAGCACTAAACCAGGATTGAACCAAGTCTAAACCATGACTAAACCAGGTCTAAACCAGCACTAAACCAGGATTGAACCAGGTCTAAACCAGGACTAAACCAGAATTGAACCAGGTCTAAACCAGGACTAAACCCTTTTTAAACCAGGATTAAACCAGGTCTAAACCAGCATTAAACCAGGACTGAACCAGGTCTAAACCAGGACTAAACCCAGTTTAAACCAGGACTAAACCAGGACTAAACCAGCATTAAACCAGGATTGAACCAGGTCTAAACCAGGACTAAACCCGGTTTAAACCTGGACTAAACCAGTATCAGTCCGGGTCGTCCCGACACTCAGTACTGGTTCAGTCTTGGTTCAGTCCTGGTTTAGACCTGTTTTAGTCCTGGTTCAGTCTGGCATCATAGTTTAAGTCACGGAAAGGGGAAACAGCCTTATCAGTTTTTTGTTTTATCATTTTGATTTTGGAGACAAATAACGAAGAAAATTGTTGTTTTTTCGTTTTCTTATTTTTGGTTTTATTTTGAAAAACGAAGGACACGTGGATTTACCATTTATGTCATCACAGCACTGAATTACATGTTTTAGAACTCACCTTCCCACAGAACTGACTCGTCACTCGGCCTGGACACTTGATACGTTCCAAACTTGTTGTCGTTTCTTTAACCATGCATGGACAAACGCCAGAAATGTGGCACAGTAGGGCTTAAAACGTCCCTCGTAGTTGAAATAAGTGGAGATTTATGCTGATCTAGTCCGTCCTAACAGCTCCGGCGTCCCTCCCTGTCCGTTATAATGACATGTGTTTTGAATGGGGAATAGCCTCATAACTTAAAGTGCACCTCCCTCAGCGCCAGGACGAGGGCTTTGGGCCGTGCCGTTTCCCTCTCTGCTCTATCACCATCGACACAATTACATTTCACATTAGGCTCTGATCTGCATTCACTTCCATTTGTCCCCTCTCTCTCACCGTCCAGCCCGGTTTTATTTTAATCACTGAAAATTCCACTTTCACTGCTAATTAATGAAGCTTGGGTCCTGGCTGTGATGTATCAAATTTTACATTTTGTGCTCATTATCTGTGTGGTCACTGTGGTTTTGAATGAAATTATCTTGGGACTCTTTGGGTATGGGAAAGTAGATTTGAAATGCCGTGTAGTGTTTCAGCACCATGGACAGTTCTCCAGATCTGACCCAGGATCTCGGTCTTTAGATTTCTCTGCATGCTAGTTAAACGAAGAAAAGAGGATTGAACGCAAGGTCCGTGATGGGATTTTTGACTCTTTTACAGGATCTAAATCTTTTGGATCTGTTCTATTGTCTCTTTTTTGCATTTATTTTAGGGGTGTCAAATTATCGCGTTAATTGCGATTAATTAATTACAGTCATATTTAATCTCTAACTTTAGTGTTTCTGTATGTGAGTTTCTTTATTATAAAACCTGTTTTTATGTGTTGTTGGGACAACAACACACACACACACAAAACACATTTATAAATTTTTTTATTTCGGTAATTCCTCTCATTGCCGGAAAGCCACACAAAACGCGCGCAGTAACAGCGTAAGTAAACGTTATGTTAACGTTGGCGGCGTCAGTCGAACAATGGACGAGGTCGTAGAGCCAGTAGAACAGAGGCAGCAGTGCACAGGTAAAAACACATTCGTGTCTTGGAAATTATTCTCCCGACGTGAAATATAAAAGAAAATAACAAATATAATATCGCCTGAAAACAACCTGCATAGGCTCATGATGTCTGCACTACTGTCCTATAGTGACCTGCCACATGAGGGGACACGCACACAAACACAAAACACAACAAACACACACACACACACACACACACAACACACACACACACACACACACACACACACACACACACACACACATTCACACATCATCGTCATTAACCTGAGAACGCGCGGACCACGTTTCCTTCCGTAGTTACTGCGTGGACACCGACGTGCTCCGTGAGCCGCGTGTGGATCGTGTTTTCTCGCGTACGTACGCGGCGTAAACCGCGCTTCCTCCTGTGCCTCTAAAACCAGAACTAACACCAAGACTAAAACCAGGACTAATCCAGTCCAGGACTAAACCACCAGGTCTAAACCAGGTCTAAACCAGGTAAACCAGGACTAAAACCAGGACTAAACCAGGACTAAACCAGGACTAAACCAGGACTAAACCAGGACTAAAACCAGGACTAACACCAGGACTAAAACCAGGATTAATCCATTCCAGGACTAAACTAGGACTAAAGTAGGTCTAAACCAGGTCTAAACCAGGACTAAAACCAGTGATCTCATATATAAAGCATTTCTCTCTATCAATAATATTTTTAATATGGTGAAGGAAAGACTGGACTTTTTATTGTCTTTAAGTAGACAAAAGTTATTATGTTCAGATTTCCTCGTCTTTGCTACTTTACAACAAACAGTTTCTTATTCATGGAGACTTGGGCTCAACAGCCAAATTTGGAGAGATTTGTTAAACAATAAATGACTTTATAAAGTCACTTTTTTAAATCTATATCAGTCTTTTGATCTGCCACAATAATGTAATAATGAATTTAAATGAAAATACCTCAAATTGAAGCTTTTCTCAGCATTTTTTAGGTGAGATTAAAATTAGATTAATTAGATTAATTAATTATAGATCATAATTAATTAATCTCTAAATTTTTTTAATCGCATGACAGCACTAATTTATTTATATGACAGAAGCCAATAAAGAATTTACAACAAATGAATCACCAAGGCTTTACTCTTTGGAGTTATGCAGAATCTAAAAAAAACAAAACAAAAACCTTGCGCAAAACCTTTGCTTTACAATAATAAAAATGAACAAGAATGATGTGTTTTATGCACAAATATTTGCAACAATATTTACAGAAGCAGCATTTACAGTAAGCCAGCACCCACATAGTCAGGCCAAGGACAGACCCCAACATGACTGGAGCTTCTCCTAAATACCCCGTAGCCCCTCCCACTGGACTAAACAATTAACAAAACATAAGGTTTTGGGCAAAACTGCGGCCGCTCCTCAATCAACTGGTCACATAAGGAAAATGTAGGTATATATTTATTATTTCAAACTCAATTCTGATTCAAAGGAAAGTTTTTGATGCCAGTAATAGATATATGTAAAAGATGTAATTTTCAACATAAAATATAGTTGTTTCTTATACTATATTTTTATCTTTACTCTCTATCCTCGTATATATTTATTGTGATGTGTGAGTTACTGTGTCCAAATTATTTCCCTTGTGGATCGGTAAAGCTTCTAAGTCTAATGTTGACACTTTTACTGATACGACTCTTGAACTCTTGAACTCAAACAACTACTACTACTGCTACTACTACTTCTTCCATGACTACTGTTGCCACTTTTACTGAATCTATACTTGAAACACTACTACTACCACTTGTACTGCATCTACTACAACTACAACTATGACTTTTTCCATTTCTTTTTCAGACTAATGTTGCCACTACTATTACTACTACTATTACTACTACTATTACTATTAGTATTACTACTACTACTACTATTATTACTACTACTATTACTACTACTAACTTTACTACTACTACTACTATTACTATACTACTATTACTATTACTATTACTACTACTACTACTACTACTTACTACTACTAACTACTACTTACTACTACTACTTTCTACTACTATTACTATTAGTATTACTACTACTACTACTATTATTACTACTATTACTACTATACTATTACTACTACTACTATTACTATTATTACTACTACTACTACTACTACTACTACTACTACTACTACTACTTACTACTACTACTATACTACTACTACTACTACTATTACTATTACTACTAACTACTACTACTACTATACTACTATTTACTACTACTTACTACTACTACTATTACTATTACTACTACTACTACTACTAACTACTATTACTACTACTACTACTACTACTACTACTTACTACTACTACTACTACCTTTAATACTACTACTACTACTACTACTATTACTATTTACTACTACTACTACTACTACTACTACTACTACTTACTTACTAATTACTACTTACTACTACTACTACTACTACTACTTTACTACTATTACTAACTACTACTACTTTACTACTATTACTACTATTACTACTACTGCTACTATTACTACTACTACTACTACTACTACTATTAACTACTACTACTAACTACTATTACTACTACACTACTACCACTACTACTACTACTACTACTTACTACTACTACTACTACTACTACTACTACTACTACTTACTACTATTACTACTACTACTACTACTACTACTACTACTACTACTATTACGACTATTACTACTACTACTACTACTACTACTATTACTATTACCACTACTACTACTACTACTACTACTACTACTACTACTATTACGACTATTACTACTACTACCGCTGGTCACATACAGAAAATGGAAAATGTAGATATTTATTATTTCAAAGCTCAATTCTGATTCAAAAGTAATTTTTTGATACCAGTAATAGATGTATGAAACAGATGTCATTTTCAACATGAAATATAGTTGTTTATTTTATTTTATCTTTATTCTTTATTCTTTTATATTTATACCTTATATATATATATATATATATATACCTTATATTATATATATATATATATATATATATATATATATATATATATATATTACCAGCCATGCTGCAACTGGTTCATAATACTGAAAAACCTTTTGGTAAATGGTCATAATTCTGCACAGCACTTTTCCACGTCCAAGGCATTTGCACATACATTCATACACAGACACTGGGGGCGAGGTGGGTTAAGTGTCTTGCCCATAGACACAACAACAGCATTCATCCGTGGGAGCTGGAATCACACCACTAACCTCCGCGTCACTGAATCTGACGCTCAACCAGTGCTGTTTTACGTGGAGAGCTCCCTCCACTCCACCAACCGAGCTGTCGCCGTATAAATATTTAATTCATTTTTGACCTTTCTTTTCAGTATCAATATATTTTTCCAACCCAATACAGGTTTAGTGTCTTGCCTAAGAACAAAAGTAGCCACCGAGGCAGCAATTGAGCCAGCAACTCTTCGATAATAGTCGCTCTAAAGATGTCTATTCTTGCTAAATGTATTTTAATTAACTCTTCAATTACCTGTGTTTTATGCCCAGGCCGCTAATTAACGTGGCTTTATTCTCCCCATTATAGAAAGTCCTTACATTTCCAGCATTGCCTTTAACATCTGTGCTCCGTTTTAATTGCGGTTGCTATGGGCAGTGAATGCTAATAAAATCCCTATCTCCTCCCATACAGAAACGGCCCATTCATTTGCAATAGTAAAAATCACTCAAATGCCACCTTTCAACACTGAATAGTTCCATTAGATATGCAGGCACAGGCCGTCCGCGGAATCATCAAATTGCAAATGGCTTATTTAAATAGAATGACGACTACAACTTACAGCGGGAGAGCGGGCAAAATCACTTAACCCTATTTTTGTACGTGCGCGTCGTGTCGGCGAGTACAAGTACTTACACAACTACTACTGTCGCTGCTTACTCCAGGACTTTTTCAGACAATTGAAGAAAGTATTATTACTATTCATATGTTTTAGTCTTTGTTATTATATTTTATCGTGATGTGTGAGCTACTTTGTCCAAGTAATTTCCCTTGTGGATCAATAAAGTTTGTAAGTTTAAGTTTAATGTTTCTACTTTTACTGATACTACTCTTGAACTTGAACAACTACTACTGCTGCCATTACTTTTTCCACAACTTTTTCAGACTACGGTTGCCACTTTTACTGAATCTCTACTTGAAAAAATACTACTACTACTACCACGATTACTGCATCTACTACTGCTACTACTATGACTTTTTAAATGTTTCCAAATACTACTACTACTACTACTGCTATTTCTACTACTGGAACTTTTCTATGTCTTTTTCAGACTAGTGTTACCACTTTTACTGATACTTTATGTGAACAACAACTACTATCACTATTACTGCATCTCCTGCTGCTACTACTATGACTTTCTCAATTTATTTTTCAGACTAATGTTGCCACTTTTACTGATACTTGACTTGACTTTACTACGACTACCATTATAACTGCATTTACTACTTCTGCTACTATGACTTTTACTATTTCTTTTTCAGACTAATGTCGCCACTTTTACTGAATCTCTACTTGAAAATCTACTACTACCACTATTATTGCTTCTACTACTGCTACTACTGACTTTTTTTTTCATTTCTCTAACTACTGCTACTGCTACTACAACACCTTTTCCATGTCTTTTTCAGAATACTGTTACCACTTTTACTGATACTTTACATGAACAACAACTACTAATAATACTGCTGCTACTACCACTACTACCACTACTACTTCTACTAATAGTATATTATTATTATTCCACTTTAATGATGGTATTTTAACAATGATAGCTACTACTACTAATACTACAGCTAGTACCAGTAATACAACTAATTTATTTATTTTATATTATTAAATTTTTTCCAGGCTACTGTTGCCACCGTTGTTTTACTTGGACTACTAGTACTACTACCTACTGTGACTACAAGTGCTCCTACTTCTACCACTATTACCGCAACTACTACTACTACTACTACCACTACTACTGCTACTAATACAATTTTTTCCATAGCTTTTTTCAGACTGGTACCTCTTTTACTGATACTTTATTTTAACAACTGCTACTAATACTGCAACTACTTCCACTACTATTGAATTATTACTATTACACTTTAATGAATGTATTTTAACAAAGACTGCTACCACTAGTAATACTACTACTACTATATATATTTTTTTTTTTGCAGACCACTGTTGCCACTTCTGCTAATGTTCTAATGCTTTACTTAGACGACTACTGCTACTACTACTACTACTACTACTACTACTACTACTACTACCTATTGCAACTACTACTGCTGCTACTATGACGTCTGTGGGCTGTATTTTTTTCATTTATTGCTTTTGTTGCTGGCTTTTCTCCATTCAAATCTCGTGGGGTCTTAAAAAAAGAAAAAAAAAACCACACAGTTTCATAACTACATTTTGCAGTACAAGTCTGGGCAATGTATTGTAAGTGAAAGAACATTGGTGGAACTTGTCTCTTCTTGAAATTTCTGGACATTTATTTCTAGTTTTTATACTAAATATACCAAATATATGTTTACTTTTATTTTACTGCAATACAACGATGACACTTCATTCAGTTAAAGCGCACAGATTCCACTATTTTCTGATCCGTGTTATAATGTGTCCTGCTCAAAAACATATCTGGATTTGTTTCATTCACATCAATCCTGCATATTTATACACTATGTTCCACCTTGTGATGTCATGTGGTAATACAGGAAGTGCTCCACTGTGTTTTTAAACTCCAAACTAGAATCATTTGGAAGATTTCAGCCCTGGAATTGCCAATTTTTACTGAACAAAAAGTAAAAGGAAGCTGCTAACTTGAAATCTACCGCTTCATGACATCACAAGGTGGAACAGAGCATGAACAGGGTATTTTTTTTTAGCTTTGGAGATGTAGACAGACGAATAATAAACACGTGTGAATAAACCAAAACACAACTCCGGGTCTGTTTTGGAGCAGGTCACGGCATTATAACACGTCTAAAACCTCAAAACGAGTCAATTTTGCCCAATATAGGACCTTCGATTGTCAAGAAACACTTCGTTATTGACCACAACTGACCACGGAGTGCGTCAAAATCTGAACCGAAAATCTAGTGTCCAGCTCCGTCACGCTCAGATTGAAGCCAGATTCCCACAAGAAAACACTGCACTTGCTTCTCTGCACCTCCCTGACCTTTCGGAGATGGAGGGAGATGGTCAAACACACGGAGAAACAGGCAAACAAGAGATAGACACTGTACAGACACCCTCCCCCCGGTATGGAGGGATGGAGGGATGGAGGGAGGAGGGCTATGTGGTCCTCTCTTTCTCTCTCTCTCTCTTCGTCTGTGTTTTCTTTCGTTCTCACCTTCGTTTCTCTCTCCTTCGGTCTGGATCTGCTCCACTGGACTGAAACATGTTTGCTTATGTGCTGTGTTCTCCTATCTCTTTTTGATCTCACGCTCTGTTTTTATTTCTTTCTCTTTATCCTCCATCTTTTCTATCTTTCTCTTTTTCTGTCTCTCATTTTGACTCCCTCTCTGTCTAGTTTATTTTTTTTTTTTTCCTATGCCTCATTCTCATTCATTCTTTCTCTCTTTCTCGGGCCTGCGAGTGGAGTCTACTAGTAGTCTCTTTTACTCTTTTCTCTCTCTCTGTCTCTTTCGACTCTCTCTCTCCTCTCTCTCTCTCTTCTCTCTCTTCTCCTTCTCTCCTCTTTCTCCTTTCTCTCTCTCTTCTCTCCCCTTTTCTCTTTACTCTCTTCACTTTCTTCTCTCTATCTCTCCTCTTTTCTCTCTTACTCTTCTTCTTCTCTCTCCTCTTACTCCTCCTCCCTTTGTTCTCTCTCTTCTCTCTTTCTCTTCTCTCCCCCTTCTCTTCCTCTTTTCTTCTCTCTCTCTCTCTCTCGTCTCTCACTTACTCTCTCATTTCCCTCTTTCTCTTTTCTTTTTCTCTCTCTCTCTCTCTCTCTCTTCTCTTTCTCTTCCCTTCTCTCTCTTTTCTCTGTCTATTTCTCTTCTTCACTCTTTTCTCTTCTTTCTCTTTTCTGTCTTTCTCTCTCTCTCTTCTTTCTTCTTTTCTCTTTCTCTTTTCTCTCTCTTTCTCTCTTCTCTCTCTCTACTCTTCTCTTTCTCTGTCTTTCTTCTTCTCTCTTTCTCTCTCTCTCCTTTTCTTTTCTGTCTCTCCTCTGCTCCACTCGTCTGCTAGTAGAGTTTGCTTCTCACTTTTATGCACTTTTTCTGTCAGTCTCTCTCTCTCTCTTCTCTTTCTCTCCTCTTCCTCTTTCTCTTTTTCTCTCTCTCTCCTCTTTCTCTGTTTCTCTCTCTCTCTCTTCTCTCTCTTCTTACTCTCTCTTCTCTCTCTCTCTCTCTCTCTCTCTCTCTCTCTCTCTCTTCCTCTCTCCTCTTTCTGTCTTTCTCTCTTTTCTCTCTCTCTTTCTCTGTCTCTCTCTTCTCTCTCTCTCTCTCTCTCTCTCTCTCTCTCTTCTCTCTTTTACTCTCTCTCTCTCTCTCTCTCTGTCTCTCTCTTTCTCTCTCTTTCTCTCTCTCCTCTCTCTCTGTCTCTGCTCCACTTCTCTCTCTCTCTCTCTTGCTTTCTCTTTTACAGACTTTTTCTGTCTCTCTCCCTCTCTTCTCTCTCTCTCTCTCTCCCTCTCTCCATTTTCTCTTTTACTCTCTCTCCCCTCTTTCTTGTTACTCTGTCTCTTTTCCTCCCTGTTTATGTCTGCTCCACTGATCTGCTATAGTGGAATCCTCTCTTTTACTCATGTCTCTCTCTTGTCTTTCTCTTTTGTTTTGTCTTTGTCTCTCTCTCTCCCTCCCTCTCTTCATCTCTGTGCTCCTCTGGTGTGCTCCCTGTTTACTGACGTCGTGTTTTTTTCTTCGTCTTGTCGTCTTCAGCCACACAGGTGAGCGCCACGGAGCTGCAGGATGTGTTCCAGGAGACCTCGTCCAATATCTTCCAGATCAACGCCAACGGTAAATACACACAGAGACACGATGTATCAATAAGAACAACGAGCGTCTGTGTTCGGCTCTGTGCAGTTTGTGCGTCTGCTCTGAGCTTTGAGGAGCCGCTCAGGTCAAATCCAGCTCCAAGAATCAAGTCCTTTTCTAGTGAAAACCGATTCCCGTCAGATCGGAGCCAAATCTTCTGCTGCTCCAGCTCGGATCTGCGAAAACCCACGTTAAGGAGCAGAAATATGGTTCACTGTCGCATGGCTGGACAGATTATAATTCATTTTTGACATGTAGGTCCACAGATAAACTTAAAAAAACAAAACAAAAAACAACAACTGTAAATTGGGTCCGTCAAATGCTTTTGTTTATTTATTTATTTTTTCATGGAGATTTTATTTATTTATTTATTTATTTGTATTTATTTATTTATTTGTTGTTGTTTTTTTTCTGGAATTTTCCACAGTATGGTATTAAACCTTGCTATTTTATTGGACTCCAAATCAGGAAGGGAGAGGGTATTTTTGAGCTATAAAATGTAATAAATATAAGATAAAGTTATTTAATGTCATACTGTGAAACATTCAAAGCAGAGCAATGACATGTCCAGAGAAACAAGCAGGTGATGGACCCTCCACCAGAAAAGTTACACAATGTACCTTTAAATGATAAAAAAAAAAAAAAAAAAAAAAAAAAAAAAAAAATGAAAGAAGGCCTATATAGGAGCTGTAGAAGGAATAAATAAAATGTATTAATAAATTAAATAATTAATTAATAACTTGTATGCCTCATTATAGATACAAACTAAGTACTAAAAGCATTCTGCTATTTAGTAATTGCAGCTCATGTTTTTTTTGGTTTTTTTAAATTAATTAATTAATTAATTTATTGTACATTTAGAGTATTTTTGGGGGGATAATGATGCTTTATGGTTTGGTTTCAGTATGATCATTTATCGTCTATATTTACTTCAAACATACTTCAAAAAATGTTATGGTGACAGGCCTAGTCTCAGTTATCAAATCAAAAGAAAAAGAAAATACTTTTGACTTTTGTTTCCATGTACTCAGCAAGCAGTGGTAAGTAATTAGAAAACACATTCGGGATGGAGTGGTGGAAAAATGTATTTATCAAAAGAATTGTGAAAGACCACAGAGACATGATTAAACTTAAAAGTACATTGACTTTGTGGTGAAATGTTCCAGGTAAACTAGTAGGCTAAGACACAGGTCGAATCTGTGGAGAGGCGATCCCAAACATTTCACACATACTGTTCTGTAGGAGTAACTGGATCCATAATGAGTTGAGGAGCTGGTTTCATATTCAGCTGACTCATATAAAACCCAGTAAAAGTTTGGACAGTTTTGCGTGCACAGCTCTTGTGATAAGATGTGATGTCGTCGTGTGCGTTGGTGACAGAGTAAATGAGAGTTTTGTCTTTCATTAATGTTTGTGTCACTCTGGTGTTTCTCCAGTCGTCTCACTGGAGAAGAATCTGCAGTCGCTCGGAACGTCGAGGGACACGCCAGAGCTACGCCAAACTCTGTGAGCATATATTTATTTATTTATTTATTTAATTTTAGTTTTGCATATACTTTTTTTTTATTATTATAACAAAGATTTGGAATATATAAAGTGAAAAAAATTAGATTCTGGTAGCTTCTACCACAACTAGTATTGCTCCCACTGCTGCTACTGTTACTACAGTGGCTATACCGGCTCATCGGAGCCTGATCCTGTCACATCTCAGAAGTAGAGCCCTGCACTCCCGCAGGACCCGACGCAAAATAGTGCGACGCAAGACACATTTTCAAAGCTCATTGTGGTTTGGAGCGGGACTGCACAATGCTGGAGCGGGCGGGTGGGAGGATAAACTGCAGTCACCCATATGAGTGTAAAGATGTTTGCCCATCATACATCATTTGTGCTGGATATTTTATTTGGCATGAATCAAAACATTTTAAGCAGCCCAAGTTTACATATGTGGTCTTATCTCACGCACATTTTAAACAATTCCTTTCCACTTGTCCATGTTTGATAGAGCTTAAGAAAGCGAACATCCCCATCCTGCGGGATTTGTGGGCGAGAGCTGGACAAAGTATCACAGATGTGGGCGGGAACGGGAATGAAAATTACAATTTTTTGCTGAAATGGGCAGGAGCAGGACTGCACAGTGCGGGTGGGAGCAGGAGTGAAAATTCTGTCCCGCGCAGATCTCTACTCAGGAGCTCAGCAGGGCCGGGCCTGGTTAGTACTTGGATGGGAGACCGCTGGGAAAATCAGGTGCCACAGGGGGCCGCCATTCACAAAGGAATGTCATTGTGTCCTTAGGCAAGACACTTCACCCACAGTAGGAAGTGTAGTGATAGTGGTGGTCGGGGAGGTGGAGTGTGGAGTGAATGAATAATGCTCTTTAAAGCATCTTTGAGTGTCCAGAAAAGGGCTATATAAAAATGATGCATTATTATTATTATTATTATTATCACTATTATACTACTTCTACTACTACTACTATTACAGCTATTTTTACTATCCCCATTACGTTTCTCCTTCTCAGATGACTGTTGCCCCTTTTATTAATGTTATGTACGTTATGTAATGTTGAGATAGTGTC
This sequence comes from Boleophthalmus pectinirostris, assembly GCF_026225935.1. Classification (NCBI taxonomy): domain Eukaryota; kingdom Metazoa; phylum Chordata; class Actinopteri; order Gobiiformes; family Gobiidae; genus Boleophthalmus; species Boleophthalmus pectinirostris. The sequence goes on along the minus strand of NW_026571447.1, from coordinate 33,948,716 downwards.
ATTTTCTTTGCGCAAAATGTCACTTATGTCTTAAACGTCACTTCTCTATATGTCTCCAGTTTGTGAGCTGTTTTTAAACGTATCTCATTTTAAATCTTGTTGTGAGCGCAGGATTCATTTTAATTTTATGTAGTGTTCACTCTTTGTTTTATCCCTCTATTACATATTGATTTCTGTTTTTAACTTGAGCTGCAATTACCAGATCCAGCGCTGATGACAAAGTGGCCCATCTCAAATGATTGTCTCTTTAAAACCTCTTTAAAATGCATTACATCCTGCTGTGCTGGCGGCCATTTTGTCTGCTATGTTTGACACTTTTATTATTATGTCAGACTTGGAAACTCACCGACAATGCTTGGCTGGCCTTTTTATGAAGTTTTAATTTGCAATAGCAGTTTTAGAATGTCACAGTTAGTATTATTGTATTGCTTATAAAGGTTGTGTGTGTTCTTTTTAAAGGGTCCGTATAACGCTATTTTCTGATCTGTTATAATGTTGTTTCTTTGTCAAAAACAGACCTGGAGTTGTGTTTTGGAAATGCCAATCTCTACTAAACAAAAGGTAAAAGGAGCTGTTAACTTGAAAACTACCACTTCATAGCATCACAATAATAAAGGATTACTTAAACATATGTGCATGAAACAAAAGGTCTGTTTTTGAGGACATAACTGCATTATAACAAGAGGAAAATTTGCGTGATAGGACCTTTAAGTTATTGTAACTTAATACTCTGTTCCACCTTGAGATATCATGAAGTGACAGAGACAGAGAATTCCAGGGCTGAAAATATCCAAACGACTCTAATAAAGGTGTGTAGCTGTTTTCTCCACCTCTGCACAATGAGCAAATTCAAAAGTATCCTGTCCCGCCCTGATCTTGAAAAAGTCATCCACACGCTTATCTCATCCCGTCTAGACTATTCCAACTCCCTTTTCTTCAGCCTTGATTTCAAATCCATCTCCCGTCTCCAACTCCTCACTGGGTTTAACAAACATTGACACATGACCCTGTTTTACTTCCCTTCTATTCTCTGGCTGCATAGGACCTTTAAGTTACAACCATCCATTTTCTTTTGCTTATCCGGGGTTGGGTCACGGGTGCAGCAGTCTAAGCAGTGACTCCCAGACTTCCTTCACCCCAGACACGTCCTCCACCTCCTCCAAGGGGACCCCAAGGCGTTCCCAGGCCAGCCCAGAGACAAAGTCCCTCCAGTGTGTCCTGGGTCTTCCCTGGGGGCTACTTCCGGTGGGACATGTCCGGAACATTTCCCAAGGGAGACTCTCAGGAGGCATCCGGAACAGATACCCGAGCCACCTCAGCTGCTCCTCTCGACGTTGAGGAGCAGCGACTCTACTCCGAGCTCCTCACCCTATTTCTAAGGGAGCGCCCAGCCATCCTACAGAGGAAACTCATTTTGACCGCTTGTATCCGCGATCTCGTCCTTTCGGTCATTACCCAGAGCTCATGATCATAGGTGAGGGTAGGAACGAAGATTGACCAGTAAATCGAGAGCTTTGCCTTTCGGCTCAGCTCCCTCTTCACCACAAAGGTCTGATACAGCGACTGCAACACTGCCGACGCTGCACCGATCCACCTGTCAATCTCACGCTCCATCCTCCCCTCACTCGAGAACAAGACTCCAAGATACTTGAACTCCTCCACTTGAGGCGGGGACTCTCCACCCACCCGGAGAAGTGCAGTTGTAGGAGTCATACGTGGGTTTTCTATTGATTCTCTCGTGTGACTCATTTATTTATTTTATTTATTTAAAAATATTTTTTTATGCTTTTTATGCTTAAGCTTGAAAAACACAGCTGTAGTGGTTCAAACTTAGTCTAATTATTCTCTGCGATGAGTTTAAAAACACTTTTCACAATCTCAAGAGACCAGAGCTGAGTTTTGCCATTACGGTGACACTAACATCAACTAGCATGCTAACAGTGCATCACCCTTACTTCCTGGATTGCGCACGATAACAAAAACAAACCAAAAAAAGCTCTAATTAGATTCAAACATTAGTATCATTTTGACCCTAAGAGATGCTTTTACAATACATCTGTACTGAAGGAAAACAAATGTGACTTTATTACACAAAAACTATCCAGTACAGCCACTAAAAATATGGATTTATAGTCTACAGTTTTGTATAATCTTGTACTTAAATTGTGTGAATAAAAGCGCCCTCTGCTTCTGCCCACAGTACTTCCTCTCTCTGCTTTGTGCTTTTACGTCTGTGTTTTGTCCCAGTGTTTGAGCAGCGTTTTAAGAAAGACATAATGATTCTGTACAGCTCATTAGCCGGAGTCTGCTGTGTTTTGTTGCACTTTCCTTGAATAAACTTTTGTAACTTTCATAACGCGTTTAATTACAAATCCATGAGTAATTCTTCTTACAGTAAATGTAATGTCTGCCTAATGTGAGTCTGAGAAAGTTTTCGAGGACAAGCTGTTTACGCTCTGAAGAGTTTTTAGATTTCTTTTTGCGTACGGTACTAATAATAATCTTTCTTGGAATACAGCAGATTTTGTATTGTTATTTATTTACTGGGATCCCACTTAAAGGTCCTATATTACACAAAATTGACTCTTGAGAGCTTTAAAGGTTGTATGGAGGATTTATTCATTTTTTTTTGTTTCAAATTGTCAATGAAAGTTTAAAATACCTTTACAGAGACGCAGCAGCTTTGTAATTATGATGACCAAACAAAAAAAAAAAGAATGAAAATCTATCAACTGTGGACGTGTTGAGGCCAGATAAACATCAGCCAATAGAAAACGAGGCTGCCTCATTTTCTATTGGCTGTTAGGTTGTCAATCAAACTCCCTACGTTTACTGTGTAACTGACTCGCCGGCGCACAGGGATTACATGGTTTATGCAGCGCTTCATAGAGGCTTTTTAAAACTGTAGCTTCCTTGTAATTTGCACAAAGTTTATTGTGATGGCGAACTAGAATCCACGACCAGTTTGCTGCAAAAGAAAGTCCGTTTTTGAGTTCGCTGAAAAAAGAAGAGAAGGGGAAAAGGACCGAAACCAAATGGAGACGATTCTTGGAGATCTCTTCCAGCGATGGCGTGAATGAAGCAGACGAAGGGTCTAAAAACTGAAGATGCTAAATTATTTCTAGACAGGTCACTTCGACAGTAACTCTGAACACGCACTGGCTGTAAACACGTGTGATTTCTAGGGTGAAGAGGCGGGAGGAGATGTTTCTACTGAGGGAGCTGTGGAGGAGGGAGGTGGTGTCACGCAGGCACAACATTTGAAAAAGGACTGTCACTGTATTTCTTTTCCCTTTAAAAATCCTCTATACAACCTTTAAGTCATGTATAATGTTATTGTTAGTTGTGTTTTGTTTCATTTATTAGTCTGTCCACATGGTCAAAGGTCAAAATGCTCTGTTCCACCTTGTGAAGTCATGAAATGAAGTGGTAGTTTTCAAGTTAACAGCTCCTTTTACCTTTAATTCAACAGAGACAGGGAATTCCAGGGCTGAAAATATCCAAACGACTCTAATGAGAGTGTATAGCTGTTTCTCCACCTCTGCACAATTAGCAAAATCAAATATATTCTCTCCTGCCCTGATCTTGAAAAAGTCGTCCACGCGCTCATCTTGTTCTGTCTAGACTATTGCAACTCACTCATCTCCTCTCCGGTCTTGACTCCAAATCCATCTCCCGTCTCCAACTCCTCACTGGGTTTAACAGACATCAACACATGATCCTGTTTTACTTCCCTTCACTGACCGCCTGTGTGTTTTAGAATTGATTTTAAGATTTTACTGATCACTTTTAAAGCTGATTTAGGTCTTGCACTAAGTTACATTTCAGAACTTTAACCTCGTATGAGCCTCCCGCAGCCGCAGATCCTCAGGCGGGTCCCTGTAGCTGTTCCAAAGTCGAGGCTCCAGACGAAAGGTGATGGAGTCTTTTCAGTCCGGGCGCCTCGGCCTTTTGCCCGAATCTGCCTGAGGAGATAAGGCTCGCACCGTCAGTTTCAGCTTATAAATCTTAGAGTCTTTTTTGTCAGTTGGGCCTTCCTTTAACTGGGTTTAGCTTGATTTTATTCCTTATTTATTTTTATTCTATTTATTTTGATTTATTTTTTATAATTAATTGGATTGTTTCGATCATTGTTTGTTTCTGTATGCCTTCTGCGTGCTATTTTTCTTTTTATATTGTTCTTTGTTAGCCAGGTTGGTACCATCTAGTGCACAGGTGTCAAACATGCGGCCCAGGGGCCAGATCCGGCCCTCCAAGACCTTTAATCTGGCCCTCGACTGATTTCCTACTAAAATATTTTAATTCTATTTTTTATTAAAATATTGTTAATTTTCTGTGGTGTTTATCACAGCAGCGTCTCCAGTGTCTCTGTACGTGGCCCCTCCCACCAGAGCAGCACAAATGAAGACTTGTCTCTTTCCAAACGCTCTTAAAGGACGATCGTTTTGACTGTTGACCGTGACACCCTCATCAGAAAAATGTCCAACATGAGAAAAGTGGAGCCGAGTGCAGGATTTTCCAAGAAAAATTGACTTATTCCTATTTCTACAAGTTAATGTTAAACAAGTTCATGTTAAAACATTGTGTTGAAATTGTATTTTTCTTAAAGTTTCAGGTTATTCATAATATTATAATATTTTGTAAAAGAAAGAGTTCATCAATTAAAAAAAAGATTTCTGTAATAGATTTGTGTTTCTCTGCACAAATATTTGAACTTATTGTTATTTTTGGGGTTTATATGACATGAGTTCTGATCCGGCCCCTTTGGGATCAAAGTTGGTTGGATACGGCCCCCGGACCAAAATGAGTTTGACACCTCTGATCTAGTGCCTCCGCTTAATTTCATTTCTCTCCAGCGACTAGGTCAGGAGTCGGAATACACTAGATGCTTTGCAAGAACCATGGAAGTGCACCAGCCAATCAGCGAAGAGCCATATATTCAGTTTTGGCAACTATTCTGGAGATCGAGGATTTAAAGCCAGAATAAAGAGAATATTTGGTGAATTTTATCAAGGGGAAAGACGTTATTTCCCTTCTTCCTATGGGATTTGTGAAAAGCTTAATATACCAGTTAGCCCCTTAAGCGGTGCATTACATACGTCATGACCAAACAGCAGCGATTGGTTAAATAAAAAAATAAATTAAAAAAACATACCCACCTACTGTTGAGCGAAGGAATCAGATGCTGCAAGGTCAGACGGTTTCCACAAAGTCAAACCGTCTGATGAATCAGGCTAGTTCTTTGTGGCTTGTACAGCACTTTGTAAACATTTTTAAAATTGCTTCATAAACAAAGATTTATATATTATTTTATTATAGAGTTTTAAAACACAGTGGGGGACTTAGTGTATCCCCAAATACAGCAAACATCACAAGCTGGAACTTAGCGTTTTCAGTTTGAATGAAGAACTAAATATGCAGCGTTTGTGTGTGAATGAAACACAACACAACTCCAGGTCTGTTTGTGATGAGGAAACTACATTATAACATCAGAAAACAGAGTCATACGGACCCTTTTAGGAGACTGTAATTCATTTGTAATCCTTCATTTGTCCAGGATCCAGGTAGGTTCAGTGCTTAAAGTAAAACGTTTTCTGTCAACTGGACAATCTGTTTCTCCACTCATCCAAGAGAGTTTTTCAGTTCAGAAGTCACCGTCTTATATCTGTGTGAAGGGAGGAGGAAACGACATTGAAACGAACGCACCGTAGTTGTTTATAGTGACAGATGTCTCCCATTTACAGCTCCATCCAGACCCAAAAGAAAGAAAATAATAGGGCTAGTCAGAGGTGGGAGATTATCCATTAGGGGCTTGAATCATGTAGTATATGACTCAGGGACAGTTCACAACAATGGAGTTAACCAATAGCAGAGTCGCCTTAAAGGTCATATGACGCAAAACGCTGTTACCTCATCAAAAACATGCTCAGAGTTGTTTTTTGTTTCATTCACACATGCTTGAGTAATCCTGTGTAATTAGGCTGTCTACATCTCCAAAACTCAACGTGCTCTGTTTTTAAGATAACAGATTTTACTTTTGGTTCAGACATTGGCAGTTCTAAGGTTGAAATGATCGAAGTTATTCTAGTAAAGGTGTGTCAAGTTTAAAACACACAGTGGAGCATCTGGATCAACACATGACGTCACAAGGTGGTTTTCCCAAAGTGCTTTCGGTTTGAGAGATGAACTCAACCTAAATATTATGGCGTCAAAATAGTTGCATAATACACACGCACGATAAAACATGTATTCGAGTGTATTGCATTATTTCACAAGCATAGATATTAAGTGTGATTGAGCAAATTATCTCTGCGATCGAGGAAAAATCGGTGACCTGCGAGCAAAACAACCATTGGGGTCAGACGTACCCTTGAAAAGACAACGATTAACGACTGGTTAAATAAAAAAATTACCCGCCAACAGTCGAGTGAACAAACCTTAATGCTGCGAGGTCAGAGGGTTTCCACAAAATGAAACCGGCTGAAGAATCAAACTAGGCAGACGCAACCTCGAAAAGACAATGAGCTCTCTCGAAGTTGATTTCTGCTCATGCAACATTTGTTTCTGCTCTCTCAAAGTTGACCACACCAGGTATAAACCCGGACTAAACTTGTTCTAAACCTGGTCTAAACATATTTTCAAGAATTTCTGCTAAAGAAGCTATTTTCATTCATTAAAAATGGTCAATTTCAATCCAGGTTATCCTACTTCAAAAAATGCCTCCAGCCTTTCTTGTTGTAAACGTTCTCTGCCTCCAGTGAAGCCTCATCTTTCTTGGTCTTCTACTCTTTGAACCTAGGGGAGCAGAAATCCAACTTGCATGCCAACGAACATAAAACAACTTTGAGAGACCAGAAACGAATCAGAAATCAGCTTCGGAAAGCTCATTGTCTTTTCGAGGGTGCTTCTGCCTAGCCTGATTCATCAGCCGGTTTCACTTCGTAGAAACCGTCTGATCTCGCAGCATTAGGATTCATTCGCTTGTTCGTAGGCAGGTACTTTTTTTAAATTTAACCAATCCCTGCTGTTTGACCGTGACGTATGTAATGCACCAAATCCCCTTGATAAAATTCACCAAACATTCTTTTTGTTCCGACTTTAAATCCTCGATCTCGTGAATCTTTACCAACACAGAATGTATGTCTTCCTCTCCATCTCGACCGCTTTGTTAACTGTTGTGCTGTACCACAAAAGGAACCCAGACAGGTGCTTGAGTTTGACGTCATGTCTTCGATTGATTGGCCGGTTCTCCTTGCATGCAGAGATAATTTGCTCGCTCGCAATTAATATCAACGAGTGTGAAATGATACAACACGCCCGAATGCATGTTTTATCATGCGTGTGTGTTATAGGACCATTTTGACGCCATAAAATATGCATATGTTTGTGTGTGAATGAAACATAACATAACTCCAGGTCTGTTTTTAATTAGAAAACTGCATTAGATCAGAAAATAGTATAAAACGCGCCCTTTAATTTATGTGTTTAAGCAGTTTCAGCTTTTGTTTTACCACATCAAACATCATCATCAACCAACTTCTCCAAACTTTAGTTCAGTTGCAAAAGAAAACACTGGGACCAACCAAGCAAATAAAAAGTAAAGACCACTAAACAAATAATATAACAAGTGTTTGACTATGTAATAACACACATTTACCCAAGTCTCCGTTCCCCAGTGAAATGGCCTGAGATCTATAAGACAAACAGCTGGTGGGGTGGGGTGGAGGCGGTGGAGGCGGTGGAGGCGGTGGAGGCGGTGGAGGAGATGCAGCGACGATCAAACTCCTGCTTTTCGTGATGACTCCCGATCGACCCACTTTCATTTTCTTTGAGCCTGACTATTGAGTGCACTGTTGTTCCCTCTCAGAGTCTATTGACCCAAGGGCTTTGTGAAGGAAAGACTGCACCTGCCAGGGAACGCTGCAAAAACAACTGGTTTATGCACAGGTCGAATCACCACAATCCAAATGTTTATTAGTTTGAGTCGTTTTTATTTTTTTTTATGTGGGTCTAGATTTGTTTAATTTGTTTCAATGTGTTTTGGTCTATTTTTTGAGAGATTGAGCCCTATATTATGTTAAATGGATTCTTGTAAACTTTAAGCCACGTTATAATGTTTTTATCTCCTCAAAAATATCTATACATGGAGCTGTGTTTTAGGCTCCAAAGCTCAAATTGCTCTGCTCCACCTTGTGATGTCATGTAGTGGTAGATTTCAAGTTAAAAGCTAATCCAAATGATTCCAGTGAAGGTGTCTTTACTTAAACAAAACAAAACAAACAAAAAACAAACAAACAATGGAGCACTTCCTGTATTAACACCTGACGTCACTTGGTGGAAAAGAGTGTTTTTCAGTTATGCAGGGTTTGTGTAGCTTAATTCATCAGCCGGTTTCACTTCGTGGAAACCGTCTGACCTCGCAGCATTAGGATTTGTTCGCTTGACGGTAGGTGGGTACTTTTTTTATTTAACCAATCGCTGCTATTTGGTCGTGACGTACGTAATGCGACGGAACACTCAGTTGTATCTAAATAACTGGCGGCAAAACAGCAAACAAAGCAGAGAGTGAACATGTCTGTCAACAATCATTGTTGTTTCTGTGAGGTGAACTTGCGAATTAAAGGTGCAATAAAAAATGTGAAGTTTGTAACTCAGGCTGGTTCATCTCTTTGCTGATTGGCCGGTGCTTGGTCTACAACTTCCGGGGTTCTTGCAAACCTTCTAGTGTATTCTGATTCCTGACCTAGTCTCAGAGAGAAAAATTAAATTGAGCAGAGGCACTAGGTGGCGCCGGTCTGGCTAGAGTTATAAATAAAATTAAACCATTTGCGCACTCTGAGGGCCAACTCCAACTTAACGTCCCAAAAACAAGACTCAAAAGCTGGGGTGACGCTGTGGTTGGCCCCAAACTATAGAATGCTCTCTGCTTCACTTTAATAGCGCCCCCTTCAGTTGATTCTTTTAAGTCTTGTTTAAAAACACACTTTTCGTCACTGACTTTTAACACGGCGTGAGAATTGCGTGGTCCTTTGACTGTTTTTTTATTGATTTTCTTTGCTTTTTTTTTTTTTTTTTAGCTTTTTTTTGTATTTTTAATTTACTTCTTTTTCTTTTTTTTTAATAACTCAAAATATTTTGTGTGATAGAGAATTAGGCCTAAAAGCGTCAGTTGGTAGTACTAAATATTTCAGATTCTCCCCCTTTTTTGTGTTATTTCAATTCTTTTGTCTGGTTTAGTTATGGATTTTGCTTTGATTCTGATTTACTTTTTTGTTTTACTTATTTAGTTGGCTGAAATTGACTTTCTTTTTCAACAAAACAAACAAAAAAGATAAATGAAACCACTTGAAAATGCCTTAAAAAATAAAGATCTAAAAAAAACAACAACAAGCTAAACAAATCTAAAAAAAAAAAAAAAAAAAAAAGAAAGAAAAAAGAGAAAATAGCCCAGTGTCCAGTTTTGCAGTGTCTTTGTGGCAGTCTTTTTACAATGGAACCGTAAAATGGACATTGGAGATAACTACGGGTTTGGAGTCAGGTGGAAGCTTCGTGGTTTGTTTGTTCAAAGTTTAGGACGGTGGTTGTTTATGTGGTTGTTTTGCTGAAGTTGCAGGTGTAAAGTTTGAAGAAGAAGAAGAAGAAGAAGAGAATTTCCCTCTTCCCCGGGGAGAGGCCTGTCTTTTAGCAGCTGCCTAATGGACAATTTTTAAACTGCATTAAAGAGGCTCTACCTGATTTTTACTGACTTAAAAAGGTGAAAAAGGACTAGTTCAGTTTAATCAGGTTGCAGTGGTGGCTCCTAAACTTACCTCATGCATTCAGAGCATCCTGATTATTCACTGTATTTTTAAAAGTTTAATATTTCGCAAAATTGACTCTTGCGATCTTTAAACCATGTTCTAACGCAGTGTCCTCCTCAAAAACAGACCTGGATTTGTGTTTTGTTTCATCACATATGTTGTGTTTGAGTAATCCTTTATTATTAGTCTGTCAACATCTCCAAAGCTCAAAACGCTCTGTCCACTTTGTGATGTCATGAAGTTGTAATTTCTATGTTGACAGTTACCTTTTACTTGATATTCAGTAAAAATTAGCATTCTAGTGTATGGAGTGTGTACACAGAAAAAAACTGGAGAGTTAAATTTTCAGAATAAATAAATAAATAAATAAAAAATTAACACAAAAAAGTGTTATTTTAACAATTTGAAAGTTAAATTAGGGTTTGAGTTGGGGTTATTTGCCAGAGTTGATATGGTTGAAATGTGTTAAATGTGTCCACTAGTGTTAATTTAACTTACCTTAGTGTTAATTTGGCTCCTCCCACTCACCACTTCAAACTCTGAGAGAAAACCAGTTTGAACCATTTTTGTACATAATTTTATCTTAAATTAACTAAAATGAAGTGTAAAAATAAAATACCTCTGTGAGTTTTTTAGCTAAATCAGAAGAAAATTCTGAGAAAATGTTCAAATTGATTGTGTGAGAGTCAATTTTAACACTCCACTTTTTGCTGTGTATGGTGTTTAAAAACACAGTGGAGCAAGTTCCGTATTAACATATCATATAATTCCGTTTGACAGAAGAACTCGGCCTAATTATGCAGGATTTGTGTATTAAACATGTGTGAATGAAACACAACACAACTCCAGGTCTGTTTTTGATGAGGAAACATCAGGAAATGGGAAACAAGAACAGGAAATATAGGCCCTATAGATCAGAGCAGACTTTTCATTCATCCATTTTTGAGTTGATTTAAAAATTGTATTCTTTGTTTTTTAAAGCACTTCATGGACTGGCCCCAACATTTATTTCAGATCTGATTGTTCTTACACTCCTTCACGCACTGTTTGGACCTCCAACTTTTCATTCCAGAAACAAGACTCAAAAGCTGGGGTGACTCTGGGGTGGCCCTGGGGTGACCCTAGGGTGACTCTGGGGTGGCCCTAGGGTGACTCTGGGGTGACTTTGTGGTGGCCCTGGGGTGACTCTGGGGTGACTCTGGGGTGACTCTGGGGTGACTCTGGGGTGGCCCTAGGGTGACTCTGGGGTGACTTTGTGGTGGCCCTGGGGTGACTCTGGGGTGACTCTGGGGTGACTCTGGGGTGACTCTGGGGTGACCCTGGGGTGACCCTAGGGTGACTCTGGGGTGACTTTGTGGTGGCCCTGGGGTGACTCTGGGGTGACTCTGGGGTGACTCTGGGGTGACTCCTGGGGTGACCCTGGGTGGCCCTGGGTGGGGTGACTCTGGGTGACTCTGGGGTGGGCCCTGGGGTGACTCTGGGGGGACTCTGGGTGACTCTGGGGTGACTCTGGGGTGGCCCTGGGGTGACTCTGGGGTGACTCTGGGGTGACTCTGGGGTGAACTCTTTCCCCTCACATTAAGAGTGCCCCCTTCAGTCTGTTCTTTTAAATCTTGTTTAAAGAACACACTTTTACTCACCGGCTTTTAACACGGCATGAGATTTGTGTGCTCCTCTGACTGTCTTTTATTTATTTATTTTATTTTATTATTTATTTTATTTTTTTTTATTTGCCAATTTTTGTATTTTTTACATTTTTTTTATTGACTTGCTTATTTATTTATTTCATGATTTATTTTATTTAATGTGTTCATTTATAGTGTGTCGACTGTGCAGCACTTTGGAGACTGTGGATTGGATGATGGAAGTTGGATTGGATTTTCCTACAACTTCCAGGCTGACGTGCACTTCCTGATTATCGCCCTGGTTTGAATAAATAAATATAATATGATCGAGCGCTGAAGTCACGTCCGGGCGTTCAGTGACGCTTGTTCACTTTACACCTCCGTCATCTCCTCTGACTGATGAAACCGACTCTTATGTCGCGCTTTTTACAAACCTACGGCTGCTACTGTACATCTGACTGTAAGTGTGTGTGTGTGTGTGTGTGTGTGTGTGTGTGTGTGTGGAGGTGTCAGATGATTGAGTGCTCCTCTCCGCTCATCCACGCTGCTCCTGTCTGCTCCTGTCTGATGGTGTTCTCCGTGTCTGCTCCCATCTGCGAACCTTCTCCTATTTGCTCCGGTTTGTCCCTGTCCACTCCTGTCTCTCCGTGTTTGCGCTTTCTCACGTGTCCACCTGCACCTGTCTGTCCCTGTCTACTTCTCAGCACCTGTCTGCCCCTGTCCGCTCCCATACATGTGCGTTTATATTAGTGCTGTCATGCGATTAAAAAAATTGAGAGATTAATTAATTATGATCTGTAATTAATTAATCTAATTAATCTCATTTTAATCTCACCTAAAAATTGCTGAGAAAAGCCTTCAATTTGAGGTATTTTCATTTAAATTCATTATTACATTATTGTGGCAGATCAAAAGACTGATATAGACTTAAAAAAGTGACTTTATAAAGTCATTTTTTGTTAAACAAATCTCTCCAAATTGGCTGTTGAGCCCAAGTCTCCATGAATAAGAAACTGTTTGCTGTAAAGTAGCAAAGACGAGGAAATCTGAACATAATAACTTTTGTCGACTTAAAGACAATAAAAAGTCCAGTCTTTCCTTAACCATATTAAAAATATTATTGATAGAGAAATGCTTTATATATGAGATCACTGGTTTTAGTCCTTGTTTTAGTCCTACTTTAGTCCTGGAATGGGTTAGTCCTGGTTTTAGTTCTGGTTTAGTCCTGGTTTTAGTTCTGGTTTTAGTTCTGGTTTAGTCCTGGTTTAGACCTGGTGTTAGTTCTGGTTTAGTCCTGGTTTAGACCTGGTTTTAGTCTTGGAGTTAGTTCTGGTTTAGAGGCGCACAGCGTACGCGAGAAAACACGATCCACACGTGGCTCACGGGAGCACGTCGGTGTCCGCGCAGTAACTACGGAAGGAAACGTGGTCCGCGCGTTCTCAGGTTGATGACGATGATGAAGGTGTGTGTTTGTTTTTCCCTGTGCACTGCTGCCTCTGTTCTACTGGCTCTTCAACCTCGTCCATTGTGTGACTGATGCCGTCAACGTTAACATGACGTTCACATCGCTCTTACTGCGCGCGTTTTGTGTGGGTTTCCGGCAATGAGTGGAATTACCGAAAAAAAAAAAAATTATAAATGTGTGTTTTTGTGTGTGTGTGTTGTTGTCCCAACAACACATAAAAACAGATTTTATAATAAAGCAACTCGCATACAGAGACAGTAAAGTTAGAGATTAAAAATGAGATTAACGCGATTAAAAAACATAACGCGCTAAATATGACTGTAATTAATTAATCGCAATTAACGCGATAATGTGACACCCCTAGTTTATGTCCCTGTCGACCCCCGTCTCCTCCTCGGTTTCCGTTTGCTCCTTCCTGTCCTTGTCTGCGTCTCTTCACCCGTTTGCTCCTGTTTCTCCGTGTCTTCTCCTCTGCTCCTGTCTTCTCCTGTCTCCACCTGCCTGCTCCTCTTCACCTGTCTGCACCTGCACACGTACGTCTGCGTCCCCGTCCCTCCCTGTCTCCCTCCGTCTGTCTCGGTCTCCTCTGTTCATGTTTGCTTCCGTCTTTCCCTGTCTGGACTCGTCTTCTCTTTCTCCGCTCCCCTGTCCCTGTCTGCCCCTGTCTGCCCCCGCCTCCTCCTCCAGAGCCTCGCGACGTCACCGGTCCAAACGCGTAGCTAAAGTTCGTCCTTATGTATCGAGTGCACTTAAGAGGACTCAGAGCAGATTGTCACGTCTCGGACTGACCGAGCTCAGACTCACGGTCCAAGTGTGAAGAAGAGACCATCTGGACCAGAGCGTCACAGGAGAGTTACAGCTACAAGCGTCATAACAACTGTTTAAGAATGAGAAAATGACACGAAATAAAACAATAGACTCGGCTACAAAGACTTAAAGTGAAGTTGAATGTTTTATAATAAGTCAAGCCATATTATTATAAACTAGACTCAAAGCTTGAAACGTGAGAAGTTAATCCAAACCTCAATTTGTTTTAAGAGAGATTACACTTCTCTGAGGTATTAATCGTTAACAAATAGCATAGTTTGAGTTACCTTTTATAGTTTGGAAGATGCTATATTTCACTTAAAACAAACAAACAAACAAAAAAACGATCTTAAATTTAAAGTATCATTCAGAGTCTCAGTATCAGAGTATCAAGTGTCATTTTGAAACTTCTCTTGTAGTTTATTACAGCCTCCGCTCAATTTCATTTCTCTCCCGCGACTAGGTCAGGAATCGGAATACACCAGACGGTTCGCAAAAATCCTGGAAGAGCGAGTTCGGGCACCAGCCAATCAGCGAAGAGTCATACATTCTGTGTTGTCAACGATTCCCGAGATTGAGGATTTAAAGTCGGAACAAAGAGAATGTTTGGTGAATTTTATCAAGGGGAAAGACGTTATTGTCCTTCTTCCTACGGGATTTGGGAAAATCGTAATATACCAGTTAGACCCGTGAGCGGCACATTACATACGTCACGACCAAATAGCAGTGATTGGTTAAATAAAAAAGTACCCGCATACCATCGAGCAAATGAATTCTAATGCTGTGAGGTCAGACAGTTTCCACAAAGTGAAACAGGCTAGTAGTTTACTCACATACATGTTGGTAAAAAAAAAAAAAAAAAAAAAAAGTGTTTCATCGTGTAACGTTTGCATTTAAAAAATATTGTATTTTATTTGTAAAAAAAAAAAAAAAAAAAGACCAGAATTTTGAATTTTGGGGACATTTAAAACACAAAAAAACACAAAAAGATCCAGGTTTAATTTTCTTGCTTCCTTTTTTTTTTTTTTTTTTTTTGACATATTAGATGCTAAAAAACATACAGAGAGGATTTTGTATATCTTATTTAGTATTTGAATAAACTAGATCTGACTGTAATTTTGCCGAAAAATTCAAATTTCACCTCATTTTTCAGAGTTAAAACTAATAAATCAGATTTGGGATTAGATCCTAAATAAATCCTTCTGTACGTTTTGACAAAGTCTCGTTGGAGTGTAAACTTTGGTGTGTGTAGGTGCTACTTTAAGGCTTTATGTCGCTTACGTGGGGGAAATGAATTTTCAGAAAACGGCATTTGAATTTACAATGTCCCATTAAACTTTATGGAGGCAGTTTGATTAAATTAAATATTAAAATATCTTTCCGTGCAGAGTGGACAGTTTTGTTGTTTCCACATGAAAGCTTATACGCTCAGAGACAACACCGACTAAAGAACAAAACTGAAAAAAATAAAAATAAAAAATGGTATTATTGAGTTTTGAGAGTACAGATTCATTTCAGTTTTTTTTTTTTTTTTTTGACATACTAATCCCCTGCTGCTACTGCAAACCACATTAGTACCACAAGTATCACAAGTACCACAAGATTACTCCAACATGCATGGACGACACAAGGTATAAAACCACTTCAGGAATGTCTTTGATGAGGAAACATTGTTATAACTTGGTGAAAATCTCCAAAAAGTTGATTCTGTGTAATAATCCCTCTTTAAATACATGATAATTTTATGGTTTCAGCAAATATACTTGACTTTTCTAATGAGTTTAGTTAATATGTACATACAGTGTTGTACTTGTACTTAATTTCAGTGTCAGTGGGACAGCAGAAATAAATGTTATATTAGACTAAGTAATACAAAGTGACCTCTACACCTGCAATCATGTAAATGCACACAGACCTTCCGCTTTGTCCTTCAGTGACTTTGCGTCTCACATTGACTGGAGTAACCCTCAGAGGACAAACTCACTACAGACGCTTTACACGGCAACTCATATTTCACATTTAGTACATGGACATAAAACGCGTGTATATAAAAACTATCATAGTAATAAAATATGGTTATAACAAATGTCTATTTTAGTCCAAACAGTTAGGAAAGCATCTGTGTTCGATAACAAAACCCCGAAGTCGGACCAAAAACAGACACGGTGTTTAAAGGGACCATATTACGTAATTGTTTTAATCTGTTATAATGTTTTCTCATCACAAACAGACCTGGAGTTCTTCTCTAAAACGAAAAATACTCTGTCCCACCTTGTGATGTCATGTGGTAAGTGCTCCACTGTGCTTTCAAACTCCAAACACCCTCGCTGGAAGCATTAGGATAATTTACGATCTGGAATTGCCAATCTCTACAGAACAAAAGTAAAAGGAGCTGTTAACTTGAAAATTACTGCTTCATGACATCACAAGGTGCAACAGAGCTTAGGAGATGTAGACACATTTATAATAAAGAATTACAACAACAACAAAACAAAAAAAAACAAACAGCTACAGGTATGTTTTTTGATGATTATAAGTCATTATAGGTGTTTTTTTTTTACAATAAAACCTTGGAAAATATGCATTCTATTGTAAGTGGGCCTAGCCTGATTCATCAGCCGATTTCACTTCGTGGAAACCGTCTGACCTCACAGCATTAGGATTTATTCCTCGGTCTTCTGCTCTTTAGACCTACAGGGAGCAGAAAATCCACCTTGTTCGCCAGTGAAAAGAAAACAACTCTGAGAGACCAGAAACGAATCTAACACGAGTAGAAATCGACTTTGAGAGAGCTCATTGTCTTTTCAAGGGTGTGTGGAAACCGTCTGACCCCACAGCATTAGGATTTATTCGTTCGTTGGTAGGCATTTCATTCATTGCAAATGGACAAATTCAGTAAAGGTTATCCTACCTCAAAAATGCCTCCAGCAGAGCCTTTCTAATCGTAAACATTGTCTGCCTCCAGTGAAGCCTCGTCTTCCTCAGTCTTCTACTCTTTAGACCTCTAGACAGGGAGCAGAACTCCACCTTATGTGTGAGTGAACAGAAAACAACTCTGAGAGACCAGAAAAGAATTTCACGCGAGTAGAAATTTACTTCGAGAGAGCGCATTGTCTTTTCAGGGTGCGTCTGCCTAGCCTGATTCATCAGCCGGTTTCATGTCGTGGAAACTGTTTAACCTTACAGCATTAGAATTTGTTGGCTCGATGGTAGGCAGGTACTTTTTATTGAACCAATCGCTGTTGTTTGATCGTGATGTATGTAATGTGCCAAATCATGTAGGAAGAAGGACAATAACATCTTTCCCCTTGATAAAATTCACCAAACATTCTCTTTGTTCTGGCTTTAAATCTTCGATCTCGGGAATCGTTGCCAACACAGAATGTCTGTCTTCGTCTACATCCATCTCGACGCTTTGTTTAAAGGTTGTATGGAGGATTTTTTTTGTTTGTTTGTTTGTTTGTTTCAAATTGTCAGTGGAAGTTTAAAATACCATTACAGAGATGCAGCAGCCTTGTAATTTTGATGACCAAAAAAAAAAAAAAAAGAATGAAAATCTATCAACTGTGGACACAGTGAGGCCAGAGAAACATCAGCCAATAGAAAACAAGGCTACCTCATTGCCTATTGGCTGTTAGGTTGTCAATCAAACTCCCCAGTGTAACTGACTTGCCGGCGTGTGGGGATTACGTGGTTTATGAAGCGGTTCTTAGAGGCTTTTTCAAACTGTAGCTTCCTCGCATTTCGCTCAGTGTTGTGCTGTTACACAAATGGGACCCAGACAGAAGCTTGAGTTTGACGTCGTGGCTTCACAGCTCTTCCGGGGTTCTTGCAAACCGTCTAGTGTATTCTGAGTCCTGACCTAGTCGCTGGAGAGAAATGAAATTGATCTCCACAAATCTTAGCTGTAAATTGGCGTAGTGTTCATCTCCTTGGAAGCAGTAAAAATCCAGGCAAAGCAACAAAATATCCAGAGCAACGTTAAGGCATGTTATAATGTTGTTACCTCATTGAAAACAGACTTTTGGGGCCTCAGCATTTTAACACGGCTTACAAGCTTTCAAGAGTCGAATCTGCGTAATGTGAGCTCTTTAATAACCTTATAAGGAAGCAGAATAAGACTGGTGACGTTTTTATGTAGTCCTGCTAAAATATGACATTGACTTTGCCGCCTTGACATTGACGGTAATGTACTCCAAGAAAAAAAAAAAAACAGCTTTGATTTTTACTGCACTCACACATTGTAACCACAAATGCGTCACTTCTAATGGATGTTACGCCGTTGCAGGAAGTCAGCTTGAGTTTTTCATTGGCTGATCATTTGTGCAAAGTTATAAAACATTTTTACACAATACAAATATTTGACTTTTAGAAGGAAACTGTCAGGGACTTCAAAACTTCTTCTGAATGTGCACGAAATACTTAAATGAAGATGTACTTTTTAAGGCTATATTTCTATCTTACATTTCATAAATAAGAAGGATTAATGCCCTAAGTATAGAAAACTGCAGTGTCCAGTCAGATTCAGTGTTGTATTTAGGGGTTAAACTGAACTGTTCGCTCATTCGCTTGGCCTGCAGGTGGGGAGCGGAGGGCCCTGGCAAACTGTCTATGGCAGGGTGACCATATTTCCGTTTGTGAAAACCCGGACACCTTACCGGGGGTGGTGGGTGGACCCTAGACATTGAACTCACCTTGCCAACTTTGCACATGGCCTCCCACTTGTCTGGACCGGGACGGAAAACGAGGAATTTCTTGTCCGAGTCATCGTTAAATGCGCATTTGTGTATGACTGACTGACTGTTTGTGTCTGCTCGCTCCTTCTGAGTTATGGAGAGCTACGAGAGATGCTCAATTTAATGGCCCAATGAAAAATCAGGAAAACCCGGACATTTGCACCACTTCATGAAAAAAAACAAAAAAACCCAGACACCTCGGAAAGGACGCAAAAAATGGACATGTCCGGGGAAAAACGGATGTTTGGTCACCCTAGTCTATGGTTAGCACTGACCAATCTAATTCTCCCTTTGCAGTTGATTGACAGGCAGAAAGCGGCGCGAGTGCATTGGTTTCGTCCATGGATCTATTAAAATAACTGGATAGGGTGTTACTGATTGTAGCTGCCTCCAGTTGACGTAGTGACACTCACTGGTACTTCAGCAAAAAAAAAATCCCCTGGGCTGAGAAAGGATTTTTCTCATAGAGCGTAATGTAAACACAAACATCTCGTGTTCGGCTAACATGGAACTACAACTTTCGAATTCTGTGGTGATTTTACCTAATTTTGGATCATAAACTTCTTCTAAACTCAAAACCATTCAGTTGTCTGAAAAAAAAAAAAAAAAACTAAACTAAAAACTCTCTATAATCTTTAGCTCCAGTTCCGCTCTAGCTCCTTTTGCTCTGATTGGTCAAAGCGATCACGTGATACACAAGACTTCATGATACTCCATGTGTGCATTCTCGTGTGCCTGTGGGAGAAAAGAGCACTACTTGCACATGCTCAATCGGCAGAAGTACCTCGCTGGGGTAAAGCCTAATCTGGAGTCATGCCCCATTGAGCTCGCCCCATAGACTTGAACGCACGGCCATTTTTACATTTTTAGACCCCGCGTCTTAGTTTAGTCCCGCCCATGCCTTCTCTCAGGCCCGCACTGCTCCCGTGTAATGACTGGAGCAGCCACGAGTAGGTGCCTCACTGTTTTACTTGCGTTAAACCTTAACTGACGGCTAATGTGTCTACGCTTTGCTTTTGGTGGAGTTCAACAACAAGAAATAATGAGAAGATGCTTTCAATTGGATTTTTCAGTTGTAATAGCGCTTAAAAACACCCGGGCTACTAGCGTGGGATTTCCTGACACGCAAACTTCATGGGGCACAGAATGAATGAAGTGTTGCATCACATTCAGCCTGACATGTACAGTACAACGAGTGTGAAATAAACCGACGTTACTCACATGAGAAGACCGCAGCGATGAGTGTGAATAAAGCGCAGCAGTGTGTGGTGCGCCGTGTAAAGAGATCTCTGCCCAGTCCTTTATGATTTGATCTAATGAGATGAAATTCAACGTGCCATTACAGTTGTATTCAGTTGTTGATGGTGGGTGTGTGGTTGTGATGGTTCTGACTCGGCGTGGGCCCTCGCGTGCTTGAATCGATGATCAGACGATCGGTAGTGATGATGAAGTGTGTGAAGACTAGTGGTGCATTTTTAGATTGTCAACACTGATTCTATGCCCATTAAAAACTGGTTGATTCAGTCATGTGCACCTCTGCAGATGTGCATAAAGACTGAAAGGCTGTGTACGGTGGCTTTGTTTTTATACCTATAACATGAGTTTTTCACCTTTTCCTGCCCACTTTTGTTTTTCCAAATGGTCCTAAACTGCACTTTTTTGTGGTGGCACTTCTGGTTAAACAAGGATCCCATTGATGTCTGTGGTGAATTTGTGAAAAGTTTTGGTGATTAAATATGACATAAATATGACATATGACACACTGTTTCATTTGTGTAAAATCGAGATGTGTGAAGAATCCCTCAGTCGTCCAGGTAGAATCGATGGCGAGGAGAAAATTCAGTTTGTTGATTGGACAAAAGTTAGTTTGGTTGAAGACGTTTCGCAGCTCACCCATCACATGCTTCTTCAGTTCATAGTTCAGTTCCAGAGCTGAAAAGCAACTTGGCTGAGCTGCGAAACGTCTTCAACCAAACTAACTTTTGTCCAATCAACAAACTGAATTTTCTCCTCGCCATTTGTGTAAAACGTTCAGTGTTCATGTGCACCAACACGTCACACTGCACTGATTCCCTGGAGGCTTTAAAACAGCATTATAGTCCAGATTGAATTTATTTGCTGTTAGGATCAGGAGCTCCGTACAAAATAATACAAGCCCAATGATGATGGCGGCGCCCAAGGCAACTTCCGGATCAAGGTGAATACTATTTGTAAAAATGAACGCCTGGGGGCCTAAGGTCTCGAGGGGCCAATTCTCTACTGCTGACTTCTAAGAGACAGATATATTTAGCACTAAATAAAGTTATGGTTAAGTTACGCATTCATGTCTTCATAGAAACATTTGTTTTCTCTGTTCAACCTACTGTCTAACACTGCAAAGGTTAAAACTGTCAGAAGCTCAAAGTGACCACAGGAGGGTCAGAGTGTCTGGACGACTGTCACCTGCTCTACATATGGACACAGGGAGAACATGCAAACTTCACTCAAAGATTTCTATGCAAACAGAGACACAGATCTTCTTGCTGAGAGGGCCTGAACTGGTCCTGTTTTGTATGAGAAGTCTCAACAGACGAACTCATGCCTCTTTACTCTAAAATGTGGAAATATTCGATAAATCAAATACTTTTAAAATATTTCAAAACTAGACACATTACAACCACTTTTGTACTTACAAACCAGGAGACAGACAGACAGAACAGGGAACCCGATTTCCCAACAGTGATAGGAGAAATTATCTATCTATCTATCTATCTATCTATCTATCGGTCAATCGGTCAATTGTTCATTCGTTCATTTCAGGTCCTATTTTACATAATTGACTCTTGTAAGCTTTATGCCAAGTTAAAATTTTGTTACGTCATCAAAAACACACCTGGAGTTGTTTTTTCCCACCTTGTGATGTCATGTAGTGGTAGTTTTCAAGTCAGCAGCTACTTTTCACATTTCACCTTTTACCGTTTACCTAGGATTCAGCAGAGATGGGCAATTCCAGGGCTGAAATCATCCACACAATTGTCCTAAGGTGTATGTTAAAACAAAGTTAAAACAAAATGGACCACTTCCTGTAATACCACATGACTAGGTGGAACAGAGTGTTTACCATTTGAGAGAAGAACTCAGTTTAAATCTGCAGGATCTGTGTGTTAAACATGTGTGAATGAAACAAAAGTCTATTTGCGATGAGGAAAAAACATAACATAGATCAGAAAACAGCATAATATGACCTCCTTGAGACATTTTCAAAAGCATCGCCAGATACTGCAGCTTTAAGAGCATAAATGTACATGTTTTTATTGTATTATTTTATATTTTTTGTTTCTGTACTGTATCAAAACAGACAGGCTGGTAGTCTCAGTGAGAAATAAAGATAAATACAACATAAACGACTTTATTTCGCAACAGACTCATGTTAATTCTCCAATCTGGTCAGAGTAAAACTTCTGTCTCTGTGCAGTTTATTATCTTGATGAAATGATCTTTGTGATTTATTTGGCTGTGCTCCTTTGACGGAGAACACGCACGGAGCCTTCAGACAGACGAGTGGTGTCAGTAAACAATGCACTCGTGATTATTTTAGTGTGTCAGAAACGAGAAAAAATAAAACAGACTGATGAGCTGCAAAATCTGTTATTTATTAAAAGTCCTATGTTACGCAAAGCTCAAGGTACAATTAAAGGTGCACTATGTTACTTTTCTGGTGTGAGTCCAGCACCTGGTTGTGTCCATGGAGGTATACTGTATTTTCCGGGCTATAGGTCGCGCTCTTAAGCCTCCAACCCCATCAAAAAACGACCGCGCGCCCCGCAATCCAGAGCGCCCTATGCACGAATCCACTCAGGTGTCCCGGGACGACTTCAGTAAACTACAAAGCCGCAAACACACACGGAGCAGACAGCGACCGCGCGACGAAAAACACCCGCAGCCGCACTCATCGCTCCACGCCGACGAGGAACGGAACGGAGGAACGAACCGAAAAAGCGAGCGCAATGTGCCGCTTCTAGACACGACTGAACAACTGAGTCACTGCGAACACGCCGACAATCCAGCGGCCCCAGACAGCACCCTCCCTACACGCCACAACTGAACAAAGCCCAGAGTCACCGTGAACGCGACAAACAAAGACCGACTGACCCATCCAACTGTTGTGTTTCGTTTAAAGTCCGGTGCGGTTTATTTGTGAAAAAAGTTTGAAAATAGACCATTTAATGACAGTGCGTCTTATAATCCAGAGCGCCTGATAGTGAAGAAAATTCGATACTAGGGAGATTGCCTTTCCTGGAATGTGCCACAGTTTGGCATTACGCTTGCTTGTTATTTCATTATACTGTGGGTGTTTTCACAATAAAACCTTGGAAAATATGCATACTACTGTAAGCGGACTGGCCTCTCGACAAACTGGACGTGTAAATTGGCGTGGTGTTTGCCTCCGTGGAAATAGATACATATTTAATATGATACTGTGAAAAATTCCAGACAAAGCGACAACATGTCCACGGTGTTGGGACCCTCCACCCAGAAAGTTACACAGGACAACTTTAAGCCATGTTAGAATGTTGTTACCTCAATATACCTGGAGTTTCGAACTGGGTATCATTAAGAAGTTGCCGATACGATGCATACCTTGATACTTAGGCCACGATACGATACAAACCTCGATACTTAGACCACAATACGATACATACCTCGATACGTAGGCCACAATATGATACATACCTCGATACTTAGGCCACGATACGATACATACATCGATACACAGGCCACAATATGATACATACCTCGATACTTAGGCCACGATACGATACATACATCGATACACAGGCCACAATATGATACATACCTCGATACGTAGGCCACAATATGATACAAACCTCGATACTTAGGCCACAATACGATACATACCTCGATACGTAGGCCACAATATGATACATACCTCGATACGTAGGCCACAATATGATACATACCTCGATACGTAGGCCACAATATGATACATACCTCGATACGTAGGCCACAATATGATACATACCTCGATACTTAGGCCACGATACGATACATACGTCGATACACAGGCCACGATACCATACATACCTCGATATATAGGCCACGATACGATACTGTTATGACCCAGCTCGCTTGGGGTGAGGGAAGTAACAAAAAAATAAAATAAAAGGTGGAAAAATTGAATAAATTTAACAGGGATGTAAAAGTAAATCAACAAAACAAAGACTAAAATATACACAGAAAATAACCTAAACTAAGAATTAACAGACAACGAGTTCTGTGCCACAAAACGGGTCACGCAGGCTTAGACAAAAATGAGTGGTTAACTAAGGGACACACACAAAACTAAAACACAAGTGCCCCAAATTAATCTACATAAACCCACAAACAGAATCAAGTGACCAAATTAAAGAAGCCACAAAACAGAACTAAAACTCCAATCTTCTTAAATAGCGGGAGGAGGCGGGAGGAGGCTGGAGGCGTAAAAGTACTCCACCAATCACGAACCAGGACTCCCACAGCAGGATTCAGAACAACCAGCAAAATTTAAAGCACACAAAACAAATTACAGCTGAAGGTTTGAGGCCGTAACAGATACATACCTTGATACAGAGCAGTTTTGTTTTGATATGATATATTTAAAATTGATTCAATACGGTTCAATAAAAAAATAATGGCTAAATCATGGCCGTGATACTAAAAGTCTTTAGTTAAACCACTTCTTGCGCAAAGTTCATATGAAACACAAACATTTTAATCATTAAAACAGTGAAAATGTCAAATGTTTCGCTTAAACGAGTTTCCTTCCTCCAAAAAAAAAAAAAAACAAACAGCTCCAAGCAAAAAAACTGTAGCTGTAACAAAATAATTTTGTAAAATATACCAAAAAATGCTCTTGGTGATATATCAATACAGCAGTCCATGATATCGATACTGTATCATCTAGTCTTTCTAAACAAGTTCATTTTATGTTGGTGGGTGCTGTCATTTTTTTGATACAACATGGTCAAGATGGCACCAAATTTATTTATTTATTTTATTTCTTCCATTTTTAACACTTAATATCTTCTAGAGCGTCCATCACAGAGGGTCAGTTTTAAAATACAAAGTACACAGCATGTGTGGGAAGGTGTATGTTCAATATCAAACCTCTGTCTTTGAAACTGCACTGCCCACAGTCCTTCAAAGATGCCCTCAAATTTGAAGAGGAGAATTTTCGAGCAAATCAAAAGCTCATGTGCAAAAGTCCATAATCTACAAGTATATCTGCCAAATTTCAGCCCCTGAAAATTTGAAGGACTGACCTTAAATATTTTTTTTAGATACAGCAATCTAAAAGTGGCTCCTTGGAAAACTCTCAAAACAGGTCAGGTCAAAATATTTTTTAATGACAAAACTATAAGGAGTTAGGAGCTAAAATTTGGGACTTTTCATATTGGAAAGTGTGTGAACCTCCTAGAATGTTTTCAGTCGAGTCGAGCGGAGGTATTTGGAGATTTGGCGTGGAGTGACCCTTTTGTTTGGTAGAGAATCGCAAATCCAGGGCTGAAATGATCCAAATGATTCTAATGAAGCTGTATGGAGTTTAAAACACAGTGGAGCACTTCATGTATTACCAAATGACATCTTAAAGTGGAGTAGAGCGTTTTCAGTTTTAGAGAAGAACTCAGCCTAAATATACAGGGTTTATGTTAAATATGAATGAAATAAAACACAACTCCAGGTCTGTCTGTGATGAGGAAACAACATTAGAACACAGATCAGAAAACAGAGTAACACAATAAAAACGTCGACATATTTCTAAAGACTGAACCGTGGCGCATTTTCTGTTTCCTAATCGTCTTAAATGTAATTTGTCTGCAGTGGATTAATAGCGGTGGGCTTTTGGCAGTGTTGTTTTTAATTCATATTGTGTATCTCATATTGACGGCGCAGGGAAAACAATGTTGATAGTGTTAAATGGGATATTTA
>NW_026571447.1:33730814-33918314 GCF_026225935.1 Boleophthalmus pectinirostris | reverse complement strand
TGCAAACTGTCTTGTCTATTTTGATTCCTGACCTAGTCGCTGGAGAGAACCGAAGTTGAGCAGAGGCAATAGATGGCGCCAGCTTGTCTAACCGACACTGGGCATGTGATAAAACCGTGGATTCAGACTCTAATCGCAACTTCGATATCACTCACAGGCAGCTGGATGTAACTGTGAATCTGCCGAGCATAATGGAACACTACAATGACATCTTTATTTATTTATTATTATTGTTATTATTATTACTAAGTTAGACAAGCTATAACACACAAATTATTAGGCAGTTTATAAAAGGAAAAAAGAAAGAATACAATGACATCTAGATAAAGAAACCCGGAGCACTTACTCTTGAGTTGTATTTAGATTCATTCATGCATATTTGAGTTATAATTTCCTACATTTGAGGCTTCAGTGTTTTCATATACCCCCTATCCCCGCCCACAACTTTACACTTCCTTGCAATTTATGTATGTGATTATTACTAGATATTTGATTTTATTCCCCTTTAAATACACTTAATATTCAAGTCTTAAAAGTGTGATTGCTTGCATTCAATTTACTCTCAACTTATATTTGACTTTGGCTTGGATTTATCAAATTATAACTTTATCAACACTTTTATTAAAAGTGCATCGTGCAACTTTTCTGGTGGAGGGTCCATCAAATACTTTTCTCCATGGAGATGTTATGGCTTTGCTTTAAATGTTTCACAATATGATATTAAACTTTTCTGTCTTCATGGAGACCAAACCAGACCAAATTCACCTTCAGTGTGACTCAAACTATTAATTACTGGCGTGAGATTTAGTATTTGTGAGTGTTTTCAAACTCTTTGGCTCCATAAATTGTGTTCACTTCCACAAAAATCCACAGAAACAAAAACAGTGGGCGCTTTGTAGAATCTGATACCGAACCAGTCATAGGTCAGCAGTGAATCAACTCCATGTAAAACGTGTACCACAGCAGCGCCCCCTCATTTGTTTTGGCCATGTCTGCAATGTTCCACATGTGGTAAAAAAATAAAATAAAATAAACCACCAGTGCTGTTTTAACATTATTGCTGGATTTCAGATGACATCACGACATTAATACGCCAATAATATGTTGATTTTACGTTGTATTACTCAATAATTATCAAGTAAATTCATTGTCGCATCAGTATTCAACCTCTTTGGCTCTCGAAATGCTGTCAACTTCAGCAAAAATCCACTAAAAATGAAAGTTGCAATCCCTGAGCATATGAGAACAGTGGGCACTAGACTTTGTACAAACTGATACAGAACCAGTCATAGGTCAGCAGTGAATCAACTCCACGTAAAACTTGAACCACAGCACGCCCCCTCAACCCCACACACACACACACACGTACACACGCACACACACACACACTCCGGGTCTTATTTGAGCCTGTGATCACTCCAGTCACACTCTCCTCCTCTGTCCCGTCACCTCCTCATCTCCTCGCACACTTCCTCCACAACTCACTGCCTGACTCTGCCAAACCACACACTGCAACAACACACTCGCCACACGAGACCCGAGACTGGGCCACGACGTCAGCTTTTAGTCACGTCACGATTTTCTCATCACGAACAAAAACGTAAAATAGCTCTGTGGTTTGCCGGGGTCCAGAGTTTGACGCAATTTTCACAACTTTCGGAGGCCAGAGTGGAGATTTACGGTCATACTAGTATCAATTACTAGTAAGCAAACAGTGCACTTCCTGGTTCACTGACAATAAAATGCTTTGTGATTAAAACAGATTATAGATTAAAGGTCCTATATTACGTAAAATTGACTTTTATGAGCTGTAAGCCG
Organism: Boleophthalmus pectinirostris; assembly: GCF_026225935.1. Lineage (NCBI taxonomy): Eukaryota > Metazoa > Chordata > Actinopteri > Gobiiformes > Gobiidae > Boleophthalmus > Boleophthalmus pectinirostris. Next base: position 33,916,496 of record NW_026571447.1, on the reverse strand, counting down.
TGTTATAATGTTGTTACTTCCTCAAAAATATACCTGGAGTTTCTGAACGCTTTTTTTTTTTTTTTTTACATTACAAGCTTGGTCATCTTCAGTGTCTGTTGTACCTGGAGTTGTGTTTTGTTTCATTGTTACGACCCAAAATGAATCCCAACATATTCAGGAAGGACACGGAAACTAAGTTAAAGATTAAAGATGCTTTCATTTATTTGACTTTGTACGTTAACGTAGAAAATGAACTGGCTCAGGGTTTGGACAACATGGAGTCCACACATGTTTAAAACGGGTACAAAAATAGATATTTATATAAAAACAAGGCGCAAATAAAGTTGTGGCCGCATGGTGGAGAGGAGAGAAGAGCTCGTGTATTTAACGGCTCCTGCAGGAAAGGAGGAGCAAAAAACATGTACAAAAACAAGAATAACTTATGAAAACAAAAGTAGGAAAAACAATAAAAAAAAACTAAAAACTAAAGGTGCCCAAACGTAACATTCATTCACACCCTTTATTATTAGTCTGTCTACATCTCCAAAGCTCAAAATGCTCTGTTCCACCTTGTGATGTCATGTAGTTGTGGTAGTTTTCAAGTTAACAGCTCCTTTTACCTTTTTGTTCAGTCGAGATTGACAATTCCAGGGCTGAAATTATCCAAACGATTCTAGTGAAGATGTATGGAGTTTAAAAACACAGTGGAGCACTTCCTGTACTACCAAATGACATCACAAACTTCAGGCTGAGAACTAAATGAAACACAAAACTGCACGACAAAGGCTGTAAAATCATATTGAGTTGAGTCTTTTTTATCACATGAATAAATATCGTGAAAAATATTGAGCTCCAAATTGCCCTTTGACCCTTATTTGTCAGTTCCTGTTCTCTGCCTTCGTATCATGAGCCAAAAATAAGCAGTCGTGCAAAGACAAAAGGCAGAAACAGTGTATGTTTAGTTTGTGATTTAGTTCATAAATATATTTTATTTTAACATCTAACCTCTCACCTCCTTCTTTTTGTTGCGACCTTGGCACAGACGCTTAACACATTAAATAAATATAACTTTGTATTCACTTATACTTAAATTATCTTTAATGTGAAAGTCTTTTGTGTATTTATTCATACTGTTCACACTATACTGCAAAGTAACTTGTGAGTCAAACTCTTTAACTGTGTAAGTGTCACCGCAGGATCCTGATCAGGACTAAACAGGAAATCCAAAGCTCTTCTAGATCATTTCACACAAACTCCATGATGACTCGACGTTGGTGAGGTGTTTTTCTTATAATAGATGGAAGTCTGGAGAAAATCAAGCAAATCATGATCATTTCTGCCTTTTGTCTTTGCACGACTCCTTATTTTTGGCTCATGATACAAAAGCAGAGAACAGGAACTGACTAATGAAGGTCAAAAGTCAATTTTGAGCTCAATATTTTTTGCATAGAAATATTTCTTCAGTATAACAACACGTTTTCGAATTTTGGGAGCCCAACCTGTTATACTTTTGTCTGGACAAAGCAGAAACTTTGAAGTTTTTTCTCAGTTTCATTCTCTGGAGAGTTGAGCTCAGGGGTCTCCAGCCTGTTTCCTCTGGGGAGCTACCTTCTCAAAGTAAAAATGAGAGAGAGCTACTCAATTTTTAGCCTGATTCATCTTCGTGGAAACCGTCTGACCTCGCAGCATTAGGATTTGTTCACTTGATGGTAGGCAGATACTTTTTTTTTATTTAAACAATCGCTGCTGTTTGGTCGTGATGTATGTTACCCGCCGCTAATGGGTCTAACTGGTAAATTAAACTTTTCCCAAATCCCGTAGGAAGAAGGGCAATAACGTCTTTCCCCTTGATAAACTCCTCCAAACATTCTCTTTGTTCCAGCTTTAAATCCTCGATCTCAGGAATCGTTGCCAACACAGAATGTATGACTCTTCGCTGATTGGCTGGTGCCCGAACTCGCACTTCCGGAGTCCTTGAAAACCGTCTAGTGTATTCCGATTCCTAACCTAGTCCTGATTTTCACAAACTGAAATGGTCACCCTAACCTGTATTCCACTGAGTCGTGTCCTTTAGTCCAGCAGAAGTTGAACCACATCAGTGCACAAGAGCTGTTTTTTTTTTTTTTTTCTTCGCTTAGTTTATGCAAATTAGCCATGCGGTTTTAAGTTTTGTTTCTATAAGCTGCATTAAACACATTATAATGTCAAACGGGCTGATGTGGCTCTAGAGTCGTTACAGTTTATATGTCGTAAAGTTGAATTTATTTATGCAGATTAGTAGTGCAGATAGTAATAATAATGATGATCATTTTAAAATAAAAACGTTAATGATTAATCAATAATCAATCGTTAATTCTCCCGACGATCGATTAAGAAAATTTTATCGAATGCCCATCCCTCGTCGAAACTGTCAGGTATGAAAAACAAACCCTTGGTCTGAAAAAAGAACCTAATAACATACACACAGTACTGCTTTAAGATTGGCCTAAAAGGTTGTATGGAGGATTTTTTTTTTGTTTCAAATTGTCAATGAAAGATTAAAATACCATTACAGAGACGCAGCAGCTTTGTAATTATAATGACCAAAAAAAAAAGAATGAAAATCTATCAACTGTGGACGTAGTGAGGACAGATAAACATCAGCCAATAGAAAACGAGGCTCCCTCATTTTCTATTGGCTGTTAGGTCGTCAATCAAACTCCCTAGTGTAACTGAGTCGTCGGCGCGCGGGGATTATGTGGTTTATGCAGCGTTTCTTAGAGGCTTTTTCAAACTGCAGTTTCCTCGCATTTTGCACAAAGTTTGTCGCGGCAGCGGAAGAGAATCCACGACCGGTTCGCCGCAAAAGAAAGTCGGTTTTTGAGGTCGCTGAAAGAAGAAGAGAAGGAGAAAAGGAGCGAAGCTAAACCCGGATTTGATTCTTGGAGATTCCTTCCACCGATGGTGCGAATGAAACAGACGAAGGGTCTAAAAACTGACGCGTCGGTCGATAAATTACTTCTAGACAGGAAACTTCAACAGTAATTCTGAACGAGTCGCTGTATTTCTCTTAAAAAAATCCTCTATACAACCTTAAATTGTCACATTTCATTCACGTTTTTTACTTTTTTCATCATCTAATCATTTTTTAGTATGGTTTGTTTTTGTATTTACAGTTTGGTATTGTGTAATCCTTGGGCGTGCGTGTCTCGTCGTGTTCGGTCCGTCGTGCTCTCGTAGGTTTCTTGAGGAGGAGTGAGGCCGGCGCACGCTTCAGTGAGACGGCGCTCGGGTCTCGCTGGGGGTCCGCAGGAGTGGGCGCCATCTCGTTGTTTTGGTAACGGGGGGCGCTGGTGGGCAGGGCGCGCACTGACTCATCCGTGAGGCACCGCAGCTCGGCGTTGGTGAAGTAGGAGGGAGTTTGAAAGAGTTTCCTACGCGAGAGAGTGAGACGAGTGTCGACGGGATTCAGTGGGATTACAGCGCGATCATGTGAACGCAGGGTTGATTTGAGAGCACGACGATAAAAGGAGAAAATCATGCTCTTGAAGTTTTTTTTTTTTTTGGACAAATTACCCTTCCTTTTTTAATTTTTTTTTTTATTTTTAAGTTTGTTTTGGGAGAAAAAAAGAAAGAAAGATGGAACAAGGGAGAGAGAAGGAGAGAGATGAGGAGAGGGGGATAGGGAGAGCGAAGAGGAGAGAATGAGAGAGTGAGAGATAAAGAGAGTTAAGGAGAGAGAGGGAGAAAGAAGGAGGGAGAGAGAGAAAAAGTAAGAAGGAGAGGTTGATAGAGAGAGCGAAGGAGAGAGCAAGAAAGAGAGAAGGAGAGGGAGCGAGTGAGGGGAGGAGAGAAGGAAAGAGAAGAGGGAGACAGAGAGAAAAAGGAGGGAGAAAGAGTGAGAGAGAAAGAGAGAGTGAGAGAAGAAGGAAGGAGCGAGAGGGAGAAGAGAGAACGAAGGAGGCAGGGAGAGAGGGAGACGAAAGAGTGAGGGGAAGCGAGAGAAAGAAGGAAGGATGGAGACAGAGAGGAGAGGGAAGGAGTGAGAGAGAGAGATAAGGTGAAATTGAGAGAAGGAAGGAGAGAGAGAGAGAGAGAGAGAGAAAGAAAGAGGGAGAGAAGGAAAGAGTGAGGGGGAGAGAGAGAGAAGAGGGGAGGAGCTAGAGGGAGAGAGAAGGAGAGAGAGGGAGAGAAAGAATGAGAGGGGAATAAAGAGATAGAGAGAAAGGAGTGAGTGACAGAGAAGGAGAGAAAGAGAGAGAGAAGAGAGAGGAGAGGAGAGTGGGGGAGAAGAGAGCGAAGGAGAGAGAGGGAGAAAGAAGGAGGGAGAGAGAGAGAAAAAGTAAGAGGGTGATAGAGAGAGAAGGAGAGGGCAAGAAAGAGAGAGAGGGAGCGAGTGAGGGGAGGAGAGATAAGGATAGAGAAGAGGGAGAGAATCAGAGAGAGAGAGAGAGAGAAAAAGAGGCAGAGAAAGTGAGAGGGACAGAGAGGGAGAGAGAGAAGAGGGAAAGAGCGAGAGGGAGATAGAGAGAAAGGAGCGAGTGACAGAGAAGGAGAGAAAGACAGAGAGGAGAGAGAAGGAGAGGGGGATAGGGAGATCGAAGAGGAGAGAAGGGGTGAGAGGTAGAGAGAGTGAAGGAGAGAGAGAGGGAGAAAGGAGGAGAAAAAGTGAGAGGGTGGGAGGGAGGGAAGAGCAAGAAGGAGAGGGGAATGAGAGAAAGAAGGAGAATGTGATAGGGAGAGAGACAAGGAGAGAGCAAGGAAGAGAGAGAGAGGGAGCGAGTGAGGGGAGGAGAGAGAAGGAAAAAGAAGAGGGAGAGAGAAAAAGGAGGGAGAGAGAGAAGAGAGAGCGAAGAGAGAGAGAAAGAAGGAAGGAGGGAGAGAGAGAGAGAGAAGAGGAAAGGAGTGAGAGAGAAAGAAGGAGAGAGAGAGAAGGAAAAAGTGAGGGGGGAGGGAGAAAGACGGAGGGAGGAGAGAGATAGAGAAGAGGGAAAGAGTGAGAAAAGCAGGGAGAGAGAGAAGGAGAGAATGAGAGAGAGAGAGGAAAGAAGGAGAGAGAGAGAGAGAGAGAGGGGGAGAGAGAAAGGAGGGAGAGAAGGAGAGACTGAGAGGAGAGAGAGAAAGAATAAGGGAGAGAGGGAGGAGAGAGAGAAGAAGAGAGAGAGTGAGAGAGGAGGGGAGGGAGATTGAGAGAAGGAGAGAAGAGAAAGAAGGAGGGAGAAAAGGAGGGAGAGTGAGAGAGAAGGAGAAAGGGAGAGAGAACATGGAAAACCAAGCAAATCTGTTCTCAAGACGGAAAGATTCTAGTAAATTAAACCACTTTTGATTGAATACGATTGGAGAATTAGAATTTTACAAGTTAGAAGTTTAAGTTCACTTTTATTATAAGACAAATTACACAGTGATTAGGCTGTGTATGTATAAATATGTTTTTAATGTAGACTAATAATTGTGAATGAAACAAAACTTAAAGGTCACAAGAGTCAATTTTGTGTAATATAATACTGTTAACATTTATATTTACATGTTTTCTTTTCACTTCAAATCTATTAACCATTATCTTCATGAAATGTACATATAACGGTCTCTGTACCTTTCTATAAAACGAGTCAAAAGAATATAAATATATCTTTGTTGTTGTTTGAATCCACTTCCTCAGAGGAGCGGCGACAGAGGGACCACTCGGAATTGTCATTTGGTCTGGATTTTCAAAACAAACTCTCAAATCTCCCATGTCCAAACCAAACAATCGCTGAGTGTAGCTGCTCCCAAAAGTCATTTCAGAACTTCACTGTGCCTGCTGCTGCGAGACCGAAGAATGGAATAATACACTGGTGACACGGTGCAGGTCTGCTGCTATTGACTCTCATTATATTCAATCTAATCTACTTGATATCTACTTCCACATGAACGCTCGAGTAAACCTCCTTTGAAATGGCAAATATTACAAAACTCACAATAGTCAAAACCACAGCGCTGCCAATATATTCTTTTACAGATTCAAGAAGGAAGGTCTAATTGAAGTTTTCTTTTTTTTTCTTTTGTACATTTATTGATGCAGTGACATCATGTTGTGGCACTGATATCATGATATTGTGGATTTTTCAGCAGTTACCATGGAGACATAATGTACATTTTAGCAAACACTGTTCAAAAAGTTTTAAGAAGCCTCAAGAAAACTACAAAATGGATTTAAATTGTACATTTTCAGGAGGCTTTGATCAGTACGAGCATTGATGGAGTGTTTGATTTTTGACAAAACAGTGAGCATGACTAACTGAAACTGGCTACGGCTAACTAATGACTGTAATTTTATTCATGCTGTCAAATGATAAAAACAAAAACCAAAAAGTGAGATTAATCACATTTTTGAAATATTATTAATCACGTTGCACATTGTTTTTAAAATCTAATCTGTGATCTTTTTAATTTGATGCATTTAAAAAAATGTAACTAAAGTATCGTATTTAATTACTCCGTAAATCTAAATTAATTATTTTAAAGCCCAACTGGCTATAATCTAAGTCCACTAAACTGCATTTTATAATTGATTAATATGACCACATGTTCCAGGTTCATGTCCATGACCAAACAACTGGTTTAGTGAGGTTAAAGGCCCTTCATTGCCGCTTGCGGGTGCAACTGGCTCTTATGGTGACAGATACAAGCTGTTAGAGTTGGCTTGGCGTCTTTTAGTGTTTTGTAGCAGTTTGGTGAAATATTTTGCCCATCTTACTTGTTTTAGCGCCCACATGTGGCCTATTTTCCTCACAGAGCGCTCGCTGTTTAAACAGGAGGATTTACTAAAACATGTATTTTTAAAATGTAGTTGTTATTTAACTTTTTTTTTTTTTTTTTCTCTCTCTCTCTCTCTCTTTGGCAAAGGAGAAATTCAATATGTCAACTGGATAAATGTTTATTTGGGTTGAAAACGTTTTGCAGCTCATCAAAGCTGCTTCTTCAGTTCTGTTCAGTTCAGCTACAGAACATGGACAATGGAGGGATTCTACACGCTTTTTTTTTTTTTTTTCTTTACTACATAATTACACATATCTTGCGTCATACAGTTGATGTCTTCTGTATGTATATAAAATGTAGTAGTAAACATTAGGGGTGTAATGATATCCAAGTCTCACGATACAATATTGTCACAGTATGAACCTCACGGTACGATATTTATTGTGATATTTTGTGGAGGCAAATATGCTACTTTTTCTTCTTAAAATGCCTTGACAAGACTTAATCCAAAGATTTAAAAGTGCTTAGAACTGTTATTTCTTCTTGTAGTCTGCACTGAAATGGAGCAAAGGATCATGGTCTATGTCACAGGTGTCAAACATGCGGCCCGGGGGCCAGATCCGGCCCTCCAAGACCTTTAATGTGGCCCTTGGGTGATTTTCTACTAAAATATTGTTTAATTTTCTGTGGTGTTTATCACAGCAGCGTCTCCAGTGTCTCTGTACGTGGCCCCTCCCACCAGAGTTTTGACTGTTGACCGTGACACCCTCATCAGCAAAATGTCCAAAATGAGAAAAGTGGAGCCGAGTGCAGGATTTTACAACAAAAACTGACTTATTCCTATTTGCAAACAAGTTCATGTTAAAACATTGTGTTGAAATGTAATGAAAGTTTCAGGTTGTTCATAATATTATAATATTTTGTAAAAGAAAGAGTTCATCAATTAAAAAAAAAAATCTGTAATAGATTTGTGTTTCTCTGCACAAATATTTGAACTTATTGTTATTTTGGGGGTTTATATGACATGAGTTTTCTGATCCGGCCCCTTTGGGATCAAAGTCGGTTGAATACGGCCCCCGGACCAAAATGAGTTTGACACCCCTGGTCTATGTAGTTCTGTCTCTCTATTGCTGCATCATAACTTTTAATTTAAGCAAAGAGACTTGTAATTTGATATATTGTGATGGTCCATGATATTATTGTGAGAACTTTGTCGATACAATATCACAATATTTCGGTTATTGTTACATCTCTAGTAAATATTGAATAAGAGGGCGTGTCCAGACTTTAGACTGGTAGTGTTTATGCCACTACACTTATACTTGGTACTTCTCCTGCCACAGCTGCCCTGGGGTAGACTGATAGAAGTGAGGCTGCCATCTGCACCAGCAAACACCACCACTCACTCACCCACCATCTGTGTATCATCTGTTCATTCATTTTTCAATATGAAACAAAAAAAAGAAAAAAAAAAGTTTTCGATTTTGTGTTTAAATGAATAATGGAAAAAACGGATAACGACTGTTTCCTGTTTCCGTGACTTAAACTGTGATGTCGGACTTTTGCACCGCATACAGACTGAACCAGGACTAAACCAGGACTGGGACCAGACAGGAACCAGACCAGGACTTAGACTGGGACCAGACAAGGACTGAGGCCGGGACGACTGTGAGACCTGAGACTGGGACTGAGACTGGGACCAGACTGGGACTGAGACTGGGACCAGACCAGGACTGAGGCCAGGACCAGACCAGGACTAAAACCGGGAGCAGACTAGGACCAGACTGTGATTGAGACTGGAAATAGACCAGGACTAGACCGGGACTGAAACCGGGACCAGACCGGGACCAGACCAGGACTGAAACCGGGAGCAGATCAGGACCAGACTGTGATTGAGATCGGGACTGAGACCGGGACTGAGACTGGGACAAGACGGGGCTGAACGGAGACCAGACCAGACTGTGAGAGACCGGGACTGAGACTGGGACTGACCGGGACCAGGACTGAGGCCAGGACCAGACCAGGACTGAAACAGGAGCAGTGAGGACCAGACTGTGATTGAGACGGGACGACAGACTGAGACTGGACTGAGAGACTGGGACAGACAGACTGAGCAGACCAGGACTGAGGCCAGGACCAGACCAGGATGAAACAGGACTAGACGGGACTGAGAGAGAGACCAGGGAGACTGAGACTGAGGACTGAGACGGGACTGGACTGGGACCAGACCGGGACTGAGAACGGGACCAGACCAGACTGAGACAGACCGGGAGACCCAACTGAAGACAGGACTGAACCTAGAGACCAGACCGACTGATGAGACTGGGACCGGACTGACCGGGACTGAAACCGGACCAGACGGACTGAAGGACCCAGACTGTGATTGAGATTGGACCTGAGACTGAGACTGGGACTGACTGGAGACTGAAACGGAGACCAGACCAGGACCAGACTGTGATTGAGACCGGGACTGAGACTGGGACTGAAACCGGGACCAGACCAGGACTGAGGCCAGGACCAGACCAGGACTGAAACCAGGAGCAGTCTAGGACCAGACTGTGATTGAGACGGGACTAGACCAGGACCAGACCGGGACCAGACCAGGACTGAAACCGGGAGCAGATCAGGACCAGACTGCGATTGAGATCGGGACTGAGACCAGGACTGAGACCGGGACTGAGAACGGGACCGAGAACGGGACTGAGACTGGGACAAGACCGGGGCTGAAACTGGGACCAGACCAGGACTGAAAAGTTTAGTCTTGTTATAGTCCTGATTCAGTCCTGGTTCAGTCCGTATGCAGTGTAAAAGTCATCCGTTTTTTTTTTTTTTTTTTTCCATTCTTCATTTAAACACAAAATTAAAAACTGAAAAAAAAAAAAAAAAAAATCGTTATCTGTTTTTTCATTTTGGTTTTGGAGACAAATAATGAAGAAAATAGTAGTAGTATTTTTTTGTTTGTTTGTTTTGTTTTCTTATTTTTGATTTTATATTGGAAAAACGAATGAACAAATGATACACGGATTACCCACCACAATCGTGCCCACGGACACAACCACAATGAATGGAGCTGGTCGCAAACCTTTTTTTTTAATAACCCACCCAGCTCAAAACCTGACTAGGCCACCATTTCTATATTACCGATCTCTCCATATCGCACAGAGTAATTTGTTCAAGGGTCAGTACTTCTCAATCTAGAAACACTAGTCTGTACCCGAACCTATAATACTCTCATTAGATTCCTGCGGAGTGGTGATTTCTGATGCAGTCATGGTACAACGAATACATAAGGCTCATGATAAAGAACATATACAGTGGACTTCGGCTTCGGCGGGGCACGTGGGCTTTAATGTACCTCTGATTGTATTATGGAAAACGTAGGATGCAGCGTTTTCGGAGCTTGACCCGCACAAAGGACTAAAGGTCGCCGTGAGCCTCTATAATGCGCGCAGTCTGACCACATATTTAAGGGATAATGTCAGAGTTATTCACATTTCAGCGGCCGTCAGCAAATCCCTCCTCAAGCAGAACTGTGCTCGTCAACTTAGGGCTAATACTCAGTAAGTAACGGCAGAGGAGACGCCAGGGTCAGAGGAATTTGCTTAAACTCGAAATGTCAATCGAGGCACTTTGTTAAGTTGATTAGGCCGCCCCGTGTTGTAACGCTGTATGTTCGGAGATGGATCGATATAAAAGACCTTGGGGGAGCTGGGGTCATTTAAGGATGCAGTAAAAAAAAATGCTGATTAGACTTTTGTGTTTGTTGTAATTTCATAATAAATTGATTCGAAATGATGCTTGCCCAGGATCCAGAATACTCATTTTTCATACTTAAAGGTTCTAAAATACACAAAATTGATTCTTGTGAGCTTTAAGCCGTGTTAAAATGTTGTTACCTCATCAAAAACATATCTGGAGTTGTGTTTTGTTTCATGTTTGAGCAACCCTTTTATGTGAGCTGCCATAATGATCTATTCACGCATACGTCACAAACCAGGAAGACGTTTGGAAAGATGCAATGACAACTTCCGGTGTAGTTCCCGACTCTGGGCTTGCCGACTGACCATGATCATACCCACTGAAGTAAATGTGATCAGCAGTAAAATGAAGACTGCATACGTATGTGCTGTTTGGAATCATCTTGAATTTGGCGACACGTCTCTTCTAATCGCATGTACCCAGTGCGCTCGGAGTTGTGCGTCAGTGGGGAAATGATGAAACCCGAGGTATAGTTGGAACTGTTGATTAGCCGAACATAATGGAACGTTACGATGACATGGAGATGAAGAAAACCGAGCCATTTTCTCATTATTCTTAGAACAGAGCCCACGTTGCATGTTTCCAAATGTCATAGAGCCTATTATGATTGGTTAATCCACCTGTCAATCAGGCCCTTCTGAAAACGGGGAGATTCACATGTGACCAGACTCACAATTTCATTAATTAAAGAGCTCATATTATGCTATTTTCTAGGGGTGTAACACAGTTCAGTACATACCTCGGGTTAGAGGTCATGGTTCGGTTCATTTTCAGTAACAAACAAGAACAAGCTGTTGTTTATTTGTGTTTTTATTAAACAATTTGTTTTAACATTATACAAACAGGAAAATAAAACAAATGTAAAGTGCAGATTGGTAAAACATGCTACATAGGTCTCCAGGAAGAACAGTTGATAACTCAGGTCAGTTAAATACAATCAATCAATGAATCTGCCCAAGGACGACAGGTGGAAATTATCACTGGTGCTACAACCTGATGTACAATGCATCTCTCCTGTTAAGGTTAATGTAAAACTTGTGCACTGTCCCTGTCTCAAATAAATAAAAACATTAATTTAATTAATTAATTCCATCCATCAATTTTCGTCCGCTTATCCGGGACCGGGTCGCGGGGGCAGCAGCCTAAGCAGGGACTCCCAGACTTCCTTCACCCCAGACACTTCCTCCGGTTAATTAATTAATTAATTTAATATTCTCAAATAAGTAACAAATGTGTGAAATATTATACAAAAATTAATTCCTTGTAAACAGTGAACAAAACTTTTCAAAAAGTAAAGTGCAACACTAACAGTTCCAGCATGAAGTTTTACTCAGTCTTCATATTTTTGGCCAGAAAAAAAACAAAAACGTGTCCACATTGTCTGCATTAAGTGCAGATCTGCTGCACTACAACATCCCCAGCAGTTGAAAATACTCTTTGAATAGAGACAGAGGTCGCAGGTATGGGGTGGGGTGAGGAAAGTGAGGACCGCGGTGCAACGACCATAGTTTTGCGAGGATTCACGTGACAAGGCGGAGGGCAACTGTTGTCAAGGCGGCCACCTTAACTATAAAGCGCTGCGGGAAAAACTGCCACCAACATCACAGATGAGTTCCCTCGTGAATATTAAAGAGCCGACCCGTCCGTGTAGCTGCACATGCAATGGTGGAATGTAAACACAAACAGATTGGGCAAATTCACTCGTGCACAGCCCTGCACCGAACTAAACGTCCCGTACCAAAACGGTTCAACATGAATACATGTACCGTTACACCCACATCTACTATTTTTTGATCTCCGTTATAATGTTGCTTTCTCATGACATTATGTGTTTTGTTTCATTCATATGTTTAAAATACAAACCCTGCGCTCCGAGTTCATCTCTCAAACTGAAAACACTCTGTTCGACCTTTTGATGTCATGTGGTAATACAGGAAGTGCTCCATGCCTTCACTAAAATAAATGAGAAAACTACCGCCTCTTGACATCACACGGTAGAAAAGAGCATTTTGAGCTTTGGAGATGCAGACAGACTAATAAAGCAGGATTATTTAAACATGTAGGAATAAAACAAAACACAACTCCAGGTCTGTTTTTGAGGCGGCAACTATATTCCACCCTGACTAAAATTTTTGCATAATACAGGACCAGATTTCCCATGAAAACAGGCATCATTTTCTACCTAAAGTATATCTTTTACTTTACAATAGCACTTGTTAAAAGCATGCTGCACTTACTCTCTCTGCTCCCGGGAGCTGTGAGTGGACAAATGGAGCAGTAATTGTTGTTTGTACGCTCTTTACATCTGTTAGTAAAATGGAGAGTGGTGTCAGAAATGTCTTTTAATCTTTTACCGTCAAATCTCGGGAGTCCTTCTCTGAATACTGTGCAATAATAACAACAAAAGACACCATCCATTACCTCTCAGGCTGTCTTTTTTTCGCGCTGACTTCTTTCCTCTATACAGTTTCACACCGTGTATTTTAGCTGCCAGTTTTGTCGGTTGCTAACTGTTTATTTGTCATGCTTTCACCGAGACTGCCAGCTATACGCACTACTGTAGCCCTGCTGGTGTGATGTGGAGCCGCGAGCATCATCGAGTATTAGCTGTGAGCGAGATTTCAAAATAATCCCCAACACGGCGACTGGCGCTTTGCAGCTAAACGATGACGCATCAAGCCGCGGTTTAGCACGTGTTAATCTTTGAGCTGGTGGAAGTCTGTCTTTTTTGGCATTTTTTATTTTTTTTTGCTTTGGAGTGCTCTGCTGGGAGCGGGGCGCTTTGCTTCCACATTATAATCATTTTAGTGATGAGACACTTCGCAGCTGCCGTTGGAGAGGCTGACTTTTTGCAGGTGCCAAATTTTGGAGTATTCAAAAGTTCACCTGGGTTGCCCTCTTGTAGTCAAGTTTGAAATTTCATCCTGTTCTGTCAATAAAGAGTTCAGCGATGTGCAGAAGGACTTGTCAAGTTATGAAGGATGGAACAGTTAAAGTGGATCATATGAAAAGATGCCAAGAGGCTTGTTGAGGCTGATTACTTCAAATACCAACATGTTTTTCCAGCGAGACAGTTTTTCTATCTATCTGTCTCCCTGTTATTATTTGTAAAGCCCCAGTTTGTATTTAGACTGGCTGGCCCGGCCCTGTATCACCTCTGTGCCATCTGTATCTATGTGTTTTACTCATAATATACTGCAAAATAACCTGGTAAACAAGATCATTTTAACAAACTGTGATTAAAAGTTTGCGTGAAAAATCCCTCAGTCGTCCTGGTAGAATCCATGGCAAAGGAGAAATTCAATTTGTCAACTGGACAAAACTTGATTTGGTCAAATACATTTCGCAGAACCAAAGTATGAACTGCAAAATGTATTCAACCAAATAAACTTTTGTCCACTTGACAAACGTTATTTCTCCTTTGCCATTAAGAGTTTGATGTATTTTGCACTTTTTATTACTGGCCCCTGGACACTTTTTAAAATATTCCATCCAGTCCTTGTATTTGCAGAGGTCGCTGGTGCTAGACTAGTGCATGTGTCTCCAACATCTTTCCTCGGGTGAGCTACCTTTAATAAACAAATATGCCAGAGAGCTACTCATTTTAGAGGCTGCAAGAAATTGAGACGATTAAAAGAAAGAGGGTGAGCCTTCGGGTGCAGTTAGACGCCTATAAAACATAAACTATTGTCCATTTATTAGTGCACAAACTTGGACTTCAAAATTATACATTTCTAATACAAGGCAAGTAATTAACCTTTTTTTTTTTTGTTATTCAGCACAATGGTGTAATTCCAAAATTCTTTGGTCAGCTACTTTTAAGAGGGTGGAGAGCTACTGGTAGCTCCTGAGCTACAAGTTGGAGACTCCTGGGCTAGTGCATGTCAATGGCCATAGTTATCCTGCCACTAAAAACAGTCTTACCCACTCCACAAAACACCCGAAGCAAATCTATTATTACACCAGACTGTCCAATGTGGATGTCTGTGTTGATGTAATAATTTTAGAAGTAAAACCAACTTTGCATTTGAAGGATTCATGTTCAAAGTAAACAACAATCTCCTGTCGAAATCGTTACAGAACATGTTCAAAATCCGAGATAGCCGATATGAGCTCAGAGGCACGACCATGTTTATTAAAAAGAAAAACAGAACAAACATTATGAAATTTTGTAAATCTGTTAAAGGGCTGGAGCTCTGGAACAACTGTACAGAAAACCTAAAATTGTGCACCACTTTCTTTCACTTCATAAAGAAGTTTAAATGTTTAACTCTGGACAGATACATGAAATATGAGACTTAGTTTGTGCTGTAGAACTTTGTTGTTCTGTTACTGATTAGCTTGTTTCTTCCTGCTGTATTTATGAAGATGAACTGGTGTCAAGATGAAGCTCTGACAAAGGAATAAAGGGTAAAGGCATAATAAGCTTAAGCTTCAGCCTGCACCTTTTCGGTCTGTATATGTTAAATATGACTGTTTATGAATTAATGTCAAAATATACCTGTGACCGAAATAAATAAATAATAAATAAAAATTTATGTTTGAGCAGCAGCAGCGAGTTGTACTTCCTGATAAAAAGCTCGGCAGCGGCGGACTGATATCACCTAACACCTATCTTACCGGCAAAGCAAAATTCCACCACTGCTGAGAAAATAGTCCCTCAACATGCGACCATTCAAGCGATGCAAGGTTAGTTTTATTTCAAACATTATTCTATCAACCCAGACATTTACATAAACAGTCTGGAGTGGGTAAGACTGTTTTTAGAAGTAGCAGGATAACTATGGCCATTGACATGCACTAGTCTAGCACAAGTGACCTCTGCAAATATAAGGACTGGATGGAATATTTTAAAAAAAAAAAGTGTCCCCACACATCTCCAACACTCTGATTCACTAGGAAACGTGGTCCGATGTCCAAATTCCAAACTGTCCCTTTAAAACTATACTTAATCATCAAGAATATTGTAATTGCCAAAAAAAGAACTACCCTGGAGGTCAAAAGGAACTAGCTGGAGACGGAATAAATCTGCTCTATGCTATTATCTGATCATCCCTGGAACTTCCAATCTCTTCTGAACGAAATGTAAAAGGCAGCTGTTAATTTGAAAACCATCGCTTCCAGACATCGCAGCGCTGAGCAGAACATTTTGAGACTTGGAGAAGTAAACAGAATAATAAACCACGATTACTCAGACATATGCGAGTCAAACAAAACACAACTCCAGGTATGTTTTTGACGAGGTAACAACATGATGATCTGGCCTTAAGCTCACACGAATCAACTTTCCATAACATAGGACCTTTAAATCTGCTTCGTATAGTTAGATTTTGAGCTAATTACCACGTCTGCTTTGTATTCTAATGTTTATAAAATTGTCAGATGGAGACTGGGAGCCGTCTTAGGTCCCCAGCTGCAGCCGTAAAAGACTAATGGATGTGCACTTGACACCATGACAACACAAAGTGACATTCTTTGTTCCCTAATTTTACGATCCCTCTCCGAATCTGAGCTTTCCAGATTTACAGCCCCGTTCCATTGTAAAAACTCTCCACGTGTGCGCACTGTAATGACTTTGTGACAACCAGAGGAGACACTGGCAAGCGGCCAATTTAATTATTGCCTCTGAGTTTAACTTTCTTTTACTTTTGTCGCTAAATTAACCTGCTTCACAATTTGGACTTTTCCGGATGTTTCTAAATGCCACGAACCCTTATCTGGAGAGATTTCTAGATGGCGTTAAAGATAATTTTTGCAACGTGACATTCCATTTTCTCGTCTAAGGAGGACTTCTTTACGTGTTACAGCGTCGCAACTGGGGTCAAATCTGCAAAATAAGTTCACAGAGTAAACCGTGTTTTAACTCTTTCCCCCCTGGACGCCGACGAGGAACAACCCATACATATGTTACTAGGGCTACACCCATAGAGCATAACTGCATAAAAGAAAACAGACTTCCACGAGTGATTATAAATGATTTTTACACTCATGAACTTAATTGTAACACAGACATATTTGGTATCTCTGGAAACCTTAGACTCTGAACTCTTCATTTATGGATGTTTAAATGTGATTCAACTCATTTATAGGTGTATAACAGCTCACTGAAAATGAGAGTTTACCTGGTCAGGTGCAAACTCGAAAACAAAAAACTACATTCAGCATCTGATATCTGCATGTTCTGAGTACTATATTCATAAAAAAATAAAAAATATACTTTGTCAAAGTATTTAAACAGATTTCATATCACCAGATACAGTATAGCCAAGTGTTCACCTGTTTTTACCTGTTGTACACCTGTGTGCACCCAATAATTTTTTTTCCATTTAACTTATTCAACTTATTTTATTTATTCAACTCATTTAGCTTATTCAACTAATTTAGCTTATTATAATAATAATAATAATAATAATAAAACTCTTCCCCGTCAGTGTGTGTCCAGTATTTGTCATCTTGGTTATTTTCTCGTGTGCAGAGCTCCACATAAGCGTTTTTTTCTGTAGTGATTCTGTTATACATCGCATCTTGGAAAAAAAGACTGAAATATTTTAAAGGACTGGCCTGGGCAACATCCAGATTTCAGGGCAATTTTGGTTCATAATCGAGTATAAAGCTCAGATAGTTTGTTGGGACATCGCAGGACTCCACACAGACGCATCAGCGGCATCTCATCTTTCTCCCGAAAGTCCGTCGCTGTCGCTGTTTTCCACTTTATAATCAACTTCAACATCATCACTTTGAAATCTATAAAAGTCACTTTCTCTAAACTTATCCATAAAATACGTCCGCTCCTCATTATTTCTAAAACTGTGCGCCGCAGCGCCGCGATTTTTCCATTGCACGTGTTTCGTGTTGTGTTTTTTCCGGAAGCTACCATCGTTACTATTTCGATTAACTTCGGAAAAAATCGGCAAAAACATATCCTTGAATCCTATTGGTCAGTCTAGTGTGGGTTGTAGTGGCTCCACCGATCACAGTCTCTGTTTAAATGTGAAAAACCGAGCCATTTCTAAAGGTCGTCAAATCTCGTCTTTAGTGATACAGCGGAGGTGTCAAAAGTCGTCATTAAGGGTTCAGGGGGGGTCGTCAAATGTCGTCTTCATGGGGGAAAGAGTTAAAGGTGCACTGTGGAATTTTTCTGGTTTCCTCCACATAGATTTTATTGCTTTGTCTGGACCAATTTACAAGTCAGATCGGTGAAGAGGCGACCCCGCTCACAGTCAGAATATCTGCTTTTTCTAGGTATTTTTGAGCTATAAAACCACCTGTAATTGAATAAATATAACGCAGATCTGTTTAATGTCATACTGTGGAACATTCCAAGTAGAGCAATAACATCTCCAGCTTAAAGATTAAACAAATTTGAACTTTAAAATATTTTAAATATTCTGAAGTTATGGGTAAAAGTTTATTTATGGACTTTGATTTTATCTTTTTGCATTCAAGTGCTATATATATTGCTATATCTTATTGTAAAACTGACATTTATTTAACTTAAAAGGTCCTATAATTCATTTTTCCCCATGTATTTGAGAAAAATGTGTCTTGCTGCAGTACCGATATTATATAAGGTGGGGTCAGTAATTGGGCTAAATATCATTAAGAAGTTGTTGATACGATACATACCTCAATACAATGCACTTTCGATTCAATACAATATATTCCAAATCGATTCAGCACAGTTCAATAAAAACATAAAGGCTAAATCATGGCTGTGATACTAAAAGTCTTTTTTTAAACCACTTCTTGTGCAAAGTTCATATGAAGCACAAACATTTTAATCATCAAAACTGTGAAAATGTCAAATGTGTCACATAAACGAGTTTTCTTCATCTAAACAAGCAACAAAACTGTAGCACTGTAACGAAACAATTTAAGAAAATATACCAAAAAAAAACCCTCTTGGCTATGTATCGATACAGCAGCCCACGATACTGATACTGTATCATCAAATTAAACAATACGATATGTAGATATTTCAATATTTTTGCACACCCCTAGTCAGTAAGGTCAAAATACTGGATGTCTGCTGTGTGCTGTCTGTATCTAATGATCAAGATTTCAAGATTTTATTGTCACTGTCATAGAAAAACACAGAATTTACGTATAGCATCAAAGAAGAGCATCATGAAGAGCATCAAACAGTGCATAGTTTTGATTTAAAATGCAGTATTTAAGGTCCAAAAGTCCATAAATAACCCCGGTGTAAACACTCGCACAATAAAGACATTCAGTGCAGCACATATGTAATAAATAGTAACAGTAATAGTGATTTCTGTAAATAATTTTGTTGTCCAGTAATCAGGAATTGTGCATTTGCAGGCCAGTTGTTGTTAACATTACCGTCACGACAAAACTGCTCTGTCGTGGAAAGTGTTCAGCTCATCGTGGCGAATAGCTTAAGGTTACTAATTCATATTTCACTGATCAAACTAATTAATTCATCTTCAAGTTTTTAATAAATTCAGAAAAGTAGTGCTCGTTTTTCTTATTGCAGTTGGAAGTTGAAAGTGAGGGGACGAGAGGAAACCTTGACTTTGCATGAGCCATAGTGACACGTCCCCAGAGCACCTCCTGCTTTTATAACTCTGTGAAGATCAATATTTGAGCAGGGAATGCAGTGGTGGAGCCGTGTTTGCCTCTGCAGCTATCTACCCAGGACAGGCCTCCTCGCGCGGGGCTGGAGGAGAGCACGGGGCCCTTGGGTGCTCTCTTGGAGGTGTATACAGTAAGCCTAGCCTGACCTGCTGAGAGAGATTTAATAAGTGTGTTAACCCAATGTACTGGAGGAGCTCTGAATATGACCCAACCCTGGACTTTCACCTTGACGGAGCGGTGGAGTAGAAGACAGGAAGAAAGAGGAAGATGTGGTTGTATGAGGCTCTAACGATGTGAGGGGACGGGGCGGTCAAAACAACTGCTTCAGATGATTATTTATTTATTTATTTTTTAATAGTAGTTTTTTCTTCAGTCATTTTGCAGCACTACAAAACAAAACAAGACTACAACCCCATGGATCATGACTAAAAGGGTTTACGTTGAAGTAAAATGTACTTATAATGCCAAACCCTTTTAAACAATGACAGAATTCCAAGAAAAAAACAGTGTATGAACAACAATTTGCAGCAGTTTGCATTTACAATTTCACTTACTACTTACTGGAAAATATAAATTAAAGCTATGTTTACACTAAAACTAATCACTGTATCGGAAAAGATTTGCATCCAGACATGCCGTTTCTGTGTCTGAAATCCTTCCCTATCCGCACAGCTTTGAGCATATTTGTTTACGTTTTACAGAAACTAAACTTAAAATCACATGGCTAATTTGCATAAACTAAGCGCTCAAAAAACAGCTCGCTATTGTGCGCTGATGCGGTTCAGCTTCTGTCGGACTAAAGGGCACATCTCAGTGGAATCTGAGTGTTCTTTCTGTGACAGAGGGGTGTTCTGCTGATGGTGAGTCTGTTCTGTGCTTCTACCACGTTGGAGATGGTTCATGTTAAACTTTTCAGAGATTGTACGTCTGCAGGTCGTACACATAGACCGTAAATATGAATGGACAAATATTCTAGCCTCTTAGCATTTTGGCAGTGAATTACTTCACAGCACATAGACCTACATCAGAGTATCAGCGTTTTCAGGTGTCCACACAGTGCCGTATCAGATTTGTACTCAGATGAATTCGTGGGAGCTGGTGGCACCAGATCGTTTAGTTTTCAATCGGATTAGTGTGGATGAAGACTGCATCTGCAACGAAAATGACTCGAAACTCGAATACTTACTAGTGTGGACGGGGCCTAAAACAAACCAAATTTAATGCATAATTCATTAATTCCAGAGCTCTATATCTTTCAGAATATAATGCTTTATACTCTTTTTTTCTTTTTAAAGGCTTCTACAGTGTTAGACTTTTAAAAAAAACCATCACACAAATTGTTCCGTATACTAACCCCACTAACAGAAATACTTTTTAATTTTTTTTTCCTTTCTTGTCTTCATTTTTTTTTAAAGATGCCAGTTTTGTTTTCGTTTATAATAATACTAATAATAATAATGACAAAGAAGGCACAAAATTCATCGTCCATGATCGCATCAAAACAAAAGGCAATGTCAAAGAAAAACATGCACCTAACCAATAGTCTTGGTTTACTTCTGAAGACAATAGATCTAGTCTTCTTGGTATTTCTGTAAGATTTGATGTTTATACTGTTTTTTGAAGTGCACCAAATTAGTACATGTTTGATATCATTCTATAGACCAGGGGTGTCAAACTCATTGTTGGTCTGGGGGCCGTATCCAACCGACTTTGATCCCAAAGGGGCCGGATCAGAAAACTCATGTCATATAAACCCCAAAAATAACAATAAGTTCAAATATTTGTGCAGAGAAACACAAATCTATTACAGAAATCTTTTTGAATTGATGAACTCTTTCTTTTACAAAATATTATAATATTATGAACAACCTGAAACTTTAAGAAAAATACAATTTCAACACAATGTTTCAACATGAACTTGTATGTAAATAGGAATAAGTCAGTTTTTGTTGTAAAATCCTGCACTCGGCTCCACTTTTCTCATGTTGGACATTTTTCTGATGAGGGTGTCACGGTCAACAGTCAAAACGATCGTCCTTTAAGAGCGTTTGGAAAGAGACAAGTCTTCATTTGTGCTGCTCTGGTGGGAGGGGCCACGTACAGAGGCGCTGGAGACGCTGATATGATAAACACCACAGAAAATTACCAATATTTTAATAGAAAATATAATTAAAATATTTTAGTAGAAAATCAGCCGAGGGCCAGATTAAAGGTCTTGGAGGGCCGAATCCGGCCCCCGGGCCTTATGTTTGACACCTGTGCTATAGACCAATAAGATTTAATGCAGATAGTGCCAACTTTTATGAATTTTTGGTTCTTTCAAGGCGAAGTACAATGTTTTACTGTTTTTACATGTTGGATCTAAAATGTATTATCCACTCACAAAGAAGAATGAGCTCCTCATGTTTGGACGCAGGGTCAGTTTGTAATAAACCCAAAAGGGCTCTCTTTGATACATTCTAAATGGTCGCTTTTCTCTAGCACTTTTCGATCTTCAAGTCACTTTACGTCAAAGAACCACTCACCCACAAACAGATTCATACTCCAGTGTCTTGCCCAAGAGAATAACAATAATATTCATCTATGGGAGCTGGAGTTGCACTGCCAACCTGTATTTGTCCACAGGATCTGATCGCTGTACCAACCATGTTTGCTTTTATAATTATAGGCCTTGTTTTGTGTTCTATAAGGCTTTTATCACAAACAACAAGAAAACTGTGCAATAATCTGAATCTATGAGTGTACACTTCCTGTGAGCTCAACAGGCTTGACCCTCTGAGGCCACGAGTGCATCAGAGGATCTACAACACGTGTCTTTTTGAACAATAAAAGCACAGAACGGAAGAAAAATAACAGTGAAGTACACATTGGATTACAATGTGGTTAAATATTGGATTTTTATTTATAGTCTCCATATCAAGTATATGTTTTGAATGAACCTGCATGGCAATCTTGTTTATTTATTTATTTGTTTAATACTCGACCTCTTCTACCCAAATACTTCACGTCTTCTAACCAAATACTCAACCTCTTCTAACCAAATACATGACCTCCTCTAACCAAATACTTCTAACCAAATACTCGACCTCTTTTAACTAAATACTCAAAGTATTCTACCCACATACTCGACCTCTTCTACCCAAATACTCGACCTCTTCTACCCAAATACTTGACCTCCTCTAACCAAATACTTCTAACCAAATACTCGACGTCTTCTGACCAAATACTCGATCTCTTCTAACCCAAATACTCGACTTCTTCTACCCAAATACTTGACCTGTTCTAACCAAATACTCAACCTCTTCTGACCAAATACATGACCTCTCTCTAACCAAATACTTCTAACCAAATACTCGACCTCTTCTACCCAAATACTCGACCTCTTCTAACCAAATACTTCTAACCAAATACTTCTAACCAAATACTCGACCTCTTCTGACAAAATACTTCTAACCAAATACTCGATCTCTTCTGACCAAATACTTCTAACCAAATACTCGATCTCTTCTGACCAAATACTTGACCTCTTCTACCCAAATACTCGACCTCTTCTAACCAAATACTTCTAACCAAATACTCGACCTCTTCTAACCAAATACTCGACCTCTTCTAACCAAATACTTCTAACCAAATACTCGACCTCTTCTGACCAAATACTCGATCTCTTCTGACCAAATACTCGATCTCTTCTGACCAAATACTCGACCAAATACTTCTAACCAAATACTCGATCTCTTCTGACCAAATACTTGACCTCTTCTAGACAAATACTTGACATCTTCTACCCAAATACTTGACCTCTTTAACCTACTACCTTTCTAACCAAATACTCGACCTCTTCTAACCAAATACTCGACCTCTTCTACCCAAATACTCGACCTCTTCTAACAATACTAACTAACTCAAATACTTCAACCCTTTCTACAAATACTCGACCTCTTCTACCAAATACTTGACCTCTTCTAACCAAATACTTCTAACCAAATACTCGACCTCTTCTAACCGAGTACGTTTGTTTCCTCTTGTTTTTTTCTGCAGACATTCAACACAGCAGCAGACCAACAAAGTCATCACCACCACGAGTCAGCTCATCAAACAGCTGTCAGACATCATCAGCGGCTCCTCACGGGTTGGTCCTCTTTTATCGTCTTATGAGAGCGTCGGATGTAGCACCATGCGACACGAAGAACTTATATCATATAACACCACAGGCTCAAGGCTTCCTGTGATAAAGTGTCTGTAAATGTACATGTTAGTTAGCGCTACATGCAAGTGGTGTTTCTGTGTTCGTACAAATTTGGACACAGACACAACGAGAGGCTGTGTTTCTCTCTCTGGGACCTTTGAGCCTCGACTTTTAGCTATGACTCAAGATTTTCCCCATTATCACTATGACAAATCTTTCATCACAGGCGGCCAAAATCGTGCAGTGGACACCCGGTTTTCCACAAAACACTGTATTCTCATTAAGTTGTTTTTCACAGGCTACGATTTGATCAAATCTCAAATGGAAGAGATGTTGCAGGCAGATGTTTGGTTCATCCTGGAAGAAAACATATTTAGCTTTGTGTCAGTTTTTGGCTTCATCGTCATTTTATTTTATAACATCAGATGCAATTTGTATCTGTTTTTAACATGTTGTATGGTTGTGTGTTTCTGTAGCAGGACCGTCTGCGCCTGACCAGACTAAAGAGTGAACTGTCAGATGCTGTGCAGCGCTATGGGGACCTGCAGAAGGTAACTTCAAATGACGTTTATTGATATAATTTCAGATAAAAAAAAAAAAATCAAATGTATTTGTATGTGTTTTATGCAGCCTCTGAAGTGTTTGTCTTTGTTCTCTGTGTTTGACAGAAAATTGCCGAGCGCTCAAAGGCACTGCTCCCTCCAACACACATGGACAAGAAGAAGGTGAGATGGTTTGATATTTCATAAAAAAAACACTCTTGTTCTACAAAGATTGAATTTCTCTTTTGTCTAGAAGCCTTTCAAATCCAAATTGTACATTATTTTAAGGGCCAGTGGGGTCAAATTGAATTCACTGTTCTGAGAAAGTGTTATTACAATTACAGTGTGTATATGAAGTTTTTAGAGTAAAGTTCAAGAGAGTCTGGCTGCAGCTTCTGTTTGGAGCAGAGGTTTAGTGCTGTTGGCTACAGAGTGGAGCTTTACTACATCACATCTGCTGCCAGACACAACATAATGGTTTGAAACAAATTTATGACATTTACATGGTGAGAATGGCTGTGATTAGGATTAGGGTTAGTGTTTGCATCTATAATCAAGTGGTATTTGTAATTACTTGGGAAATAAAGGTCACAAGATGGACATTTAAAGGCCGGGTTGCAAAATTGAGGTTTATATATCCCATATTCATTTACCCAAAGACAATATTGGCTCCCTTTATGGCTACCTGGCTCGCACAATGAGCTTTTTTCTTCTTCTTTTTTGAGCTCATTTTTCTAGCAGCATATCATGGGATTGTAACCAACTAATAAGTGAAGCATGTGTAGTTCAAAGGACCAAGTAAAAGACTCTTGGATTTTGTGAAATAAGCAGTTTGTTTTGCCCATATCCACGAAGACGGGCTGGGGATGTTTGTGATGCTTCAGGCATTTTGCACCAAATGTGGATGAAGACCTTCCAGAGGAACTATTTAGAAACAATGGACCATTTCATCACCAACTGAAACATCAGAGCGAAGTTAAAGTAAGATCTTCCCTGTTGTGTTCACCTGGCGCCCCCTGGAGGCTGCTGTGATGCTGCAGGACACCGAGGAAGGACACTTTTGGCTCTTCCTCTCTCCTCAAACTGTCCCGACACAGATCCGCTGACCCTCCCTGACCAGTCCTCCCGTGAAACTGCACTGAGACCTTTGACTGAGACACGAAGGTCACCCAGAAGCGCAGTGGAAATGTTGCTGCAGCAAAACCTGAATTTCCCTCGGGATCAATAAAGTCTCTCTCTCTTTAAGCCAGGTTATAATGGTGTTACCTCCTCAAAAACATATCCAGAGGTGTGTTTTGTTTCATTCACACATGTTTGAGCAACCCTTTATTATAGGTCTCTCCACATCTCCTCTCCTTCTATTGCATCAAATTTAATCTATTCCATTAGGACTACAAATTACCCTGGCATAGTTTGGATATCATTTGCATTACACCTCAAGAAGCCCAAAGTTGCGTTACGTATCTTTCAAGTTGGGATCAGCTCCATGAGATGTTATTATTTTGCCTGTAATGTACCTCACTATGGCATTAAATGTACCATCTTTCATTTAACCAATTAAAGGTGCATTAATGGACTTGAAACACATGCATTCTTACTGTCAGAGGGCTCGCCAGTTGATAGATCTGACCTGTAACTTGGTCTAGTGGCATCATCAGCTTGTTTCCATAGAGATAAATATGTTTAACCCTAATGCACCCTTTTGAAAATAGTTACACCTGTGGTCCTTTGTGACTAAAATGTACATTGAAAAAGAATACCACAATATTTGTATGCAACTTTTTGATATCATTGTCTTCATTTACTTCTTCCCTAATCATACATACCAAATAATATATAATGTTTTGAAATTTTAACACGTTAAATAAGAGATTTTTTCTATATCTTTCAAGTAATTTTAATTTGCTTGTGCTGGGGTTAACGAAGGCTGGAAAATTCATAAAATAGTGGCCAACACCGATTTTGACATTTTTAAAATTTGTTAAAAGTAATTAAAATCGTGGCAACACACATTTTTTGCACAAACTGAAATAGTTACACCTGTGGTCATTAAAAAAGAATACCACAATATTTTTATGCAGTACAAATGTTTGTCCAACTTTTTTATATCATTGTCTTCATTTACTTCTGCCCTAATCATTCTTACCAAATAATATATAATGTTTTGAAATTTGAACCTCTTAAAATGCCAGTTTTGTTCGCAAAAGTCTCAAATAAATTTTCTATATCCTTCAAGTAATTTTAATTTGCTTGTGTAGGGGTTAACAAAGGCTGGGAAAGTTACACTCATGGTCCTTCATGACAAAAATGTACACCAGGAAATAATACCATAATATTTTAATGCAGTACTGATTTTTGTCCAACTTTTTGATATCATTGTCTTCATTTACTTCTGCCCTAATCATTCATACCAAATAATATATAACACTTTGAACATTTAACACATTAAATACCAGTTTTGTTTGTGAAAGGCTCAAATTATGTGCATGAGAAAAAGAAAAAAAAAGAAATGAAAAAATAATATAATAATAATAATAATAATAATAATAATAATAGGCTCATAAAAGTCATAAAATAGTTGACAGTTTTCTTAGTTTTTGCACAAAGTGAAATAGTTACACCTGTGGTCCGTTGTGAAATGGAAAAAAAAAGTACACCAGAAAAGAATACTGCAATATTTTTATGCTGCACATATTTTTATTCAACATTTTTATATCATTGTGTTCATTTATTTATTTATTTCATTATTATTATTATTATTATTATTATTATTATTATTATTATTATTATTATTAGTTTTTTCCCTTTATCTTTCAAGAAATTTTAAATTTGTTTGTATTTGGATTTATCGTAGGCTGGGGATGTCATAAAATAGCACCAACACTGATTTTGACATTTGTTTAGTTTTTGCAGAAAATGCGGTTTTCCCCTTAAGCCCCATTGACTTCCATTATAAACACACATTTGTTGGTTGGACTGACATAACATCGGGGAATCATAAATTGTGGATTTTTACAGGTTTCTCTCGTTAAGAAAAGGTAAAATTTGTGCTTTTTACAATTCAAACCCAACTCACCCCATTATAGTTTCTGTAACATTCCAGTAACAGCAATAACATCTTAATGGAAACAAGCAGAAAAAGTTACAAAATGCACCTTGAGTAAAAATAAAATAAATCTTAAACTGATCACAAACCTTCCTCCACATGAGATACAAAAAAAGCAGGAAGTAGTTAGCCAAACTTTGGGAAGCGCCCTCATCGAGGCGTGCGGAGGCTGCCATACTCCACTGCAGCGTCCTATTCATTACTGAGATTGTTTTATTACCTTCTTTGACTGAGGCTAAATTGGCTCCCGACAGCACAGCACAAGACAACAACTCACTTAGAGCCGCTCCAAAACAAAGGCATAAAAACCGCGAGTGTGAAATATGGTTAACAAATTAAAGTCGATCTTTATTACGGACACACTGCAAATATTTGGACGCCTGCTATCGATTACTCCAACAGATAGTAAAACGTATTAGTTGAGATGGTGCAGTAGAAGTCATAAAATAAAATACCTATGGAATTATAGACTTGTGAAGGCCCTTGGAGATGGTAAAAAGATTTAATGTATTTTTAGAAGTTGCAGTTCATCACAATATAAGACTGGTAACGTTATATTGATTCTAAATGTACTTCATTGAGGTTAAATCTGCACTGTGTAACTTTTCTGGGAGAGGGTTCGCCTTGAGCTTGTCTCCATAGAGATCTTATTGCTTTGGCATTAAACTTATCTATCTCCTTGAAGACAAGCAAGAAGAAACCAACAAACCAAGTTACAAAGCAAAGCTGTGGAGTTGTTCATGTTCATAGTAAGAATGCATATTTTTCTAGCAATTAAATCCCTGAAATTGGGTAAAACTTAGATTAACAGGTATAATACCATACTGTGGAACATTCCAGGCAAGGCAATATCACCTCCATGGAGACAATCAGGTGGCGGACCCTCCTCCAGAAAAGTTTAATACAGTGCGCATTTAAGAGAGGTAAACTGAAAGTGATATACAAATGCACATATTGAGGCAGAAACCCAAGGAATCAAACCCAGAATCTTCTAGTTGTGAAGTGAGGATGTGAACCTCTGGGGGCCACATTATCGCTCCTGACTGTGATAGGGGCCGGGGTCGGGTCGGTCGTATAACAGAAGTGTATGACCTCGATGATGCAGATTATATTCTTTGGAAACCTCCACACTTTTTTTACATGTCAGACAAACTGCACGGTCCTTCCACTGAACAAAAAAAACTGGTCGTCCATTGGTCGTCCACTGTTTTGAAAACTCAACACTCTGTCAAGTTTTTGTACTTTAACAATCGACATTTAGCTGTCCTTATCTGCACTACAGAACTCTGCAAGTGCGTTGACTGTCACTTTGACTGTTTGATCTCGAGCTTGTCAAGTGATGAAATTTCAGAGGCAAATTTGGCAACAAATGCAAATATATCATATAATTATTTAAATATAAATATAAATACTTCATATATATAAATACTTTTTTTTATTGAAAACAAGACAAAAACAAAACCACAATACAAGATGCAGATGTATTATTATTTGCCAGAAACTAAAAAAAAACACACAAAAAAAAAAAAACAGGCCATGACAACTTTTGAGGATTGCCTCATAGGGCCAGTTCAAGTGGTGGGGGCAGAGGGGCTGGGGGGCCGGACAAAGGGGCGTGGTGACCTGGAGTCGGCCCGCTGGCCTTAGTTTGATGACCCTTGCTCTATGCCAATGTGTGGGAATCCAAAAAAAGTAAAATAGTCTACTTAAAACTAATAGCACTGCTGAGTAACTGCCTAGATAAATAGTGAGTAATGACTTTGTATGGTGGCCTCATTGATTAGTTTTCATGGAAATAGATACATCTGATCTATGTTATAATGTTGTTTCACTAATCATCTATCTGTTAATTCACAGAACATCTTTCAGTGGGTCTGTTTGTTTGTCTGCTCCACGCGTAACTCTCAAACCGAATGTGTGCAGTGCCAATTTTCATGTTGTTAGGACAAAAAATGCCAAAGATCTGGGAAAATGAGTTTGGATCATTTCAGCCATCATTTTGGATTTTGCCAACTGTTGTTAACATGAAAACTACTACGTGACATCACAAGGTGGAACAGAGCATTTTGAGCATTGGAGATGTAGACAGACTAATAGTAAAGGATTACTCAAACATTCTAACACGCCTTAAAGTTCACAAGAGTAAATTTTACATTATATAGGACCTTTAAGAGACAGTGTGGCTACATTCAGGCTGCAGGGCTTAATGCTCAATTCAGATTTTTTTGTGAAATCCAAATTTTTGCGAGGTCGTTCACATTTCCAGTTAAATGTGACTCGTATGTGATCTCCAGTGTGAACTTTAAACACCCCAAAAGTGTCCCGCTTGCGTGCGCGTTCAGTGTTTAAGGAAGTTAAGCTTAAACGCTGGGTTTGTCTCCCAAAATACGGTTCAGTTCTTGGTAAAATGGACAGGTTACACATCCATGGCCACTTCGTTTGTTTGAGTCTTTAGCTTCTTTGTATTTGACTCGCAAGCTCTTTATTTTTCATTGACACTGGAGTCAGGACACTCGGACATTTCTTTGGTAATCATTTCAAAAACCGCCCGGTTCCGATATCCAATTTGACCTGAATACAACGACCTCCCCAAATAATAATGAACTCTGTAACCTCACTTTCCCTCCATTGACGAGACTCTGACCCTGACGCGTAGGTGGGATGAATGTGACCTGGCCTTTCAGACTGAAGTCGCATGTCAAAAGATCGGATATGTATCGGTTTTAGGAGCACATATCCAAGAGGCCTGGGTCGCACTTGAAAAAAAATCTGATCTGTGTCATTCAGACTGTCTTTAAAAGATCAGATACAGGTCACGAAAAAAATCGGATTTGGGTCACTTCGGGCTGCAGTCTGAACGTCGCCTATTACAAAGTCAAGCAGAAATAAATATGCTCTTAGAAGACTCTTCGAACTTCCAGTATTGACAAAAATGAAAACGGTCCACTGAACAAATTATGTTTTTCATGTTTTACTCAGCTGTTGTTTTTTGGGGTTTTCAATTTCAGCCATTTCCATCTGAACCCTGCAAATCGATGCAAATACCACTGACCGAAGTCCTACCCACATTCGACACGAGCATCATCGCAGTGAACCGGAACACGAAACTCATTTGGCAACTTTATTTATAACCCTGATCTTTCGTCTTCGTATGTCAGAGCGGTGATGTACTTTATTTACCGTGGTTTGTGCGAGGCGTGCTGATGTATATGTATACGCGCAGGATACATGTGCGAGAGGAGGAGACGATGCTTCTTTCGCTTCAGTTTTAGCGCCTCTGATTCATTATTGGCCGTATCTCGCTGTGCGGAGTGACTCAGCCTGGGCACCGGGGCAGCTCCGCGCTCCGTGACCCATGATGCCTTCACGATCGCTGATTAGCCGACCACCAAACCAGAGTGGAAAATTGCCTTAACCTCAGAGTTGGTATTGTCATTTTACTTGAGTTGTTTGGAGAAGTGAAGAGAGTTCGAGTTAGATATTTGAGCTCGCGCTTGATAAATGACACTGATATCAAAGGTTATCAAATTAAGCTTTCGGTAATTGAGATTTTTTCATTATTATTCTTTCAGAGTGGGCTCGTTATCTGTGGGATTATCAAATACTAACTCAATTTGTGGAGGATTTTTTTTTCTCTCCGCATCTTGAATTTATTTGCTTTAACTTCGAGATCTTATTTTTACACCAATTTTAGCAGCAGGTTGAGCACGTTACCAATCAATGTGAGCCTAAAGAAGAGAAACTGCCACGACAATTATAATTTAGTGGTTGATACACAAACTCAAAATTTTAATTCAGGTTTATGACTTTTCTGAGAACTAATACTAACCACTTTGTTGCCTTCAACTATTCATACCACCTCAGAATTAGTGGTAATAAAGATCCAAAATCCAAATTCATAGTCAGTATTTTGTCTGGAATATAACAGAATTTGTTTTGTTTTCATTTTACGCTGATGTAGTTAGTAAAAAACGAGACTTAAATAAAACCACTCCTTGTTAAAATGTACTGTAGAAACATTTGGCACACATACGTCACATAAATTCAGTGTTGGCGAGTAACAGATTACATGTACCAGAGTTACGTAATCAGAGTACAATTTATGAGTAACTGTATTCAGTTACAGTTACTGTTTCAGTGAGTGGTAATTGGATTACAGTTACTTGGTTGAAATAAATGGATTACACGGCGGTATTTTCCTGTTTTCACATTTTGGGTTATATCCCTTTTTTTTTTTTTTTTTTTAGGTAATTCCACTCATTGCTGAACACTAAATCAGGTCTAAACCAGGTCTAAAACCAGGTCTAAACCAGGTCTAAAACCAGGTCTAAACCAGGTCTAAAACCAGGTCTAAACCAGGTCTAAAACCGAGGAACAAACCAGGTCTAAACCAGGTCTAAAAACCAGGTCTAAACAGGTCTAAAACAGGTTAAACATCACTAAACCGGGTCTAAACCAGGTCTAAACCAGGTCTAAACAGGTCTAAACCAGGACTAAACCAGGTCTAAACCAGGACCAAACCAGGTCTAAACCAGGTCTAAAACCAGGTCTAAACCAGGTCTAAAACCTAGGAACAAACCAGGTCTAAACCAGGTCTAAAACCAGGTCTAAAGCAGTTCTAAAACCCAGGACTAAACCAAGACTAAACCAGGACTAAACCAGGTCTAAACCCAGGACCAAACCAGGTCTAAACCAGGTCTAAAACCAGGTCTAAAGCAGGTCTAAAACCTAGGACTAAACCATCACTAAACCGGGTCTAAACTATGTCTCAAACAGGATTTATCAGGACTAAACTGTGCCGTGCAGACCCTGTCTCCTCCTCCTCTTCTATCAATACTATTTTTAATTTGGTTCAGTAAAGTCTGGGCTTTTTATTTTATTTTCCCAGACAAAACATCTTATGTTACGATATCCTGGTCTTTGCTTCTCTACAGCAAATCAAGTAATCCAAAGTATTCAGATTACGTTACTCACCTAAAGTAATTTAATGGATTATGTTACAAACTACATTTGGTGTATGTAATCTGTAATCTGTAATGTGTAGGGGAATACATTTTAAAAGTCACCTTCCCAACACTACATAAGTTAAATACAGAAAGAGAACCTGTTTGATGTGTACGCTTTATAATAACAACGCTTTAATTAGCACAGTTTATTAATTAGGTGTTGGGAGTTAAAGGTACAGAAACTCTCTGGAGGCGGCACGTCACCTGCAAGATTCCATGGAAATAAACAGCCATACTTCAAACCATATTTCAGAACATTCTACATGGAGATAAGTATTTTTTTATGTCTTATTGTGGAATATTATAGCCAAGAGAACAGTATTTCCATGGATATCCTGCTCCAGGCTAAATAAGAGTCAGGTTTGTGGAAATACAAGCCTGCTCAGTGTAAGAATTCAGGTTTTTCGCTGCAAAAAAAAGCATAAATTTGAATATTTTTAAGCTAAAAAGTTGTTCATATTTTGGGCGAACGTGAACTGAACGCAAGACATGGCAAGGCAAGTTTATTTGTATAGCCCGATACACTAATTCAAAGTGCTTTACAGAAAAAGAAATGCATTAACTTCACAATAAAAACAAATCAAAACATAAATAATCATCATAAAATTCAAAAGAAAGTACTGTATTACTGCCTGATGAATGAGTTGTGAACGTATTCATTCTGGTGTCTGTGAAAGGCTTGCACTTCTATTTAACTCCGTTCAATAGGTGCCAGATTTCTTTAGTGTTCCAAGCAAAAACCCAACTAAACGCACCGTAAAGAGCCCTTACTATTATGTGGAAAAACACTCAATCTGGCAACAACACGAGCCACCAGCATCGCATCGCTGTATGCATCATCAAAACAAGACAAAACTAAAAGAATGTTGAGGGATTATCAGACTGTGTCACTTAGTGCTCTACTCTACTGCGCATGTCTCCTGCAGAAAGAGCCACTGTCCTGACTAGGGATGGGCATGATTAGTCGATTAATCGATAAGTGATCACTAAGAATTTCATCGATTACGTTCATTTTAATCGACAAACCGAATGTAGGTTGCTGGGCGTGGCGTAGGGTGACCAAACGTCCATGTCCGGGGACAAACGGGGGTCCGAAGATGTAGCTGTGTGCACTCAGAAGGAGCGAGCAACACAAACAGTCGGTCGGCCTGCAACGTACCGAAAACGCAAATGTGTATTTAACGATGACTTGTGACTTGAAGTGTGAGTCCATGTGCACAGTGAACAAAGCAGCACATATGTTTCGGTGTCCAGTGGGAAAAAGTTCACCAGGACACAGAAAACATGAAAAAGCTTTGCCAGGTGAGAGTCGCGCAATGTCGATGACGAGTCCCCGCCTCCCATTTCCTGTACGGTGTCTTAGTTTTGACAAACGCAAATATGGTCACACTAACCTGTATTCCACTGAGTCGTGCCGCATCAGCGCACAAGAACTGTTTTTTTTTTTTTTTTTCCTTAGCTTTGTTTATGCAAATTAGCCATGCGGTTTTAAGTTTTGTTTCTGTGAGAGTTGCGCAAAGCTGCATTAAACACATTATAATGTCAAACGGGCTGATGTGGCTCTAGAGTGATTACAGTTTATATGTCGTAAAGTTGAATTTATTTATCCAGATTAGTAATGATGATAATTTTAATATAAAAAACCTTAATGATGAATTGATAATCGATCGTTAATTCTCCCGACGATCAATTAAGAAAATTTAATCGAATGCCCATGCTTGTCCTGACTGGTGTAATGTCAGTGTCTCGTAAAAGGGCTACTGAAGTTTGAGATATTTTTTCTCATCATTTACACACTCACCTGCATTTAAAGGTATAGAGGATTTTCAAGGAACGAGAAATATGTTTGTCCTTTTTCATGTTGCGCATCATCCCTCCCCTACAGCTCCTACGTAGAAACGCCTCCTCCGCCTCCTTTTACGCCAGAAACAGGTTTGTAAACAACTCTACAGTTTGGTTAGGCATGGAGAAGTGAGGAGCGGGGGGAGCGGTAATTTCGTTCGCGGACGAGAAGTTCGCGGAGATTTTGAAGCATCAGCGGGGAGAGGAGCAGGAAAGTTGAGATTCATGCGAATAACTAGCTACACACGCAGCAGCAAGCGGACTTTTCTTTGATTACGTTTCAACATAGGACGCTTTCGTGACGTTTGCTGCTCTTGGACGTTTTCACAGCGAGAGTTTTGTGGACTGCGTCAGTCTGACCCTGTGTCTGCTCAGTCGCGCCATCAATGAATCTTCAAGAATCACCTTAGTTTGGCTTCGTTGCTTTTCCCCTTGTCTTCTTCTTTCAGCGACCTCAAAAACAGACTTTCTTTTGCGGCGAACTGCTCCTGGATTCTTGTCGCCATTGCAACAACTTTGTGCGAACTGTGAGGAAGATATAGGTCAAAAAAGCTGCTAAGAACTGTGCGTTGGTGGAGTAAACAGCGTCTGCTCTTGCGTCTGTGGACTGTGTGACGTCGTACGTAAACCACGTACGGCGGCGCGCAGGCAAGTCAGTTACGCTAGAAACGTAGGGAGATTGATTGACAGCCTGTCAGCTCACAGATAACGAGGCAGTGTCGTTATCTATTGGCAAATGTTTAGCCCCACACGTCCAGAGTTGATGATTTTTATTCTCTTTTTTTTGTCATCATAATTACAAGGCTACTGCACCTCTATAATCTATCATTGACAACTTGAAACAAAAAAAAACTAAAAAAAATCCTCCATACAACCTTTAACATATATGGGTCATTAAGTCATATCCCACTCATTCGTTTTCATTTAGCATCATAACTTATTTTACGACACGGTGATGAACTGTTTTAGTGCTGACAACAGCGAGAGCTACTGTTTCAACATCATGTAAACCGCACAGACAGCGGTGCTTTCTGCTCTGAGGCGGCGGCGCATCCACTGTGCTGATAAACAAATAATCCGTCTATATACTGTCGGGGTGAAAGCTGCAGCTGCTGCTCGTGTGGACTGAACGGACGGCAGCACTGGGGAAATGCTGTTCCCTAAATACTCATGTGAACTCTGGCTGGATGAGGATTCAAAATTTGAGATGAAGATGAAAGCTGTGGTTTTATAAGGCCTTTGATAACAATATTGAAAAAATAATCACTCGCAGCAACGTATTGGGAAAAAGAAAAAAAAGGGGGGGATGGAGCAAACGTCACTGGGACAGAGGAAAACAAACATCGCCGCTGGATTAAAGAGGCAGTCGAAATACGGAAACGTGCCCACGGGACGAAAAACCGGGACGAGGGGGCTTTTTTACTCTCACACACCTGGGATACTGTCCTGAGGAAGTCGGACTGCAGATGGCGCTGTCGTCCTGCCTCCACCGGTAGGAAGACGGCGCCAAAACCTGAATAAATCAGCTGACCGGACACGTCACAGCAACATCACGTGACCACTCTGAGGAAGACCGCTAGTGAGCAGTCGAAAAGTCAGGTATGAAACAAAACTGTTGGTCTGAAAAAAGAACCTAATCCCATAAAATATCGGAAGACCAAATGCATCTCATTGGACTAAAAAAAAAAAAAAAAAAAAGAATGATGAACTAGTCCATTCTTTTGAAACAATGAACAAACTATTAACTGCCGTATTTTACAGGCTATTAGGCGCTCTGTCATTAAATGGTCTTTTTTTGAACTTTTTTCACAAATAAACCGCACCGGACTTTAAACGAAACACAACAGTTGGATGGGTCAGTGGGACTTTGTTTGTCGTGTTCACGGTGACTCAGGGCTTTGTTCAGTTGTGGCGTGTAGGGAGGGTGCTGTCTGGGACCAACGGATTGTCGGCGTGTTCGCAGTGACTCAGTTGTTCAGTTGTGTCTAGAAGTGGCACATTGGACTTGCTTTTTCGGTTCGTTCCTCCGTTCCGTTCCTCGTCGGCGTGGAGTGATGAGTGTGTCTGCGGGTGCGTTTCGCTGTGCGGTCGCTGTCTGCTCCGTGCGTGTTTGCGTGCGCTGTGGGTGGTGTGGCTTTGTAGTTTACTGAAGTCGTGCTGGGACACCCGAGTGGATTCATGTATGGGGCGCTCTGGATTGCAGGGCGCGTGGTCGTTTTGTGATGGGGTTAGAGGCTTAAAGGTTGTATGGAGGATTTTTTTTTGTTTCAAGTTGTCAATGATAGCATTATAGAGGTGCAGTAGCCTTGTAATTATGATGACCAAAAAAAAGAGAATAAAAATTCATCAACTCTGGACGTGGTGGTGCCAGCTAAACATTTGCCAATAGATAACGACACTGCCTCGTTATCTGTTAGCTGACAGGCTGTCAATCAATCTCCCTACGTTTCTAGTGTAACTGACTTGCCTGCGCGCTGCCGGTACGCGGTTTACGTACGCCTGTCACGCAGTCCACAGACGCAAGATGCACAGACGCTGTTTACTCCACCAACGCAACAGTTCTTTTTTTGACCTATATCTTCCTCGCAGTTCGCACAAAGTTTGTTGCAATGGCGACAAGAATCCAGGAGCAGTTCGCCACAAAAGAAAGTCCGTTTTTGAGATTGCTGAAAGAAGAAGACAAGGGGAAAAGCAGCGAAGCCAAACTAAGGTGATTCTTGCAGATTCATTCCAGCGATGGCGCGACTGAAGCAGACGCAGGGTCTAAAGACTGACGCACTGTCCACAAATTACTCCTGGACAGGAAACTTCTGCTTATTATGAAAACGTACTTTATTTCCAAGAGTTAGACAAACGTTTTTCAGGACACGAAAGCGATATCCTATGTCTGAAAACGTAATTTTCAAGGCAAAGAAAGAGTCCGCTTGCTGCTGCGTGTTGTAGCTAGTTCATTCGCACTGAATCTCCGCGCAACCTTCTCTGCACCCCTTTCCTGCTCCTGTCCCCGCTGCCCGATCCACTCTTCCCCCTGCTCCTCACTTCTCCGGGCACGGAATCTCCGCGCACCGCTCCCCTCTCCTCTCTCCTCTCCTCTCCTCTCTCCTCTCCTCTCTCCCTGCTCCGCTCTTCTCCCTGCTCCTCACTTCTCGTCCACGAACGAAATGTCCGCACACCCGCTCCCCCCGCTCCTCACTTCTCCGTCTTGCCAAACCAACACTGTAGTTTGTTGTTTACAAGTCATGTGCAGCGCACCGGCTGTAAACAAACCTGTTTCTGGCGTAAAGAGGAGGCGGTAGGAGGCGTTTCTACGTAGGAGCTGTAGGGGAGGGGGGGTGGTTTCACGCATGCGCAACATTTGAAAAAGGACAAACAGTCGCTGGATTTCTCGTTCCTTGGAAAATCCTCTATACAACCTTTAAGAGCACGTCTAATAGCACGTAAAATACGGTATAAACAATTGAAATTTGTGAACTGAACTTTGAACTAGTTCCTGTAGAAAATTTACTTTCCCAACACAGGTACTTGTGCAGTTACTAAGCCTGAATAATTCTTAATGAGCTATGTGTCTTTTATTGATGTAGTTCAGTCTTTAATAAGCCTAATCAAACTGTAGTTATGACACAGTGTTACCACCAGCTCCAGCAGAGCCCTATTTCTGTACAGTAACAGTAAATCTTTCATACACCATTTAGCAGGTCTGGGCCAAAATAAACTGCAGCCCTGACAGGTGATGTGTGGTTCCAAACGTTGTGCGCTCGGCCGGGCCCCGAGGAGCTGACATGTTTGCTTTGGAAAAGTGCACGCTGTCCACAGTGGAGCAGAGGAACAGCTCCTGCCTTCAGCTACAACTACAGCCGTCCACTGCACCGCTCACAAAATACTCCTGCCACTTCACCGGGCACTTTACTCACATTATCAGAGAGGTGCATTACTACGCTTATGTTTAGTGCTTAAAATGTAATATTGGAATTAGTCGTGGAAATGTAAACATCCTTGAATCTTGAGAGAAACAGGTTGTGCCTCAAGTTCGAGTTCAGATCTGCGGGGAGGCGAAGGTTGTTGTTTAGCCATAAAAACAAGCAATGACGAATGAATGAATTAAATAACCACTGGATTTGTATAGTGCCTTTAAAGCTGGCTGACTGAAGTGAGGCTGCCGATCTGCGCCATCACACACTTCAATAACTGGTTGAAGTGTCTTGCCTAAAGACACAACAATGGCTTTTACCACTGGTGCCCCACTGCGACGTCAGATTTTCCCAGCGGTCTTCGACTTTGACCTAGACAAACTGTATTGATCCACAAGGGAAATTATTTGGACACAGGAGCTCACACATCACAATACAATGTAATAACAAAGAGAAAAAATATAAATGGTAAAATAAATTCTAAATAAGTAGCAAAAAAAAAAAAAAAAAAAAAAAAAAGATAGCAAGAGACAGGTGTCAAATAAGACATATAAATATAAATGTACAAATAAAAATAAAATAGAAAAGTAATAAATAAAATTTGAAAATCTAAAATAAAATAGAAAGATGACCTCCTCTGTCCCTCTATAGTCTGGTGCAGTGGGTGAGTTGTTGTACAGTTGTAGGGAGTATTATATGTCCCCCTCTATAGTCTGGTGCAGTGATTGAGTTGTTGTACAGTTGTAGGGAGTATTATCTGTCCTGCTATAGTCTGGTGCAGTGGGTGAATTGTTGTACAGTTGTAAGGAGTATTATCTGTCCCTCTGTGGTCTGGTGCAGTGGATGAGTTGTTGTACAGTTGTAGGGAGTATTATCTGTCCCTCTATAGTCTGGTGCAGTGGGTGAGTTGTTGTACAGTTGTAGGGAGTATTATCTGCACTTCTATAGTCTGGTGCAGTGGGTGAGTTGTTGTACAGTTGTAAGGAGTATTATCTGTCCCTCTATAGTCTGGTGTAGTGGATGAGTTGTTGTACAGTTGTAGGGAGTATTATCTGTCCCTCTGTAGTCTGGTGCAGTGGGTGAACAGTTGTTGTACAGTTGTAGGGAGTATTATCTGT
This sequence comes from Boleophthalmus pectinirostris, assembly GCF_026225935.1. NCBI lineage: Eukaryota > Metazoa > Chordata > Actinopteri > Gobiiformes > Gobiidae > Boleophthalmus > Boleophthalmus pectinirostris. The sequence goes on along the minus strand of NW_026571447.1, from coordinate 33,877,732 downwards.
CCCTCTGTGGTCTGGTGCAGTGGGTGAGTTGTTGTACAGTTGTAGGGAGTATTATCTGCACCTCTATAGTCTGGTGCAGTGGGTGAGTTGTTGTACAGTTGTAGGGAGTATTATCTGCCCCTCTATAGTCTGGTGTAGTGGATGAGTTGTTGTACAGTTGTAGGGAGTATTATCTGCGCTTCTATAGTCTGGTGCAGTGGATGAGTTGTTGTACAGTTGTAGGGAGTATTATCTGTCCCTCTGTGGTCTGGTGTAGTGAATGAGTTGTTGTACAGTTGTAGGGAGTATTATCTGTGCTTCTATAGTCTGGTGCAGTGGGTGAGCTGTTGTACAGTTGTAGGGAGTATTATCTGTCCCTCTATAGCCTGGTACAGTGGATGAGCCAGAGTGTCCACAATGGAGAGCAGTTTGTCCAGTGTCCTCACGTCCTTCACCGTGACAAATGTCTCCAGCTCACAGCCGATCAGGTGATCTGCTTTATGGATCAGTTTGTTCATCTGCCCAATTTCCATTTTACTGGTGCTGCTCCCCCAGCAGACCACAGCCAAGTCCAGGGCGCTGGCTCCACAAACTGGTAGAAGATCTCCCGTAACTTGCTGCACACGTTGAAAGACCTGATCTTTCTCACCAAGTAGAGTCTCCTCATGTTCTTCTTGTACACAGCATTACAGTTGTCCCCCTAGTCCAGCCTGTTGTTCACCTGGACGCCAAGGTACTTGTAGCAGTCCACTATTTCCACATCATGACCCTGAATGGTGATGAGCTCCACTGATGTCCTCTTCCTCCTGAAGCCAATCACCAGTTCCTTGGTCTTGTCAACGTTTAGGAGCAGATGGTTTGCCTGGGACCACTCCACAAACTTTGCAATCATTGTAGTAACACGATGTCTTTAAACTCCACACACCTTCGCTAGAATCGTTTGGATCATTTCAGCCCTACAATTGCCCATCTACTGAACTAAAGGAGTTGTGACCTGGAAAACTACCACTACATGACATCACAAAGTGGAGCAGAGTGTTTCGAGCTTTGGAGATGTAGACAGACTAACAATAAAGCAATACAACAAGCAAAACACAACTCTGGGTATGTTTTTGAGAAGGTAACTGCATTATAACATGACTTGGAGCTTACGAGAGTGAATTTTGGGTAATTAAAGCATAAGTATTTTCTAGATTTGTACATTGCAATGCTCACAAAACGCTCATACCACTTCAAAATGTTGTCAAACTGTGGTACCTGTGTCAGTGTTGGCTCTTTTATGTCACGTTAATTGTCATTTTGGTTTTCCTTTGGGCTTGTCTTTGTTTATAACCAGTCTAACAATTGTGTAGAACTAAGAACTAAATAGACACGTTCTGTTTTAGATCTAAAATGGTCAACGGTGAGACCTGGTTTAGACCTGGTGGTACACAGAAGGCCGATATTTTCTTAGGTGGTACTTGCTGTAAAAAAAAAAAAAATCTGAGAACCGCTGACCTAAAGACGACTAAAAGATCTCTCCTTTGACGGCTGCGCGCTCTTGTATCCAGTTAGTAACATATCGAGCAGTTTGTCAGAGGGCTTGTCATCGGAGGGTAGAAGGGGGAGACGTTTTTTTCTTCTTTTTCTCTTTTTTTGCAGGTTTTTTGAGGCATAAAAAGAAATGGAGGTGAGAGGAAAGTCAGGTGGAGTGTTGTGAATTGTGAGTCCATGTGAAAAATGCCCCAGACAGCGCTGTCACGTTGAGAGCTGTGCACCGGAGAACAGCTTTAGTGGCTGTAAAAATTCTGCTCGAGACACATGGAGATCTGCGGGGTTTGGCTCGGTCCATGCTAATGTATTTCCAGGTCAAAGGATTTCACCTTTACACGGCCACTGAGAAAAAGGAATAACTAAATATAGGGCATTCCCAAACTTCCCTCACCCCAGACACTTCCGCTACCTCCTTTGAGGAAGCACCAGGCTCATGTTTATGTACACGAATTGACTTTTTTTTTTTAAAGCTTTGCATTGTGTTCACATTGTTCCTTCATCAAACACAAACCTGGAGTCGTGTTTAGTCTTATTCGCGCTCATTTGATCCATTTTGTTCAATATTTCCACTCTCCCTGAGCCGTAATTTTTTCCCCAGGATTATTATGTCAAACACAAAAGACAAGTGCAGTTTTTTTAAGTCTATAAATCACTCCTTGTAAGCATTTCTACTGTCAAACCTAATTTCGTGCTGCTGTAGACTTACACTAACGTGGCAGGCATGTTCCTTAATTACCTAACAAGGGTTTTTCGCCATGGTAATTCCCTCTGCTGCCTGTAGATGGTGCCCTACACCACAACACAGTAACAGGAGTGCCCCATGGATCTATTAAAATAACTGGATAGGATGTTGCTGCTTGTAGCTGCCTCCACTTGACGTAGTAGCCACTCCATGGTACTTCAGACGAAGGGCTGAGAAAGGCTTTTTCTCATAGAGCTCAATGTAACCACAAACATCTCACGGGCAATGGGCACCTACAACTGACAGGGCACCTACAACTTTCAAAGATGTTGGATTTTGTGGCAATTTTTACCTATTTTTAGATCAAAAACTTTCGCAGCCGAGTGTGAAGCAGCTGGGATGAGGATCAGCTCTTCCAAGTCCGAGGCCACGGTTCTCGATCGGAAAAAGGTGGCTTGCCCTCTCCGGGTGGGTGGGAAGTCCTTGCCTCAAGTGCTCCTCCACGACGAGAGGAGCCAGTTGAGGTCGCTTGGGCATCTGTTCCGGATGCCTCCTGGGCACCTCCCTCGGGAGGTGTTCCGGGCATGTCCCACTGGGAGGAGGCATCAGGGAAGACCCAGGACATGCTGGAGGGACTATGTCTCTCGGCTGGCCTGGGAATGCCTTGAGGTTCCTCCGGGGGAGCTGGAGGACGTGTCTGGGAGTCCCTGCTTAGACTGCTGCCCCTGGCATCCCGGCCCCGGATAAGCGGAGGAAAATGGATGGATGGAAACTTTCTCAGCTCTGATTGGTCAAAGCGATCACATGATACAAGAGACCGTGCTCCGTACTTGCGTTCACGTGCATTCTCGTGTGCCCTGGGACAAAAGAGCACTACTGCACATGCCACCAGAAGTACCTCGCCGGGCTAAAGGCGAGTCTGGAATCCTGCACCATTGAGCTCGTCCCATTGACTTGACTGGGCGGCCATTTTGAAACCCCGTGTCTTCGCGTGCCCAAACTGGCAAATAATGGTTGGTTCTTTACAAAGCCATGATTTTAAGTTCTGCTATTTTATAATCTGTATGGTTTTGCTTTCATTTGCTATTACGGATTTTATTGTTGTAGGACTGGTGTGGCCAAATTCTAGCAATTTACCTTTTTGTTGTCTTAATTTTATGATCTCTGAGCAGCACTTTGGAAACTGCTACTACAACAACTGCTACAACTATTACTACTACTACGACTACTACTATTACTACTACTACAACTACTACAAATATTACTACTACTACTACAACTGTTACTACTACTACAGCTACTACTACTTCAACTCTTACTACTACAACTACTACTATTACTACTACTACTACTACTACTACTACAACTTACTTACTACTAATAATAATCTTTCAATTCAACTTTCAATAAAAAACTGATGCACAACAATTAAACCTCGGTGAAGTGGTTTAAGTAGGTTAAGTATCTTCTAGATTTTTACTAATTTCATCTTCATTTTCACCCCATTTTAATTTCAGAGCCGTAAATGAGCCTGTATTACAATATTATAAAATCCCTCTTAAATAAGCCCACCTCTTTAGCGCTGCATAAAAACACTGTTGTTCACTTCTCCATGAACCATGGCAACCAGGGAAACCCACACAGTGTTTGAAGCAAAGGCTAACTTTACTCCTACGTGGCCGATGTTTATCATTTATTTCGAGGGTTTCTGTTACCAGCAGTGAATAAACAAATGACTGAAGCGGCAGGGTTCAGTAGCGTTTTGGAGTTTGTGTGAATATGGAGTTGGCAGCCCACAGACGAGGTGAAGCTTTGTTGGGTTACGCTGTGCAGGAGTGGACAAGAGAGAGGACTACAGCGAACCGGACTACTCTCACGTCCAGTTTCATCTGAATTTATGTAACAAGTCCAGTCTAGAATTCAATCCAAAGAGCATCTTTATTTCTAGGGGTGGGACGAGATACAGTTTCCACAAGACGAGACCAGACACGAGACGAGAAGTGAGACTGGATCTGTGAGAACGAGACAAGATGAGATTCTGACATTATTTACTATAAAGAAATTGCTTCCAAGTTCATAATTTTATTCTCACAGTTTTTGATTTCTTGAGTGCTGCTTTTTGTGACTACAGCTTCTCAAAGAAATGCATCTCGCCAGTACTTAACTTTTTATCCAATCCAAACGTAAAAACATGGCGAAAAGAATCTCACGGGATAATTTTCCTCACGTGTGCATGATCTTGTGGCAGCTTCGTCTCGCGAGACATTGTGACACAAAGTCTTATCTCATCCCTAGTTATTTCTGAATTGTGCACTATATATTTGATTTTTATTGTAACAACTAATATATAGGAGTGGTAAACTGAAAGTATAGAGCACACAACAATAACAGTAGTACAAGGGCTGGAAGTTTATGTTTTGTTATGTTTTTTTGTTTTTTTTCCAACTCCCTTTCGAGCTAAATTTGTAGTATTGTATTGTATTGTAAAAATGCTTGAAACCATGTGAGCTTTAAGAGTGTAAATGTAAATATTATGTAGAAGTAACTACTGTCATAAGCTCACAAAAAACAAAAACAAACAAATCAATCTATTAAATTTCTGTCCATGTAAAACAAATATATATATATAAAGAAAAAAAATGCAGAGTCAACCTGTTGGAGACCTGAGGAGTGAAGCAATGTTATGACGGGAAAATTGCTGATAGGAATGAGGGCCTAAATACGTATAATTACTTAGAGGTGCATTGTGTAACTTTTCTGGTGGAGGGTCCATCTAATACTTTTCTCCCTGGAGATGTTATTGCTTTGTCAGAAATGTTTCACCGTGTGGCTTTCTGTCTTCATGGAGACCAAACCAGGCCAAGTTACAGGTCAGATCCGAGGAGAGGCATCATCGCTCAGTTAGAACGCCTGTTTTTCAAGGTATCTATAAAACTGAAATAATGTAAGTTTAAAGTCATACTGTGGAACATTTGAAGAAGAACAATGGCATTTACAAAGGAACAAACAAGTGACGGACCTCAGCAAAAAGTTACATAGATTTGTAGTTTTTTTTTTTTTTTAATGCTGATGATGTGCCAATAAATCTCTAAAATTTGTATGCATAAATAAATAAAAAAACACTTTTCTATGGTCCGTGTGAGTTCCAGTTTTGGCGTCTGTACGGTTCTTGATGATGTCTATAGTTTTGTACAGTGGACTGGAGCCAGCGCAGGGGCAGAAACTGAGTCAGTGGCTCAGAGGAGACCAAAGGCAGACAAGGTCAAACCAGGCAGAAAAACAGCAGCAAAAGCAGTTTCAGACGAAGAAATCACTGTAAGAAGACAGTCTTGAGTTTTAAAGACCACACACCCCCCCACACACACACACACACACACACACACACACAAATGTACATAAATCTTAAGGTGTACAGGTCATTGCATAATCTCATTTGCATACTGCTTCAGCACTAGACAATCATAATTAAAAGAACTTTAGGTGGAGGTATAGTCAACCATCAGTCAAAACAGAATTAAAATGTGTTATACAGTTGGATAAAGAAAGATTAGTACTACTGTAGACCTATATGTGTGTTTTAAATGCAACCACATGTCACAAACAAGTCAGTTTAGCACCCGTTATTAAATCTGACAAGTTGGTGGGAAGGGCATCTGATTTTTGTAGCTATACCACCTCCGGTAATATTTCTCTTTGTAAGTACTACAACAGAAACTGACTGAAATTATGTAATGATTAAACCTAGGCCATGATGTGTTTTAATGGCTTATTGGAACAAAATAAATAAATAAATAAATAAAAATGTCTGGATCAGGACGAAACTAGGTCTAAACCAGAACTGAACTAGAAACATTAAAGGTGCATTGTGTAACTTTCACAGTGGAGGTTTTTCTCCATGGCGATGTTGTTGCTTTGTCTGGAATATTTCACCTTTCTACCTTCATGGAGACCAAACTATACCAAGTTACAGGTCAGTTCTGTGGAGAGGCGACCCCGCTCACAGTCAGAATGTGTGTTTTTCTGGATATTTTTGAGCTGTGAAATAGGCGAGTTTCAGCTGACGTCATTGTTATTAAAAGCCCGCGTTGCATGCTGGGAAGTATTTTGGTCGGAGGCAAGAAACACGATAGCGTCAAACACAGTGCGTAACCTCGCGTATTTATCCCCGATAATGGTAAATTCCTGCTGCATTATCGGATGCACAAATAGAAGCACGGAAGAAGGGAAATGTGTTTTTCGTATTCCGAGTGAAAAGAACCGCTAACGGTGAATTAAATTACTTTTAAACATCCGCAGAGCAAACGTAGAAGATCCTAACAAACCATGGCCCAGGAGTTTCCACCAAGTCATTGTGGATATCGCCGAAGTGAATATTTAGCCAGGTAGTTGGCGATTCTGACCAGAAATATGGTTTCGTCCACCTTTTGTAGGAGTTGAAAAGGGTGATTTGGCGTCCATCGATGGTTATGACCAATTTGTATGACCAATGTAGTAAAAAGGGGTGGGGTTAAATAAGTATTTACTTCCTCCCACTCCTTTTTCGGACACAAGGAAAATTCTGCGTAACATTTATTTTGCCTGTTATTATAGAATAGAAATAGTTACTTTTTGTGTTATATCTATGTATTTACGTTTTTGTCTTTTTTTATTATTTAGTTTTTTGTTTTTGTTTTTTAATTTATGTTCTATGTATTACTGTCCGAAATAAATAAACATAATAATAATTTCTGGTCAAATGGTCTTGGGTCCTCTGCCGTTTAGAGTGGATAAATAACTGGGATCAATACCCTTTACGTGCTTTCTCGCTCCGTCCGTCATGTTGAATTAGTGTTTCTTGCCGCTGACCAAAATAATTCCCAGCATGCAACGCGCGCTTTTGTCAACAATGAAACTCGCCTATAGGGAGCTCACCTGACGACGTGCGCAAAAAAAGATACTAAATCGTGCCCGCAAATTATTATTTCTTTCCCACAATATGTTATTCATTCCCACACTTTAGCTGACTCATTCCCCCATGTTTTAGAATAAATCCTTCCCACATTTTAGCCAATTCGTACACATCACTACGGAGTCGGCCCATTGGTGAGAAAGCCCAATAGTCCAATAGTCCGACCACACACACTAGTATAACCTCTTTCACCATCATTTCTGACCAGACCTGTCGTTGTTGTTTCCCCCGCAGAGCCCGCAGACCCCGCTGGTGGACACCCATGACGAGGGCCCCCTGTTCGACGCGTTGGGAGCGGAAGATTCGGTGCAGGCGTTTCTGTCGGAGATCAGTGAAGAGGACGTGGAGGTGCTGAGGCAGAGGGAGGAGGCGCTGCTGCAGATAGAGGTACGGACGCTCACACTGCACACAACCGGGACGCAACACTCAATAATAACAGGTTTTGATGATGCCCTATCTTTTACTTATGTTGTTTATGTTTTAAATATGAATTATAGTTTTACACCGATCAAGAAGCAATTTGTGAAGAAAAGTAGAAAAAATATGACTCATGCTTCAGTGCTGCTGAGTAAGGGTTTAACAGTACACAAAAATCACGGTTCAGTACGTATCTCGGTCTTGAGGTCACTGTTCGGTTCATTTTCGGAAAAGTATGGGAATAAAATGCAAAACCGCTTTGCCCTGACGAATCTTGCTGGTCGAAAGGCGTTGGCATCCCTTCATGCAATAAAGGACTTTTAATATATTCAGTTGGAGTGCCTCGGGTTTGTACCTTACCCATTCTTACATTTTTTAGTAAGGGTAATTTTCTGTTCTAAGACCATTTGCTTGTTTATGTGTGTTTTTATTAAACCAACAATTTGTTTTAACATTATACAAATGAGGAAGTAAAATGAATGCAATGTGTTGCTTGGGAATACTAATAAGTTAAATAAAAATATTGTGAAATATTCAACAAATGTTTGAAATATTGCTGCAGTTACAGTGTCCCCAGTGGTTAAGAATACACTTTCACTTGGGCCAGAGGCACTGGGTATGGAGGGTTCAGGGGGGCGGAATTTCAGTGCTGGTGAAAGGCGAAGTAAGGATGGAGCCGCGACAACCATAGTTGTACGAGGATTCACATTGTTTAGAGGGATGTAGTCAAGGTGGTGGCAAGTGTTGTCAAGGCAACCACCCTAACTATAAAGTGCTGTGGGAAACACTGCCACCCCAATCACGGACGAGTTCCCTCGTGAATATTAAAGAGCCGAGCCTCTGTGTAGCTGCACATGTAGTGCTGTAATGTACACCGAGCCGAACATCCTGTACCGAAACGTTTTGGCAAGAATGCATGTATTGTTACACCTCTACTGTTGGGCCAACCTGTGAGGAGCAGAGGGTCCATCTCCAGATCTTGAGGCTTGGTCAGGAGTGAGGACTACCTCAGCTGGAGGTGATGACTTATTGTCCATGTTATGTATATAAAAAGTGCATATTAAAATCTTTATGTGGACTCCTTTGATGCAGTAGGCCCCAGGTAAACAGTGACCTTTTATACTCTTTGTTCAACACTCCTGGTAACCTACAGTTTTTGGGGGTTTTTTTGAGTCTATTTTAGCTGTTTAAAGTGACAAAAAAGTTGAAAATTGCACAGTTTTCTTCATCTGTTCATCTGTGTTTGGCTAATCAACAATTACAACCATACCTCAGTTTTTATCATTTCCCCACTGACACAAAACTCTGAGCGCACTGAGTACATGCGATTAGAAGAGATGAGGCGCCAAATTCAAGATGATTCCAAATGACATTTACTTCAATGGGTTTTATCACAGTCGGTAGGTACACCAAAAGTTGCCATCGCATCTTTCCAAATGTCTTCCTGATTTGTGGCATAAGTGTGAAGAGAGCCTGTAATAGCCTGAATTTTACAAATGACTGTGAAATAAACCCATTATCTTTAGTGTTTTTTTAGTTGGTGCCCAGCCCGCATGTGCTTATAAGACACATGAAACAATAAGCAGACAGATTACACAGCAGACATAGTGTCCTCTTACGGAGGTCCCAGTCTTTCAACACAAACGGAGCAGCTTGAAAATATTACATCTAAACAAATTCGCCAATCTCTCCTCATCAGACTTCGCAAACAAACAGTACGATACATTAAACAACTGACAGCGCAGGTCATGATACAAAGGACAGTAGGACAGAAAATGCATTTCATTTTCAATGTCCTTTAAGTCACACAGACACGTGTGCGCTCCGTGGAAGTGTCTCGTCTCCAGAGGCGGAGTCCCACACCTCAGCTGGGCACATCCTGACCTCTGACCTCTGCTCAAGTCCAGAGTGACATGAGGCTCAGAACCAAAACAGTCTTTAATTAAAATATATGTTCTTAATTTTGGTTCACATAAGATTTCACTGTGCCACTTCTGTTTATATTTCTTAAAGTACATTTTCCTAGTTTGTCTGACACTACAGATTAACTTGTTTCTATAAATAAACTGGAGATCTGCATCCTCAAAAATATTTCTCAACCTCTGTACTCCAGGACGATTTATGTAACAGACTCCAGTTAAATACATGTTTGGTTAATCTTGTGTCTGGCAGATTAACCAACCTATTCCATAACCGCACCATATCACAATTTCGCATGGTCCCCAGCTCATATCTCCATACAGCGCCAGTTTAGGTGCCATTTTGTGCACGCCTAAGAAGTACCTCCGCAGCCAGGCTGGCGCCACCTAGTGCCTCTGCATAAGTTCATTTCTCTCCAGCGACTAGATCAGGAACATGGATCTATTAAAATAATTGGATACAGTATTGCTGCTTGTAGCTGCCTTGAGTTGGCATAGTGGACACTCACTGGTACTACAGCGGAAAAAGTCCCATGGGCCGAGAGAAGATTTTTCTCATAGAGCACAGTGTAATCACAAACTGCTCGTGTTCAGCTGACAGAGCGCCTACAACTTTCAAAAATGTTGGATTTTGTGGTGATTTTTAAGTATTTTTAGATCATAAACTTTTTCTCACCTTCCTTCAATCCTTCAGTTGTCTTAAAAAACACTTTTCAATCGTTACCTTCGGCTCCGCTCTGCTCCGCTCTAGCTCCGCTCGCTCTGATTGGTCAAAGCGATCACGTGATACACAAGGCCGCGCTCTGTGCGTGTGTTCGCGTTCATTCAAATGTACCCGTGGGAGAAAAGAGCACTACTGCACATGCTCAGTCGGCCCACAGCTACTGGAAGTACTTAGCCAGGCTAAAGGCGAATCTGGGATCATGCGCCATTGAGCTCGGCCCATTGACTTGACTGGTCGGCCATTTTGGAAGCTGGGGGCTCGGTCAGGATTCAGAGTACACTAGACGGTTTGCAAGAACGTCAGAAGCGCGAGTCCAGGCACCGGCCAATCAGCGAAAAAGCATACATTTTGTGTTGGTAACGATTCCCAAGATCAAGGATTTAAAGCCGGAACAAAGAGAATGTTTGGTGACTTTTATCAAGGGGAAAGACGTTATTGCCCTTCTTCCTACGGGATTTGGGAAAAGCTTTATATACCAGTTAGTCTCATTAGCGGCGAATTACATACGTCACGATGAAATAGCAGGGATTGGTTAAATAAAAAAGTACCTGCCTACCGTTGAGTGAACAAATCCTAATGCTGCGAGGTCAGATGGTTTCCACAAAGTGAAAGCGGCTGATGAATCAGGCTAAATCCGTGTATCATTTGTTCATTCGTTTTTCAATATAAAACCAAAAATAAGAAAATGAAAAAACAACAGTTTTCTTCGTTATTTGTCTCCAAAACTAAAATGAAAAAACGGATAACGATTTGTTTTTTCAGTTTTCGATTTTGTGTTTAAATGAAGAATGGAAAAAACGGATAACGGCCGTTTTCCCGTTTACGTCTCGGACCTGGATCAGTCCTGGTTCAGTCCGTACGCGGTGCAAAAGTTCGGCATCGCAGTCACAGAAGTCACGTTAACGGGAAGCGGCCGTTATCCGTTTTTTTCATTCTTCATTTTAAACACAAAATCGAAAAACTGAAAAAAACGAATCGTTATCCGTTTTTTTCATTTTGGTTTTGGAGACAAATAACGAAGAAAACTGTTGTTTTTTCGTTTTCTTATTTTTGGTTTTATATTGAAAAACGAATTAACGAATGATACACGGATTAGGCTAGTACATCTGCACTAAACTGTCTCACTGTGGGTCTGTTTATAATCACCCCAGACTCCAGCGCCACAGAGCAGAACAGGACAGACACAGGCTCCGTACAGTTCAGTGTAGGTTTTGTATCATTGGTCAGTGTTGGGAAGGTTACTTTTAAAATGTATTCCCCTACAGATTACAGATTACATACACCAACATGTAGTTTGTAACGTAATCCATTAAATTACTTAAAGTGAGTAACGTAATCTGAATACTTTGGATTACTTGATTATTGACTTGAAAGACTAGGATATCGTAACATAAGATGTTTAGTCTGCTAAAAGAAAATAAAAGTCCAGTCTTTACTTAACCATATTAAAGATATTATTGATAGAAGATGAGGAGACACGTCCGCCCAGCATGGTTTAGTCCTGGTTTAGACCTGGTTTAGTCCTGTTTTTAGACCTGTTTTTAGACCTGGTTTAGTCCTGGTTTAGACCTGGTTTTAGACCTGTTTTTAGACCTGTTTTTAGACCTGGTTTAGACCTGGTTTAGTCCTGGTTTAGTCCTGGTTTAGTCCTGGTTTAGTCCTGGTTTAGTCCTGGTTACGTCCACCAAGGAGGTTATGTTTTTGCCGGCGTTTGTCTGTCTGTTTGTTTGTCTGTTTGTTTGTTTGTCTGTTAGCAACATAACTCAAAAAGTTATGGACCGATTTTGATGAAATTTTCAGGATTTTTTGGAAATGTAAAAAGGAACAACTGATTTCATTTTGGGGGTGATCCGGAAGAAATCCTGGATTCTGGATCACTTTGAAATTTTAGTTAACATTGTGGTAAATGGGGCAAAAAAATTTGTTTCTCAGTATCTTGGTTAATTATTGACCAAACCCCATGAAATTTGACTCAGGGATGGACAATGGGATCCTCTTTCATATTCCAAAGGCTGATCCGGATCTGATCCAGAAGACTGATTTTATCGCAATTTATATAAAAAATGGGGGTAGTCCTTGGTGGAGGTCTGCGCTCTCTGAGTGCTTTTCTAGTTTAGTCCTGTTTTTAGACCTGTTTTAGACCTGGTTTAGACCTGGTTTAGACCTGTTTTAGACCTGTTTTAGACCTGGTTTAGACCTGTTTTAGACCTGTTTTAGTCCTGGTTTTAGACCTGTTTTAGACCTGGTTTAGGCCTGGTTTAGACCTGGTTTAGTCCTGTTTTTAGTCCTGGTTTTAGACCTGTTTTAGACCTGGTTTAGTCCTGGTTTAGTCCTGTTTTAGTCCTGGTTTTAGACCTGTTTTAGACCTGGTTTAGACCTGGTTTAGACCTGGTTTAGTCCTGTTTTAGTCCTGGTTTTAGACCTGTTTTAGACCTGGTTTAGACCTGGTTTAGACCTGGTTTAGTCCTGGTTTTAGTCCTGGTTTTAGACCTGGTTTAGTCCTGGTTTTAGACCTGGTTTAGACCTGGTTTTTGGTTTAGTCCTGGTTTAGACTGGTTTAGACCTGGTTTAGTCCTGGTTTTAGACCTGGTTTAGACCTGGTTTAGTCCTGTTTTAGTCCTGGTTTTAGACCTGTTTTAGACCTGGTTTAGACCTTGTTTAGTTTCCGGCAATGAGTGAAATTACCGAGAAAAAAAAAAAGGGGGATATGGGCCAAAATGTTAAAACAGGAAAATACCACAGTGTAATCCATTTATTTCAACAAAGTAACTGTAATCCAATTACTACTCATGGAAACAGTAACTGTAACTGAATACAGTTACTCATAATTTGTACTCTGATTACGTAACTCCGGTACATGTAATCAGTTACTCCCCAACCCTGTCATTGGAATACGCTACAGTGCAGTGTGTAGTGGCTCATTATTCATGTGTCTTTATAGTTAAAATTATTTTCTAATCTCGACCTCCTCTGCAGACTCGTGTTTTCGTGTTTTAAAGTTTTATGAAGCTGCGTAATAGAACAGGCCGTGCGCTTTACTGAACTGTCACGAGACGCCGTCCGCTGAAGCCACAGCTGCAGACGCGGCGTCCACTCCGCTGCGTCTGAGACTTCACCTCTTCATCAGAACAATGGAGTCATCCCACGCTCACGGCTCCCAGCTGCCTGCTCAATCACACCACACAAAAGACTGCTCCCCGTCTGTACCTCTGTTTCCATCTCTCTACCTCCTCCTGTCCTCATCTGGTCTTCCTCTCTCTCCTTCTTCCTCCCACTGTCCCTCGTTTTTGTTCCGCTCTCGTTTCCTCTCTCTCTTTCTTCTATCTCTGTCTCTCTCTCTTCCTCCCCCAGTCGTCCACCTCTGTCCGTTCTCTCTTTCTCCCCCTTTCCCCTCCTCTGTTTGTTCTCTCTCTTTCTCTCTCGCTCTACTTCTCTCTCTTCCTCTTCCCGTCCCTTCCTCTGTTCACTCTCTGCACCTCTCTCTTCCTCCCCCTTTTCCCTCGCCTCCTTTCACTCTTCTCTCTCTCTCTCTCTTTTCTCTTCCTGTCTGTTCTCTCTCTTCCTCTCTCTCTCTACCTCTTCCTCTCTTCTTCCCCTGTCCCCCACCTACATTTGCTCTCCTCTCTCTCTCTTTCTCCCTCCTCTGTCCATTCTCTTTCTCTCTTCCTCACCCTTTCCCCTCCCCTGTCTATTCTCTTTTTCTCTCTCTCTCGTCCTCCCCCTGTCACCCACCTTCTTTCGCTCTCCTCTCTTTCTCTCTCTTTCCCCCAGTATCTGTTTTCTCTCTGTCTCTCTCGCTCTGCCTCTCTCTCTTCCTCCCCCTTTCCCCTCCTCAGTTTGTTTTCTCTCTCTCTCTCTCTCTCTCTCTCTCACTTTACCACTCTCTCTCTTCCTCCTCCACCTCTGTTCACTCTCTCTCTCTTCCTCCCCATCCCCCCTCCATTTATTCTCTTTCTCTCTCACTCTACCTCTCTCTCTTCCTCCCGCTCTCCACTCATCTGTTCGCTCTCTCTACCTCCCCCTGTCCTCCACCTCTGTTCGCTTTCTCTCTTGCTCTACCTCTCTTTTTCTTCCTCCTTCTGTCCCCCACGTCTGTTCGCTCTCTCTCTCTACCTCTCTCTCTTCCTCCCCCTTTCCACCTCCTGTGTCTGTTCTCTCTCTTTCTCCCCCTGTCTCCCACCTCCGTTCGCTCTCTCTCCTCCTCCCCCTTTCCCCTCTTCACTTCATTCTCTCTTTCTCTCCGTCTTGCTTTACCTCTCTCTCCTCCTCCCCTTTCCCCTCTTGTGTTCTCTCTCTCTCTTCCCCCTCCTCCCCTCCTCTGTTCACTCTCTCTTCCTCGCCCTGTCCTCCATCTCTGTTTGCTCTCTCTTCCTCCTCCTGCCCCCACTTCCTTTCACTCTTCTCTCTCTCTCTCTCTCTTCTCCTCCTGTCTGTTCTCTCTCTTCCTCTCTCGCTCTACCTCTCCCTCTCTTCTTCCCCTGTCCCCCACCTACATTTGCTCTCCTCTCTCTCTCTTTCTCCCTCCTCTGTCCATTCTCTTTCTCTCTTCCTCACCCTTTCCCCTCTCCTGTCTGTTCTCTCTTTTTCTCTCTCTCGCTCTCTCTCGTCCTCCCCCTGTCACCCACCTTCTTTCGCTCTCCTCTCTTTCTCTCTCTTTCCCCCAATATCTGTTTTCTCTCTGTCTCTCTCGCTCTGCCTCTCTCTCTTCCTCCCCCTTTCCCCTCCTCAGTTTGTTCTCTCTCTCTCTCTCTCTCTCTCACTTTACCACTCTCTCTCTTCCTCCTCCACCTCTGTTCACTCTCTCTCTCTTCTGCTCTACCTCTCTTTTTCTTCCTCCTTCTGTCCCCCACGTCTGTTCGCTCTCTCTCTACCTCTCTCTCTTCCTCCCCCTTTCCACCTCCTGTGTCTGTTCTCTCTCTTTCTCCCCCTGTCTCCCGCCTCCGTTCGCTCTCTCTCTCCTCCTCCCCCTTTCCCCTCTTCACTTCATTCTCTCTTTTCTCTCCGTCTTGCTTTACCTCTCTCTCCTCCTCCCCCTTTCCCCCTCTTGTGTTCTCTCTCTCTCTCCCCCCCCTCCCGCTCCCCTCCTCTGTTCACTCTTTCTTTCTCGCCCTGTCCTCCATCTCTGTTTGCTCTCTCTTCCTCCTCCTGCCCCCCACTTCCTTTCACTCTCCTCTCTCTCTCCACTCTCCACTTCTCGCTCTTTCTCCCCCTTTCCCCTCCTCTGTTCCGCTCTCTCCCT
Source organism: Boleophthalmus pectinirostris (assembly GCF_026225935.1). Taxonomy (NCBI): domain Eukaryota; kingdom Metazoa; phylum Chordata; class Actinopteri; order Gobiiformes; family Gobiidae; genus Boleophthalmus; species Boleophthalmus pectinirostris. The sequence continues at coordinate 33,862,291 of NW_026571447.1, read as the reverse complement.
CCCTCCCTCCGTCTCTCTCCCTCCCTCCGTCTCTCTCTCTTTCTCTCTCTCTTTGCTCTGAGCCCAATGAGCGGCTCCAGTGAAGCGCTCCAGATTAGCACATGTTCTTAAAGACCTTACAAAATGCATTATTCAGACTTTTTCAATGTACCTCCGCATTTCTATTTCACATTTTCAACTTCAAATGTCCCAAACGCTTAAAGGTGTTATGTAAGTTTCCTCCAGTTTACAGAAATGTTCCTCAGTACGACATTAAACACACAGTATCTCCCGTGAACGTAAACGACAGGTGTACATTTGTATTCTTTTTCTTAAAATATGCATTATCGTGTTGGCATAAAAAGTGTTAAAATGACTGGATTAAAGGTGTATCGAATCTGAAAATACCAAGAACATAAACATGGCTGCTTGTTTAAGTGAATGTGGGGGCATGTTTAAGTCTTTAGCAGCTATGTACATCCTTTAGTCCAGTGTTTCCCAAATGTTTTTTTCTGGGGACTCATATTTTAAAAGTTGCAAACCTCCCCGATCCAAGTTAAAGGACATTATTCGTAAATCACAAAATAAAGGTGGACTTGACCATTATTGTACATTAGTGAAGATACTTTATTTATTGTTGACTGAGTGATCGTGTCTCTCTGAACAATTTGTATTACTCAAGTTTTAAACAATGAAAAACAGTGATTGAAGCAGCAATAAATGGATCCATAAGTCGCCTATTTGGACTTTAAACGTAGCCCATTTCTTTCTCTTTTCAACATCCAATTGAACCTGCAATATTGGAACAAAAGAGTTAAAAAGATAACTGCAAAACGATTAGAAATTATACAAAACATGGCTTAACATTTCCAATGAGATAAGTGGACCTGTCTGCGTTTTTGTAGCTCGTTCCAGCGCAAGGTGCAGGAGGAAAACGCAACAGCAGATCAGTGTTAGAACTGTAGATTGTGGATCTACATGTAGATCGTCACAAGGCGGCCCAAAAAAAAAATCTCTTGTGACCCACCTGAGGATCACGACCCAGTCTTTGGGAAACGAATGCTTTAATCCAACAGCCATGTGCAGGAATGCTCTTCTCTCACATGAAAACACAAGGAGCCTGGTCTCGTGGACCACGTGACCACTCAGACCAATCAGAGTGGAGCAGAGTGAGTCAAAGCAATGATTACAAAGCTGTTTTTGTCATCTGTGTTTGAGCCGTTTCTATATTTATAATATATGACACTTGTGGATCTATAATCATGATGTTATACTTGGCACATTTTAAATGGCATGATTCATCTAAAACGGATTAATAAAAGAAACAAGTCCGCTGAGTTCCACATTAGAATTCTGTGGTGACTTCACCATAAATGTCATCACAACAAAGAGTTGGCAACGTGCAACAAAATGACTCCACAATGCTCCTGTATCCTGCGACTAATAATAAAGGATTAAATATGATCAAACATGTGTGAATGAAACAAAACACAACTACAGGTTTTGGATGATGTTTTTTTTTTGATGAGGTAACAACATTCTAAAAGCTGCGACACACTACAGCACAGGTGTCAAACATAAGGCCCGGGGGCCAGATCCGGCCGTCCAAGACCTTTAATCTGGCCCTCGGCTGATTTTATACTAAAATATTTTAATTATATTTTCTATTAAAATATTGGTAATTTTCTGTGGTGTTTATCATAGCAGCATCACCAGCGTCTCTGTACGTGGCCCCTCCCACCAGAGCAGCACAAATGAAGACTTGTCTCTTTCCAAACGCTCTTAAAGGACGATCGTTTTGACTGTTGACCGTGACACCCTCATCAGAAAAATGTCAAAAATGAGAAAAGTGGAGTCGAGTGCAGGATTTTCCAAGACAAATTGACTTATTCCTTTTTGCGTACAAGTTCATGTTAAAACATTGTGTTGAAATTACATTTTTCTTAAAGTTTCAGGTTGTTCATAATATTATAATATTTTGTAAAAGAAAAAGTTCATCAATTAAAAAAGATTTCTGTAATAGATTTGTGTTTCTCTGCACAAATATTTGAACTTATTGCTGTTTTTGGAGTATATATGCCATGAGTTTTCTGATCCGGCCCCTTTGGGATCAAAGTAGGTTGGATACGGCCCCCGGACCAAAATGAGTTTGACACTCCTGCACTACAGGATTTTTTGGTCTTTAACAATTTTTAAATGTGTATCAAAAAGCATACACCACAGACACAATGAGAATTTTCTGAGATTTTAAATCTCTGATCACAAAGACTGCAGCCGGATATGTCTGTGGACCACAGGCTGGCCAGGTGTGAGCGCATTCACTCGCTTTGAGGCTTTTAAGTGTTTAAAAGATCAGAGTACTAGCACTTTAGTTTATATGCAAAACAAAACGGTGTCATTATTATTTGTGACATGTGGTGTAATATTCCAGATACATGATTTTTAAAGCATTAAAGTTTGGCGATAAAGTTCACAGGAAGTAGAGTTAATTTTGTTAATCTGCAGCTTCACCCTGATCCTTGTACTGTGTGGATGTAAACAGACACACGTGAGGAACTACTCTCACCTTTTTACTATTAAAGAATGCTTCAAGCTGGATTAGTAGGGCGGGTTTGTGGACTGGGTGTCATTATTTGCGGAGGACAGTTTCTATGGATAATGTGGATGAGATGCTGCGGTTTAAATTTACAGTTTTACAAGAGATGATTAATAATTATTTTCGCTATTTCCTGACTTTGTATCTTACGCCTCTGTGTCCATCGCTCCGTCTGCCCCTGACATTTTGTTTTATTGGCTGTTATGGTAACGTTGCTGATGCTCGGTGGTTACGATGTGACAGAGCAGCTCAGAGTCGCACCGCACACGAAGACACAAAGTCAGGTCACGTCTCCCCAAACTCAGGGAGAAGCAAATAGCAGCCAAAATCGGGCAGTGTGTTGCAGGCTTTACATGTCTTAAAGCTCACAAGACGACATGTTGTACTATATAGAACATTTAATAGCAATGTTCAATAAAGAAAAATAAAATCCTTCAATGTTCACATAAAACTACTTGCTATATTATTTCTTCACAATCATTAACAACACAACCGGTGTCTCCCTGAGCGTCCCTCACCTCTGTTCCACTCGTGTCCCACCAGCCCCTGTTTAGTTATTCCTTTTTCATCCTGTGTTCTCTTGTGGTGCCAGCAAAATCCAACTAGTAACCTTGTGATTATGAGCTTGTTTACACATATCCTCTGCAGGCTGCGTTTTCCTAAGCTCCGGCAGCTCCACACGCATCTGAAATGAGACGGAGAGAGTGAATTGAGTGAATGGGAGAAAAAAAAAAAAAGGTTCTAAAAAGTAATATTCATTTAACAGACTTTGCTCTTCATGTTTAGTTGCATTACAGTGTTCGTTTTACTTTGTGTGAATTTGGTTTAAAGGTGCGCTGTGGAATTTTTCAGTTGGGCGTCCGTCCTCGTTTTGTTTCTATGGAGATGACATTGCTCTGCCTGGAATGTTCCACAGTGTGACATTAAACAGATTCACTTTACATTTATTGAATTACAGGTGGTTTTATTGTTCAAAAATACCTAGAAAAACAGGCTTTCTGACTGTGAGCAGGGTCGTCTCTCCACAGATCTTACCTGTAACTTTGTCCGGTTTGGTCACCGTGAAGATAGAAAGGTTTAATGCCACACTGTGGAACATTTCAGACGGCGCAATAGAGAAAAGCATTTGACGAACCCTCTACCAGTGTCTGGAGAGATGTTATTGTTTTGTCACAGTGTGGCATTAAACCTTTCTATCGTCATGGAGACCAAACTAGACCAAGTTACAGGTCAGATCTGTGGAGAGGCGACACCGCTTACAGTCAGAATGCCTGTTTTTTTCTAGATATTTTTGGGCTATAACACCACTTGTAATTGAATAAATGTACCGTATACATACCGTATTTTCTAGACTATTGAGCGCACCTGAATATAAGCTGCATCAACAAAATTTTAACAAAATTATAAAGTTGTACGTATATAGGCCACAGGTGTCCACATCTTCAAGAACATTTTCAAGTTCGGGCCGTCTGCTTTTATCGTCTCAAAGATTTTGTCGTCTTTTTGCATTGAGTCAGTTCACCACGCCGCTGTCGCCAAAATCTCACCATCGACTCACCGACGTCGAGCTCACGTGCAGCAGCTCTGTTTCCTTCTTCCACAGCCACATCAACCGCCTTTAACGTAAAAGCTGCATCATCTGCATTTCTTCGTGTGTTTTCCCTGAAGACGGTGTGTGTATGAAGAGCAAAATAACTTTTCAAAACACAATCAAACTAGAATCTTCCTCGGCACATCACCCCTGTCTCTACCTGTGCTCTACTGCGCATGTCTCCTGCAGAAAGAGACATTGTTCTGTCTGTATCATGTCAGTGTCTTGGAGGATTTCAGCAGATTTCAGACTCTCTCAGGGGTGGGGTTAATTCTGTCGATCAGATATGAGTGGATGTCCCTTGAATGAAGTTTGAGACGTTTCTTCTCGTCATTTACGCACACGGGTAAGACGTGTCCCCCTCACTAATGTTCATTTAGCATCAGAACTTATTTTATCACACGACGATAAACAGTTTTAGTGCGTTGACAACATCGCGAGCTAGTGTAGCAACTTCATGTGAACCCTAGATCCATGTGTAACTGCACAGATAGTGGCGTTTTCTGCACTCAGGCTGCACAACCATAGACCGTAAATATGAACGGACAATGCGCCAAACAAAGAATCCGTCCATATATCCGCCGCATCATTGTATAAGACGCAGGGTTCAAATTGTGAGAAAAAAGTAGCGGCTTATAGTCCGGAAATGGCGGTAAATCTGTTTAATGTCACACTGTGGAACATTCCAGTTGACATCTCCATAGAAACAAGCAGATGATGAACCCACAATCAAAAAGTTACATAGTGCACTTTTAAAAACACATTCAATTTCATAACAGAGTTCGTTTAACTTTTTGTCAATTTGGCTTAAAGCTCGGCCGCATTGGTTTTCATATAAAGAGTACATTTTGTTTTCTTTCCATTGATTATATTGTAAAAGCAGCACTTAGTGACAAAAATCAAACCCTGTGCACTATCTGGATCTAATTATAAAGCATTTCTGTGAGGTTATGTTTTAGGATCAGAGCTGCTTCACTTCACAGTCTGAAAAAGCAGTTCTAAAGCTGTGCACAGTCTCAGATATTACATGCATGTGAATACTAGCAATGTGTGTCAGGGTTTGTGTGACAGTTTAGTACACTTTCACCACCTTTCACTGGCTATGTTCACACCAAAATCTGATTAAGTTACATATTTCTGGACATTGATCTATGCTGTAATGTTTTCTCCTCATCACAAACATCTGGAGTTGTGTTTCGTTTCAGTCACACATTTTTAACACACAAATCCTGCGTAGTTAGACTCAGTTCTTCTGTCAAACATAAAACACATGATATCACCTTGTAATACAGGAAGTATCCGGCACCGGGTCGCGGGGGCAGCAGTCTAAGCAGGGACTCCCAGACTTCCTTCACCCCAGACACGTCCTCCAGCTCCTCCAGGGGGACCCCGAGTTGTTCCCAGGCCAGTCAAGAGACATAGTCCCTCCCGCGTGTCCTGGGTTTTCCCTGGGGCTTCTTCCTGGTAAGACGTGCCCAGAACAACTATAGGAGACATTCAGAACAGATGCCCGAGCCCCCTCAGTTGGCTCCTCTTGGTGTGGAGGAGCAGCGGCTCTACTAAGAGCTCCTCCCGTGTAGCTGAGCTCCTCACCCTGTCTCTAAGGGAGCGCCCAACCACGGAGGAAACTCATTTCAACCGCTTGTATCCGCGATCTTGTCCTTTTGGTCATTACCCAGAGCTCATGACCATACCATGACCTATGGTAATGGGCTATTTAATCCAAGGTGTTCAAATTTTTTATGTATTTATTTATTTATGTATTTTTGTTTGTTTGTTTGTTTTAATGCACAGTGATAATAAATGTCATCACAACAAAGAGTTGGCAACGTGCACCAAAATGACTCCACAATGCTCCTGTATCCTGTGACTAATAATAAAGGATTAAATATGATCAAACATGTGTGAATGAAACAAAACACAACTACAGGATTTTGATGTTTGTTTTTTGATGAGGGAACAACATTCTAAACTCTCCACACACTTTTTTTTTTTTTTTTTTTTGGTCTTCAACGATTTTTAAACATGCACAAAAGCGCACACTACAGACATGAGGAGAATCTTATGAGATTTTAAATCTCTGTTTGGGATATGTCTCTTAAGTGTTCAAAAGATCAGAGCACTGCACTTCTAGTTTATATCAAGTCAAAACTGTGTTATCATTATTATTTGTGAAATGTGGTGCAGTACTTCAGATACATGGTATTTTATGATAAAGCATAAAAGGTTGGCGATAAAGTTCACGGGAAGTAGTGTCAATTTTGTTAATCTGCAGCTTCACCCTGATCCGTCCGCTGTGTGGATGTAAACAGACACAAGTGAGGAACTACTCCCACCTTTTTACTTTTAAAGAACGCCTCAGACTGGATTCACAGTGCAGTTTTGTGGACTGGGTGTCATTATTTGTAGAGGACAAATTCTATGAGATGCTGCGGTTTAAATTTACAACTTTACAAGAGGTGATTAATAATTACTTTTGCTATTTCCCAAGTTTGTATCTTCCGCCTCTGTGAATGTTCCACAGAACAGTATTAAACTTAAACTATTTGAATTTATAGGTTTATTTACATGTGTTTTTACTACTTTAAAATACCATGAAAAAAATGTTCTTAGATTCTTAGATACACTGAGACGCCTCTCCGTAGATCTGACTGGTATCTAGGCCTAGTTTCATGAGTTAAATTCTTCACTGAAGAACATTTCAAGCAAAGCAACACAACGGAGAAAAGCACTTGAAGGACACTCCACCAGAAAACCAGTGCATCGGTTCCACAGTACAAATAAAGTACAATATTTGCGTAATCTCCAGCTGTACCAGATGTTCTACACGGCGAGTTGTCCATCTGATAAATAGTTTAACGACACTTTCCCCTCCTCTGCACCAGCACATGCAAAGTAAACATCCATAAACTCATCCGTGCTCCGTGTGCCGCCCCCAAAATCGCATTAGTATGTCTCCACAGCGTCCTGGTTCTGCTGCAGGATATTGAATGCTGCCCAATTACTAAGAAGCTTATATAGACTTGTTTGTTCCTTTACCTGGGCAACGCAGGAGCTGCATCTTAAAATGTTTGTGCTCTAAACTTTTCAGGCAACTCACTTTTCCAGATATTACACAATCAATATTTCAAACACTTTTTAGTCCGTACATGGATTTTCTGTTTTGTGGTTCCGATCGATACCAAATTGCTGCAAGGAAATTACAAGTTGTCATCAGATGTTTTGAAAGAAATAAGGGTTTTTTGTTTGATTTGATTTTTATTATGGGACAAGCATGCAAGTATTATCATTATATTTTCACTTTTAGACATTTATGAAACAAAAATTACTAAAGTGCTGTTGCTTCAGGGGTTTGTAGCTTGTGTATTGATTAGTCTCAGATCAATAGTGCTATGGCTCAGGGCTGGCAATGGTACTAAATGTAAAAATCTAAAATGACATAGGGTATTTGTGCAGCTTGGTGTGCCTGGTTGTATAATACGAGTCGAGATGAGGGCCACAGGATGTGTTCCAAGTTTATTACTGAGCTCCAAATCTTCTCATCAATGGAAAAGTCAAGTAGGTTGTCAAAGCAAGTGGGTTACTCGAGTACTTTGTTATTTCAAATTTAGATCAGTTGTGTCATTATGGTTATTTCCAGGAAAAAAATAAAAATAAAATAAAAACACTTCAGTGGGAGGTCATGTCAGCTGAACCTGCTGTAGTGGACGTGGTACGAGAGGCTACGACATCCACCCTCTTCTCCGGACATGAGATATAAAAAAAATAACAATTTTAAAATGGCTTAAATGTCAAACCGGAGTTATTGGCAATGGTGAAAACAAACTGCATAGGCTCATGATGTCTGCAGTACTGTTCTATACTGACCTGCCATATGAGGGACCAGGACTGAACCAGGACTGAATTAGGACTGAGTGTGGGAACAGGCCCGGAGGTGCGCCCGCGTAGGCCGTGACCACAGGAGAAAGGACCAGGGGGGTTCGGAGCTTTTAGACACCCTGCTCCACGGGCTCGGGGTTCTCTCTCTCTCTGTCCAAGATTAGTCCTGGTTTAGATCTGGTTTAGACCTGGTTTAAACCTGGTTTAAACCTGGTTTAGTCCTGGATTATTCCTGGTGCAGTCCTGGTGTAGTCCTGGTGTAGTCCTGGGTTAGACCTGGTTTAGACCTAGTGCAGTCCTAGTGCAGTCCTAGTTTAGACCTGGTTTAGTCCTGGTTTAGATCCTGGTGTAGACCTGGTTTAAACCTGGTTTAGTCCTGGATTATTCCTGGTGCAGTCCTGGTGTAGTCCTGGTGTAGTCCTGGTTTAGACCTGGGTTAGACCTGGTTTAGACCTGGTTTAGTCCTAGTGCAGTCCTAGTTTAGACCTGGTTTAGTCCTGGTGTAGTCCTGGTTTAGTCCTGGTTTAGATCTGGTGTAGACCTGGTTTAAACCTGGTTTAGACCTGGTTTAGTCCTGGTTTAGATCTGGTGTAGACCTGGTTTAAACCTGGTGTAGTCCTGGTTTAGTCCTGGTTTAAACCTGGTTTAGTATTGGTGCAGTCCTGGTGTAGTCCTAGTTTAGACCTGGTGTAGTCCTGGTTTAGTCCTGGTTTAGATCTGGTGTAGACCTGGTTTAAACCTGGTTTAGACCTGGTTTAGTCCTGGTTTAGATCTGGTGTAGACCTGGTTTAAACCTGGTGTAGTCCTGGTTTAGTCCTGGTTTAAACCTGGTGTAGACCTGGTTTAGACCTGGTGTAGTCCTGGTGTAGTCCTGGTTTAGCCCTGGTTTAGCCCTGGTTTAGCCCTGCACTATATCCAGTGTTGGGAAGGTTACTTTTAAAATGTATTACTTTACAGATTACAGATTACAGACCCCAAAATGTAGTTTGTAACATAATCCATTAAATTACTTAAAGTGAGTAACGTAATCTGAATACTTTGGATTACTTGATATTGTCGTGCTTTATAAAACTACATCAATGTAACAACCACATCCTGCAAATTCATGTTTGTTGTCTTCAAATTGTCCGTTGAGCCCAAGTCTCCATGAACAGGTGATTGTTTTCTGAAGAGTAACAAAGACTAGAATCTTAACATAAGATCTTTTGTCTGTATAAAGACAATAAAAAGCCCAGTCTTTCCTTAACCTGATTAAAAATATTATTAATAGAGAAATTATTTTTATATGAAATCACTGCTGCCTTAAATTCCACCCTACTGTTCAGTGTCATATTGTTTAGACCTGGTTTAGTCCTGGTTTTTGTACTAGTTTAGTCCTGGTTTTAGTCCTGGTTTAGTCCTGGTTTTAGTCCTGGTTTAGACCTGGGTTAGACCTGGTTTAGACCTGGTGTAGTCCTAGTGTAGTCCTGGTTTAAACCTGGTTTAGTCCTGGTGTAGTCCTGGTTTAGTCCTGGTGTAGTCCTGGTTTAGACCTGGTTTAGACCTGGTTTAGTCCTGGTGTAGTCCTGGTGTAGTCCTGGTTTAGTCCTGGTGTAGTCCTGGTTTAGTCCTGGTGTAGTCCTGGTGTAGTCCTGGTTTAGTCCTGGTGTAGTCCTGGTTTAGACCTGGTTAGACCTGGTTTAGTCCTAGTGTAGTCCTGGTTTAGACCTGGTTTAGTCCTGGTGTAGTCCTGGTTTAGTCCTGGTTTAGTCCTGGTGTAGTCCTGGTTTAAACCTGGTTTAGACCTGGTTTAGTCCTGGTGTAGTCCTGGTTTAAACCTGGTTTAGACCTGGTTTAGTCCTGGTGTAGTCCTGGTTTAGACCTGGTTTAGTCCTGGTTTAGTCCTGGTGTAGTCCTGGTTTAGTCCTGGTGTAGTCCTGGTTTAGACCTGGTTTAGTCCTGGTTTAGTCCTGGTGTAGTCCTGGTTTAAACCTGGTTTAGACCTGGTTTAGTTCTGGTTTTAGTCCTGGTTTAACCCAAAATGTGAAAACAGGAAAATACCACCATGTAATCCATTTATTTCAACAAAGAAACTGTAAACTAATTACCACTCATTAAAACAGTAACTGGAACCGAACACAGTTACTCATAATTTGTACTCAGATTACATAATGCTGGTACATGTAATCTGTTACTCCCCAACACTGACTACATCACATTATGACATTATTGTGGGATCTGTGGGGATGTTGCGGCTTTACCTGAAACATTGTGCAGTGTGATATTTTATAGCAATAGTCACATTCCATTTTGTGAATTGCAGGTGTTTTTTTCTAACTAAAAAATAGCTTCAAAAACATGTATTCTTACTGTGAGAAGTATCGCCTCTCCATAGATCTGACCTATTACTAAGCGATACACTTAATTCTAAACTGTGAAACCATCCAGGCAAATCAGATACTTAATGGACGGACATGGAAACAAGCAGGTGATTGATCCTCCACCGGAAAAGTTACACACACGGTGCACCTTTAAATTCCGCGTGTTCCTGTTTTATTTCATCTGCCCGCTCCTCTTTCACTTCTGAACAAAACCTCTAAACCATCTCACCCCAGAGCGCCGGGGCACTCTGTCACCCCGAGGAGCTCCTGCCTTCCTCCTCCTTGTATCAGCGCCGGCTCCTCTCTTCTACAATCTCGCCGCGTTACAGATTTATCGAACAGCACCACTTACCCAGAACTCTGCTGATAAAACTTTTCCAGACATATTGTCCCAGCACCTCTCTCTTTCTCCCTCCGCTCTCGGGCCGAACGGCGGACTGAAGCGCCACATAGTCAGCTTTTAACGTGTCAGCCCCATTCACGTTGGCTTTCAGTGCACGGACTGTAACGCACTTTCTGGTTTGAAGACTAATGATAATGCTTTAGGGGAGCACTTTGCCGTATAATGAAGATGTATCTGGTCTGTGCGAGCTGTCTGAAGTACATCAACGTTCAGATCGGCTAATCCCGAGCTGCTGCTTCTTCGGACTCGGTGAAAAGGAGGAGGGAGGAAAGAGGGGAAGAGGAGAGAGCATCCGTCTACAGGCCGGCGTATAGCACAATGAAGGAGCCCGAGCGCGTCTGACAGCTTATTTGAGAGGGAGCAGTGAGAGAAATGGATGGGTGAAATGATGTCTGTTGAGGCGGACATGTTTGGTTTGTACTTTAGTCATCACGGCGTGCTTGAATGTAACCACTTCAGAAGGCAGGTGCGGAGCCGTGCGCTGCTATTACACGAGTCAGAAATACGTAATGGTGATAATGCACTGGGCTGTGTGTACACGGTCTGACAACACTCAATTAAAGCTGCGTTATGGAACTTTCTTTGGTGGAGAGTCCTGTTTGTCGACATGGAGGTGTTTATTTTTTGTCTTAAATGTTCTGCAGTATGGTATTAAACTTCTATATAAAGACTAGCAGGTGTCCCAGCCAAGTTACTGGTCAGTTCTGTGGAAAGGCAACCGTACTGGCTTGTCAAAGTCTGATCAGGTCTCAGAAGATAAGCAGGGCTGGGCCAGGTTACTACTTGGATGGGAGACCACTGGGAATTCCATGTACCACAGTGTTGTGTTCTTAGACCACTTTTCACACTGAAACAAATCACCGTACCACCGTATTGGAAACGATCTACGTCCACACACGTTGTTTCTGTGTCCGCAAGCCTTCCCTATCCACACAGCTTTGAGCGTATTTGTTTACATTTTACAGAAACAGAACTTAAAACCGCATGGAAAAAATCAGCTCACTATTGTGCGCTGATGCGGTTCAGCTTTTGTCGGAATAAAGGACACCACTCAGTGGAATATGAGTGATTTTTTCTGTGACAGAGGGGTGTTCTGCTGATGGTGAGTCTGTTCTGTGCTTCTATCACGTTGGAGATGGTTCATGTTAAACTTTTCAGAGATTATATGTCTGCAGGTCGTACACACAGACCATATATATGAATGGACATATATTTTAGCCTCTTAGCGTTTTGGCGGTGAATTACTTAGAGCATAAACCTACATCAGCGTATTAGCGTTTTCAGGCGTCCACACAGTGCCAGATCAGATCAGTCCTCAGATGAATTTGTGAGAGCTGGCGGCACCAGATCGTTCCGTCTCTGGAGCCGTTCTCAATCGGATTAGTGTGGACGAACACTGCATCTTCAACGAAAACAACTCAAATATGTACTAGTGTGAACGGGGCCTTAGGCAAGACACTTCACCCACCTCACTTCAATCAGTCTGTCCCAGGGCAGTTGTGGCTACAATAGCATTTTACCACCACCAAGTGTAAACCACTGTTAAGAAGGTGCTGCATAAATGCAACTTTTAATTTATAATATTTAATTAAAACCCCACTCACTATGTATGTTTTTCAAAAAATGTATTTAATGTTATTATTATTATTATTATTATTGTTAATAATAATAATAATAACTCATATTTGATTGAATAAATGCAAGGTGGAAAAGTTTAATGAACAATCCAGGCAAAGTGTTTTCATATCTATGGAGACAAAAGTGACAAACCCCTAATAAAAAGTCTCTTTCAGTATCTCTGTTTCATAGCCAGACACTCACTTTTCACTCCTCAATGACACTTAGATGATGATGGGTTAGGGTGCCCTGCTCAAGAAACAATTTATCTATTTAGTTTAGAATCCCTCAATATAAAAAATGCAATTGCTTCTCAATCTTTACAAAATGTCTAGAAATCAAACTATGAAAGAAGAAAAGTTGCCTCTAAGCTCCATCCACCCTCCTCCATCCATCCTCCCTGCACCAAACAGTAGTTCAGTCTGTTTTTGACTTTGCACAGCGGGCTTGTAGGTGCAGAGTGTATGGTGAGTTTGACAGATATTAGCTGTGGTAGATTTGATTGTGCTTTGACAAGTGGACAGCTCTGGACTGACTGACAGCTTATTTGAGAGGTGCCTGTGAAATGGTCAGTGAAATGATTGATGTCCAGACTGGCTCTTGTTTGGCCAGCACTTTAGTCTCTGCAGTATCTGAGTGTCACCTCCTCTGCAGCAGCCATCTTAGGTTTAGCAATCATTTTATCTGACAATATTTCTTTTGACGTATGTTAAAGATGCACTGTGTAAGTTTTCTGGAGATAGTCCACAACCTGTTTGTCTCCTGGAGATGATAATGCTTTGGTTTAAATTGTCCACAGTATGATATTAAACTGATCTCCTTGTGTTTATTCAACTACTCCTCAAAAATATCTTAAAAATATATGAATTCTTACTGTGACTGGGGTCGCCACTCCACAAATCTAACCTGTAATTAGGTTTGCAAGTCCTGCCTTACGCAAAATCGATTCTTGTGAGCTTTAAATTAAGTTAGAATGTTGTTACCTCCTCAAAAACATCATTGAGTGCGTTTACATGCACATCAGTATCCCGGTTATGATCGGGTTTTTTGAGTGTCCCGGTTTCTTCATGGTGCATGTAAACGCAGTATCCCGGTTTCAGTATCCCGGTTATTAGAAACTGGGATACTGTAGCTGGTATATTCTGATAGTAACCGGGATACTGTGACATGTTTTGCAGTATCCTGGCTACATAAAGTTGAGTGTGCATGCGTCCAAAAGACAAACACTTTCCAGTATTTTCACCACAACAGTAGCGACATAAATAAAGTGAACAACATAAATAAAGTGACCATACATCAGTGAAATGACTGTAGAATAAAAAGCTGCGCTAAACCTGCACACGTACAGTCTGCACTTGTATGACCTTCATGCTTTTGATCGCTGAAAAGCTAAAACATGAACTATTTCCTATACAATATACGCACAGAACAGACTCACCATCATTTGCACCTCCTCTGTCACAAAAAGAACACACATAATCCACTGAGTCGTGTCATTTAGTCCAAAAGAAGCTGAATCGCATCAATGGCTCATGGAGCGAGCTGATTTTAATATCACCGCTAACAGTTTATGTAAATGAGCCATGCAGACTTAAGTTTCATTTCTGTAAAATGTAAACAAATGTGATCAAAGCTGAATGATATTATCAAACGGGCTGATGTGGCTCTACAGTGGTTATGGTTTATATGTTGTGAAGTTGAGTTTATTTATGCAGAAGATTTGAATTAAGAATCTGTTGGGTTTGGTGTGTGCAGTGGATTGTGGGATATCTCACAGCTCCTCACCGCTGGTTAAACCTCCTGACCTTCCTCTGCTAAAGGAGCTCATGGTTTGTATTTTTCCTTCTTTATTAAATAGATTTAAGTTCATTTTTGCGCTTGTGCATTTGTAAGATTATGTCAAGAAACTGGGATACTGCATTTGATCATGTACACAGTAGGGATGGGCATTCGATGAAATTTTCTTAATCGATCGTCGGAAGAATTAACGATCGATTATCGATTAATCATTAACGTTTTTATATTAAAATGATCATCATTATTATTACTATCTGCACTACTAATCTGCATAAATAAATTCAAGTTTACGACATATAAACCGTAACGTTATTTTAATAGATCCATGCTCTAGAGCCACATCGATCCGTTTGAGATTATAATGTGTTTAATTCAGTTTTGCGCAACTCTCACAGAAACGAAACTTAAAACCGCATCGCTAATTTGCATAAACTCAGCGAAGATAAAAGTACAGCTCTTTCTGTTGGATTAAAAGACATGACTTCAGTGGAATACAGGTTAGTGTGACATATTTCCGTTTGTCAAAACCAGGACACTGTACGGGGGCAGGGAGGTGGGGACTCGTCATCGACATTGCGCGACTCTCACCTGGTAAAGCTTTTTCCCACTGGACACCGAAACATATGTGCCTGCTTTGTTCACTGTGCACATGGACTCACACTTGTCCCGAACGCAACGGAAAGCGTGGAATTTCTTGTACAAATCATCGTTAAATATGCATTTGTGCTTCGGTACGTTGCAGACTGACCGACTGTTTCTGTTTGCTCGCTCCTTCTGATGCAGAGAGACACATGTACAGACCTGTTTGGTCACGCCATGCACAACAACCTACATTCGGTTTGTTGATTAAAATTAACGTAATCGATGAAATTCTTAATGATCAATTATCGATTAATCGATTAATCATGCCCACCCCTAGTACACAGGGATATGAGTATATCAGTTTCTCAACGCGTATGTATACACAGTATCCCAAATACTGACATAACCAGGATATAGCTAATAACCGGGATACTTATGTGCATGTATACGCACTCATTGTGTTTTATTTCATTAACACATATTTGAGTAACTCTTTATTATTAGTCTGTCTACATCTCCAAAGCTCAAAATGCTCTTTTCGACCTTGTGATGTCATGTAGTGATGCTTTAAGATAATAACTATGTTTTTATCTTTTCTTCAGTAGAATTTCAGCAATTTCCACGGATGAAACTGTCCAGATAATTCTAGCGAAGGTGTGTAGAGTTTAAAAGCACAATGGAGCACTTCCTGTTACAAGGTGGAACAGTGTTTTCTGTTTGAGTAGGGTGAAAAACTGGGACACGCCGGTTTGGAGTGGTTGGTAATAATAAACTGTGAAACGAGTGCATAATTAAGGAAAATTGTTAGTCACTTGGCCCATTCATGACTTATTCAGGACTAACATGTGAATTAGTAGTCACATTTTCTTGGAGCCTGTTTACACGAGAACGCTTGCGGGTAAAATCGACAAAATAGTTTATCGGAAGTGCCTTTCGTTTAGACGGTGACGGCGTTTTTGGGGCTTAAAAACGCAAAAAATCTGACACCTCCAGAGTGGAAAAGTTACATACCATAGCGTTTCTGTCTGCACTGCCCAAGATGCAAAACTCTGGTCAGATCTGCTCAGGTCGCATACATGTTTACGTCTCATACATCACCACCGAGCCGCCTGGCATGAATACCCAATCGAATTCCACACACTTTTGCGTCAAGGTATGCGCGCAGATTTCCTCCTGATAATGCTCGTCTAAAGGAGGAATAAAAAGTGAAGACGCGACGCCACTTTTGCGTCTTCTGTTCAAACCATCATCATATAAACGTGGCCTTGTTTTGGTCATTTTTAAGCAGCTTTTCTGTTTTTTTTTTACCTAAATAAATGACAATGTATGCCTCTCTTTACTGTTGGCAGGTACTAAATTTGTCAAAAATAGGGACACCTGGGACATGTCTTGTATATATTATAAAACTGGGACAAATCAGTGGTTTTGGATAAATCTGCTGGGACAGGGGATGCTGGGCTCTAAACTGGGACTGTCCTGGGTAAATAGGGACGTCTGGTCACACTACGTTTGAGACAAAAGCTCCTTTAAAAAAAACTTTTGAGTGTTAAACATATGTGAAAGAAACAAAACACAACTCTAGGTATGTTTTCTATATGGAAACAACATCATAACTTCGATCAGAAAATCGTGTAATACAGCCGTTTGTAGGTTTGTGGTTTAACTAATCTGTAGCACTTGTGTGTAACTTGTCAGGTGACATTTCTTGCGTGAGGTTAGTAACCAGCTTGTCTCTATGGAGAATGCATTGCTTTGCCTGTATTGTTACAGCATGGTAGCCAGGCTGGTGCCACCTAGTGCCTCCACTCAATTTCATTTCTCTCCAGCTACTAGATCAGGAATCGGAATACACGAAGAACCCTGGAAGTTGTAGACCACGGACTGGCCAATCAGTGAAGAGCTGTGAAGCCGGCAATTACTTGGACACCACTGAGCATTCCGGAGCATTACATACATCTCGACCAAATAACAGCAACTGGTTAAATAAAAAAAAGTGCCCGCCTACTGTCGAGGGAACGAATCCTAATGCTGCGAGGTCAGACAGTTTCCGCAAAGTGAAACTGTCTGTAACAGTATGGCATTAAACTTGTCAACATTTATTTCACTACGGGTGTTTTCATGGATAAAAATACCTTAAAAAACATGCATTCTTACTGCGAGCGGAATCACCTCTCCACAGATCTGACTCGGCCTTGGTCGCGTCACTTGCTTGTCTCCATGAAAATAGAAATTTGATGGTCATACTGTTCAACATTCAGATGAAGCAGTTACATATAACAATTTGTTTTGAATTATTAGTTACTATGGTGATGGTCCTAACTTTTCATCATTCTGAACTCATAGATTGGACCTTCCATGATAAAAGTTACACAGTGTAGCTTTAAATAAATATCTGTTTTAGGAGGTTGGCTGTAGTGTTTGCAGTTATATTTTTCCACTGTTGGTCTTAAGTGTGGAGCAGCAGAGATGAGTTGTGTGTAGTGCCTCCTCTAGTCTAATCTCCTCTCTCCATGGATCACTGCAGTTTGTTTGTTTTGGACTGGGATTAAATAGTAAATGGCTTTACTCTGGGCTCACTGCAAAGCTTTATACAAATACTATATACACATTGTATATGGATTGTTTTGGGGATACTTGATGGTGTTTATGTGTGTATACGGTTTGATCATGTCATAATTTCAGATGATGGACAAGGGCCTATGTAACTGTTTTTGAAAGAAATGCCCCAAAAATTCAGACAGTTATTATTATTTCTTCTTTTTTGTATCTACAAAACTGCAATTTCAATCTAAAAGGTCCTATATTATACAAAATTGCCGTGTTAAAATGGCATTACCTCCTCAAAAAAACATAAAACATACTTGGAGTTGTGTTTTGTTGTGTTTTTTCATTCACAAATGTTTATTATTAGTATGTTTACATCTCCAGAGCTCAAAATGCTCTGTTCCACCTGGTAGTTTTCAAGCTGACAGCTGCATTTTTGCCTTTTTGCCTTTTTGTTTAGTAGAGATTGACAGTTCTGGGGCTGAAATTATCCAAATGTTCCAGTGACGATGTATGGAGTTTAAAAACAGAGTAGAGCACTTTCTGTAAGGCAGGGATCTCCAAGCTTTTGCGTTTGGTGAGCTACCTTTAACAAAATGAAAATGCCGAAGAGAAAGAGCCACTCATTTTATCGGCCGCAAGAAATTGATGTGATATAAGAGGACGAGCCTTAGTGTAGTACAGTCAGATTCTTAGAAAACCTCGAACCATTATCTATTTATTAGAACACAAAGTTCAAAATAAAACATTTACAAAGGTAATTAGTCAAATTTGAATTATTCAACACAATAAGTATAATTCAGAAATCCCTTGGGGAGCTACTTGTAAGGGGGTGGAGAGCTACTGTTGGCTCCCGATCTACAAGTGGGAGACTCCTGCTGTAAAGGCATGTTCCACCGGCCATGGGGAAGACCCAGGACACACCTGGGAACTCCTTGGGGTCCACCTGGAGAAGCTACAGAAGGAGTCTCCAACCTGTAGCCACCCCATTCCAAGTAGCTCGCCAAAGGACTTATTTACTAATTACACGTATTGTGCACTGAAAAAAAAAGTTGCTGGATTTGCGTAAAAAAGTTATGGACAGCGGTTGCACGCAATAAAATTATGTTTAGGCTTTGAAACTTTTTTCGAACCCCTCTACACATATTTTTCTCGGAACATGAACATCACTTTTTCATGTTGATGAAATTTGAACAAATCATGCTGAATATGCATATTTATCTTATGGTACCTTATCATGAAATGTATAAATATGTATAATTTAATTTAATTGATCTAATTCTGTAAAAAAATACAAAAACAGTCTTTAGTTTTCTACAGTTCTGTTTTGTCTTAAACAGAATCAAACACAAAGAGACACACAGGGACAGAGACACACAGTTTGGAGCTGGACAGTGTGAAGATTTATTCCAGTGAAGAAGCTCTGGTCTCTGCCTGTGGACACAGAATAACACATGATGATCACATTCTGATGATCTACTCTGTTGTACATGTTTAAATACACTTATAGCAATTATTACTACAATAATGGACCAGAACAGAAGAACAAGAACATTAGAAGTGTATCTGCAGAAACAAAACTCACCATGTGCTGCTTTTCTTCCTCTAAACACAGTAACAGGGAGGGCATCTGGTATAAAGTCTCCTAGTGCCACATCACCTTGTACAAGTACGATAACAGTTTCAATAGGAAGTTCATTTTGAAAAATTTTAAAATAATTTTAGTTGGTTTACTTACTTTGTTCATCTGTGGTCTGTGTTTTGTTGGTTCTCAAACATCTTCCTTTTTTCTGAAACATCAACTATAACATTCATGAACTTCCCCACAGCTCCAGCAGAACTCTGGACGTCACTCTGTGTTTGTAGACGACTCTGGAACAAACACATTCAAATCTTAGTACAACTGTCACACTCTTGTAGATGGACAGTCAAAAACTATTAGATTCAAGCTGTCCTTACATTAACTCTAATTTCAAATAAAACACCACAAACATGTTTTAACAATGACGACATTCTAGGCCAGAGAAACATATAAAATCTTTGAAAAGTCTCACCTCCAGATCAGCTCTGATAATCCTCCTGCTCCACACTGTGTGTCTCTGCTCCTGTAACTGTCCTGTGTCCTGTTACATTTGAATTTTCCCTCCAAAAGTTTTGGGGAGGAGAATTCCAGAGGGAGGAGCTTCACCAGAGATTATAATAAAGTCATGTTTCCTCAACCTTAAAACATGCAGGTCTCACATCGGCCACAATCAAGCGATGTTTGTAAGATTTAAACATGTTTGACAGAGAAACGTAAAAAAGTGATGTTATTGTTGTCAAATTTGTTTTTGCAATTTGAGCAACCCCTCTCGGACCGTTTTTTCAGTGTGCCGAATTACTCAGATTTGATGAACTACCATTATAAACTGTTTTGATGCACTAATAAATAGATAAATGTTTATGTTTTATAGACTTCTAACTGTTCCAAATTTACGAGTTTCCTGTGATGAATTTATTGTGGCCGCGTAAAGTCGTAGCTCTTTTGGCATTTTTTTTTTTTTTTTTTTTGTAAAAGTAGCTCACCGGAAGAAAAAGGTTGGAGACCCCTGAGGTAGAGGAAGTGTCCGGTGTGAAGGAAGTCTGGGAGTACCTGCTTAGACTGCTGCCCCCAGAAAAGCGGAAGAAAATGGATGGATCACAAGTTAGAACACAGCGTTTCCAGTATGAGAGAAGAACTCGGCCTAAACATGCAAGATTTGTGTGTTAAATATGTGTGAATGAAACGAAACACAACTACAGGTGTGTTTGTGATGAGGAAACAACATTATAACAAAGACTTTTCAACTGACTTCATTTCCCATTTGTTTATAACGATAGAGAGGATGTTGAACTTTGTGCCAGTTTTTGTTCCATGTGGATAAGTCCAGTAATTAGAGAGAAATGAACCGTAAACCAGGTCAACAAATCTGCAATCTGACCGTTATACACAACAAACTCTCCCCTGAGAATTTTGACCCGTCCTTTATCTCAATTTTAAACTATTATGGAAATGATGTTCTTATTCATGTATTTTTGTGAACCTTTTACCCACAAATTTACAAATTTCAAAGGTCTCAGTCGAAAGCAATGATAACATTTGATTTTGTTGAAGTTTCCATGATTACAGAGCACTTAGGAGTATCTAATTTTTCATTTGTTCGGTCGTCAAACTCTGTGGTCATGTCCCAAGCCACAGCTGCCCTCAGCCAGATTTGTGGAGATTTGGCTGCCATGGGTTTTAACTTTCTACTTATAGGCAACATTTTTAGGACTTTTGACCAGTGAAAAGATCGAAAGACAGTACCGTAATTTCCGGACTATTGAGCGTACTTGAATACAAGCTGTATCAACAAAAAAAAGTACTTACATAGGCCCCAATTGTCTATAAAGATGCAGGTGTCCACGTTGTAACTTGAGATATTTACACAAAAAAGATGGTACACAAAAAGATACATGCACCTTATAATCCAGAGCGCCTAATAGTGCGGAAAATACGGTAAATAATCAGTCTCTGCGCTAAGAAAACGAGGAGTCAGTAGAGAACGATAGAGGCCCTTTGACATTCAGTCTCTTTCGTAGAGAGTGAGAGAGACGAGAAAAACAAACAAGTGTGCAAACAGAAATGATCATGTCCAGAAAAGTTATGGGGCTTGTTAAAAGTTATCATACAATTATTGATTATCATTATAGGCCTATCGTTGTATAAGCCGAAAGGTTCAAAGTGTGAGAAAAAAGTAGCGGCTTGTAGTCTGGAAATTGCTGTACTTTGACTACTGAACTTTACCTGTATCCGGACGGTGATTGCAGTTTGCTTCTAGGTCAACAAAAAGACAGGAAAAAGCTCTCATTTCTCCACTAGATTCACCAGTTTCACTCCTCGAACCATAACTGCTATTCCACAGAGCTCTTAAGTCATAACCAGACTCCCTACCAGGTATTTGTGATTTGGTGAATGGAGGTTCTTTTTTTTTTTTTTTGTAATCTTTTCTTCTAAGTCCTTGAGCTTTATCTTTTTGCACTTTGGTCGGACAAATGGTAGAAGTCTGATTATTCGTGTTCTTCAGCTCTTCTCCGCTGTTTCCCCTTTAGGCCGTCACCTCCCAGCTGCACCGAAAATCATTTAATCAAAACATGAATTCATGAAAGAGACGAGAGCGAAAAGGAGAGCAGGGAGATTTGAATACAGAGGTGGAGTTGGCACAGTGAACTTTGTGTGTCCAACAGCATGGTTACAGGTTTAACAAGGCTCGGAGCAGACTTCACAAACAGAAAAAGACACGCGCAGTTGGAAAGTGCACTGGTTTGAATGCCTTAAAAGCATCGGTGGAAAAAGGCAAATTACCTTAACTATAAACTACATTTTCAAAACCTTTCTAGACTTTTTGTTAATTTTGAGCTTGAGTGAGTCTGAGTTTTAAGAGAAAAAAAGTATTTCAGTTTGCCATGCATGTGTCCTGTAATAAATGTTAGATAAATGTTTGTTTTTCAAAAGTAATATCTTGGACCAGTTGACTGTGTTGTCCTTGTATGGAAATTGAATCTTTGCCTGCAAGAATTGGCTTGACTTTTGAATTATTCTACTGTCATTTCCAGACTTTTTGAGCGCACCTAAATATAAACCACATCAACTACATTGAGTGCGTATACATGCACATCAATAACCCGGTTATTAGCCATATCCCGGTTATTTCAGTATTCGGGTTACTGCGTATACATGCGCACTGAGAAACCGGGATATTCATATTCGTGTATACATGATCAAATGGAGTATCCCGGTTTCTTGACATAATCTTACAAATGCGCAGGTGCAAAAATTAACTTAAATCAATTTTATAAACCAGGAAAAATACAAACCGTGAGCTCCTTTAGCATAAGAAGCTAAGGAGCTACGAGATCTCCCACAATCCACTGTGCAGATTCTTCATTAAAATCTTCTGCATAAATAAACTCAACTTTACAACATATAAACCATAAACACTATAGAGCCACATCAGCCCGTTTGATCAGATAATTCAGCTGTGATCACATTTGTTTACGTTTTACAGAAACGAAACTTAAGACCGTTTGGCTAATTAGCATAAACTGTTAGCGGCGATAAGAACAACTTGCTCCTTGCGCCGCTGATGCGATCAGTTTCTTTTGGACTAAATGACACGACTCTGTGGATTATGTGTGTTAGTTCTTTGACAGAAGAGGCGCTAATGATGGTAAGTGTGTTCCGTGCGTATAAAGTATAGGAGATAGTTCATGTTTTAGCTTTTCAGCGATGCAGGTCGTACGAGTGCAGATTGTACGTGTGCAGGTTTAGCGCAGCTCTTAATTTTACAGTCACTTCACTCGTTTGGTCACTTTATTTATGTTGGTCAGTTTATTTATGTGACTACTGTTGTGTTGAGAGGCTGGAAAGTGTCTTTTGGACGCATGCGCACTCAACTTTATGTTGCAGTAACCGGGGTACTGCGTTTACATGCCACAAGTAACCCGGTTACTATCGGAATAAACCAGCTACAGTAACCCAGTTTCTAATAACCGGGATACTGCCATAACCGGGTTACTGAAACCGGGTTACTGCGTTTACATGCACCATGAAGAAACCGGGATACTCAAAAAACCCGATCATAACCGGGTTATTGATGTGCATGTATACGCACTCATTTTAACAAAATTTTAAATTGTACATATATAGGCCGCACCTGAAAATACCGTATTTTCCGGGCTATTAGACGCACTCTTAAGCCTCTAACCCCATCAAAAAATGACCGGGCGCCCCGCAATCCAGAGCGCCCTATACACGAATCCACTCAGGTGTCCCAGCACGACTTCAGTAAACTACAAAGCTGCACCAGCCGCAGAACACACAAACACACACAGAGCAGACAGCGACCGCACAGCGAAAAGCACCCACAGCCACTAGTGTTAAAACTTTTTTACAACCTCTATACCCTGTGTCATATTTTGATGAACTTTTGCTAGTAATGAAAGGAACTGACCTTCAGTTGGTCATATTTTTGAAAAAAGACCCCCCGGACTCAAAATGAAGTTTTCGTAAAGCCTACCAACAACCAGAATAATACCGTTAGAAGGTTAATATCTGTTCAATCATAAAATAACCAAAGGCAATTTTCTGTCTTCTGAGACACCCCAGTGCTGATTGGTCGGGCGCTAAAGCCTCCTCTAACTCAGCAAAGTCGGCTACATGGAACTTCTGCTCTGAGAACCATCGGTCAGCCCATGCAGTGCAAATGAAGAGACAAACTCACTTCAGCCTACACCTTGCATCTGGCATGAGTATGAAGGCAAGAATTGCAAGGACGGCTCTTGAATTCCAGCGAGCATTGCTGATGTTGGGGATTTTTTTAAACTCCACCAACTTATTATTGATCCATTTTCAGTCAAATTCACTTGTAATGGCCCTTGTGACTGTAACTTAGCATGGTTTCGCATTTCATATCATTGGCTGTAATGTGTATTTAATTTTTTTTTGTTTTGTTTCGGGGGGACTTTTTTAAAAGTGTGTTGAAAATGAAGTTTGGTTTCTTCAATTATACAAACAAGTTCATCCAACCATAATGCAGGACTTTGATTTTGGAAAAAAAAGTTCAAAAAGTTATAACCCTAGCAGCCACACTCATCACTCCACGCAGACGAGGAACAGAACGAAGGAACGAACCAAAAAAACGACTCCAATGTGCCACTTCTAGACACGACTGAACAACTGAGTCACTGCGAACACGCCGACAATCCAGCACCCTCCCTACACGCCACAACTGAACAAAGCCCAGAGTCACCGTGAACGCCACAAACAAAGTCCCACTGACCCATCGAACTGTTGTGTTTCGTTTAAAATCCGGTGCGGTTTATTTGTGAAAAAAGTTTGAAAATAGACCATTTAATGACAGCGCGTCTTATAATCCTAATAGCCCAGAAAATACGGTAAGCCGCGAGTGTCCACGACTTCAAGAACGTTTTCGATTTTAGGCCATCAGCTCTACTACGCATGTCTCCTGCAGAAAGAGCCGCTGTCCCGTCTTGTATCGTGTCAGTGTCTTGTAGGATTTCAGAAGAATTCAGGCTCTAATGGGGTTGAGGCTAGTTGCACGGATGAACTAACGATTAACACCATCGATAAACTTCAGGTCTTGACCAGAGCGTGACCCGGGTTCTCTTTGGTGACTTCTCATTGAAAAAAGCTACACTCCAACAACGAGAACTTTCAGTATAGGAACAATCCACGTCTTTAGCTTCTTTATCGACCCAACAATCAAAACCACATTGATTTTCTTCCTTTCTACAGGAGTCTAAGTCGAGGTTGCCAGATTGTTTGTGTGTTTTTTCACTCAGAATCGCCACTGTAGGTGAGTATCAGAGAGGATAACAAAACATGTCATTTTCCGTGAATATTTTTTGATTCCCTCCACAGATGCATCAGACAAGGCATTTTCTGTTTAAGTTCGTAATCACGGCGTACAACAAGCCACAGCGGAAGGCGTTAATAGCCGCAGCAGGTATCTAGCAGGCTAATGTACAGTGGAATTGCTGAAGGCGCAATCATGCTAACGAGCTTTGACGAATTTAATTGTAGCTGAGCAAATTGCCGGTGCAGAAAGAAGATAATTCTCAAAACTCACTTCAAGCTTTTCATTCAAGAACTTTTTTTTTTTTTTTTTACAATGTTTCCCCTCTGAAAAAGATGGAGAGGCCCGGATTTTAATTACTTTTTAATCAAAGTAATAAAGTGAATAAGTGATTACTCTGCTCTAACCAAGGTTTAGAGGGCCTTTTCTCATTTGTCTTTTTGAATGAGGATTTGGTCGTTCGGTTTCAGCCTCAGAAAATATATTTTTTTCGAGTGATAGTACTTGTTTTTGGTCCATTCCTGAAAAGGCCAATTTTACCCTGTTTACTGATCTGTTATAATGTTGTTTCCTCATCACAAACAGACCTGGAGTTGTGCTTTGTTTCATTCACACGTTTAACACACAAACACTGCATATTTAGGCTGAGTTCTTCTCTCAAATGAAAAACACTATGTTCCACCTTGTGATGTCATGTGGTGATACCTTAAGTGCTACACTGTGTTTTTAAAGAGCCCATACTACACTATTATTGATCTCTGTTATAATGTAGTTTACTCATCAACATACCTGAAGTTTTGTTTCATTCACATTTGTTTAACACTCAAACTTACACGCAAATTTAGGCTGAGTTCATCTCTTAAACAGAAACCACCTTGTGATGTCATGCGGTAATACAGGAAGTGCTCAACTGTGTTTTTAAACTCAGTACTCCTTCACAAGAATCATTTGGATAATTTCAGCCAAGGAATTGTCAGTCTGTACAAGTAAATCTGCATGACATTTATTTTTGCATATTATTATAGAAAATAAATATTTACTTTTGTGTTATATCTATGTGTTTACGTTTTCTAGACATGTTCTATGTATTACTGTCTGGATAAACATTCATTCAACTTGAAAACTACCGTGTATTTCGGACTACAGTATAAGTCGCACTTTTTTTCATGGTTTTGGTGGTCCTGTAAATGATATATTAAAAATGTTCACACTGAAGCCACGAGAGGCTTTAGTCTTGTGTGTCAGTATCTGCTGCTCCCGTTCCTTCTGTATCACTGTCACTTCACTCTACTGCGCATGTCTCCTGCAGAAAGAGCCTCTGTGCGATCGACTGTATCACGTCAGTCAATCGCACCATTACTTCTGTACCACTGAAAATTTTAACAAACTTAATAAAGACGACTGAGAAGACTGAACACAAATGCCCCCAAAAAGAAAATCATATTTTGCAGATTACAAGCTGCAAGTGGCGAAATATTCAGCCAAAAACAGTAATCGAGCAGCAGAAAGAAAGTTTGGAGCGAGCTAGAAACTTGTGACAATGGGGAGGATGCGCCATGCAACATTCTTGGAAGTCACTGGATGGATCGACAAAGCCTGGACTTTAGTGACACTGAAACCATCCTGTTTCAGAAAAGGCCGGAATAATTCTAACTGGAGCTGATGCTGAGTCTGACGACAGCTACACAGAAGAGGAAGCGGCGCTCTGTTTACTTATATATGTTTGTTTTTTTTTCTTCATTATCCCAAAACATGCTACACAGGTCTCCAGGAAGACCAGTTGATTGTCAAGGTCGGTAAAATAAATCGATCAATGAACCTGCCCAGGGATTACAGGAGGAAATTATCACTGATGCTACAACCTGGTACAATGCACCTCTCCTGTTAAGGCAGGGGTGGGCAAACTAAGGCCCAGGGGCCATATGCGGCCCTTCAATCTTTTTCATCTGGCCCGCGAAACTTGAAAAAATAATATTAATAATAATGATCATTTTCAGTGTTTTTAAAGTCATTTCAATAAACAGTAAGACAGATATTTAGTTGTAATGCTTTGTAATGTTTTTCAATTATGGGACATTTCAATAACATGGGATATTTTTTTCTCTTATGAGGTGGATTACCAGAAAATTCCATTCATCTGCTCCTGGTCCGGCCCTTCCGTCAAATTTTAGAACCCTTTTCGGCCCTTGAGTCAAAAAGTTTGCCCACCCCTGTGTTGAGGTTAATGTAACAATTGTGCTCAAATAAATACACAAATAAATAAATAAATTATGCATTTGTTGGCTGGTGCAACTTATACTTCCAGAGCGACTTGTAGTCTGAAAAATATGGTACTGATATAGACAGACTAATAATAAAAGATTACTCAAACATGAATGAGCACAAAACACAACTCCATTTATGCTACTGTTCTAGTATAAATATCTCTGGTTGCACAATAGCCATTTAAGTTGACGCCTCTTATTACATGGGTTATTATAATAGTCTCTTCATTCATTTTTATCGTATTCGTTGCGTGAAAAGTACTTGACTGACTTCTACCTGCGATACCGTGAGCTGCGTCTCCTCTCCGTCCTTCAGCCCTTTCAGACTCAGGTGTGGGCTCCTTGGACGCCTGCCACATAAAAACATGATTTTACATTTATAAAGCGTTTATTCGGAGAGGGCGAAGGAGGGAGATGTGGAAGGAATGTCACCGCTCGTTTTTGTCCGAAGAGTAAATCTGCTTAGCACTTCTCTGTGACGCGGCTGACACAGTGTCCTGCCCGCCGATGTCTTTGGGCGCACACAGGGACACAAGTGTGCGCAGAATTTGATATCGGCTTAAAGGACACGCACAAAAGACAGTGAGAGTGGTAGAGGGCGTTCAGGCCCGTTACAATGGAACGTAATCAACCACTTTTACTCAAGGAACAGAAGACGGCTGAAGGTTGTAGTGGAAGAGGGTTTCAGGGTCATCGTGTATAAAGAGGTTGGTGGATAAATTCCTGCTTCAGCCCCACTGGAATCGTAGAAGCCACTGTTCAAAGCCTGTGGACGTCCAGCAAAAGTCATGTTTCGCTCACTTTTCTCACTGTTTAACTTTTTGTTTGGGGGTCTGTCACCTGCTTGTTTCTACGGATATGTCATTTCTCTGCCGGAAATGTTCGACAGTATGACATTAAACAGCTCTAGCTTACATTTATTCAATTACAGGTGGTTTTATTGCTCAAAAATGCTTAAAAAAAACAGGTATTCTGAATGTGAGCAGGGTTACCTCTCTGCAGATCTCTGTCTTTGTCTTCGTGTCTGCCTGAGGCCGCAGCCATCTTGGGATGACGTCCTTTGCTTTGATCAAGTCGCCTCTGACCAGCCTTTATGCACGTTCTTTGATTTGAATGCTTAGACCCACTGTAAATTGGGTCAATGGGCAAAGCACTCTCCAGTCACTATGTGTTTGAAAGGCCAGTATCCAATTTTTCTCCATGGATTTGATACCCAGTATACAGTAGATATTTCGTACAAGCAGCTCTTGAGGTTAAAAAAATCTTGCCTAATCAGCCAGACTCTTCTGTATTCTGTGAAAATGCAATTTTCCAGGCCGGGTAAAGTCACAGAATTTTGTAATTTCAATGAAAGTTTTGGAAAAGTCATGGAATTTTAGTATGTCTTTCACACAACTACAGCAGTTCTGTTAAGTTCTCATTAGGCTGTTATGATTACTTCTGAACGTATGCGCCATTTGTTTAAAAAAGACGACTAGAGTATTTCGAATGTTAAAAAACTATAATACCAGAGCATAAGGTGAGTGGATAGGGTTAACATTTCATATTTAGCCCTAAAGTCTGTTCAATTCCACACATGTAGGCGCAGTAAAGTGATGGAAAATTCACTTTAGGTCATGAAAAAGTCATGAAAAAGTTTTGAAATTTTGTCAGTGGAAAAGAGTGGGAACCCTGGTAACTGGACAATACAGGGTGAAAATCCTCCGTCCAAACTTGAAATCATCCAATCACAGCCGCTAATTTGTATCACGTGTCTCTCAAATGAGGAAGACATACAATATCTTCAAAAATTCTCATATCATTCACAACAAAATATATTACTTTTTTTTTTTCTTGAGACAAATAATAGTTTGGTGCTTTGATTGTTGATTCTGATTCTCAAAAATCTGCACTAGTTCTCAGTCCTTTATGTAGGCTTATCTCCTTTTTTTTTTTTTTTTAACAAATCACTGTTTTTGACGCGAACTGAGCATGCGTCTCTCTGATTGGTTAATCCACCTGTCAATCACACAGGATACTACTCTAGATCCCCTTGTCTTTGTAAAGTTTTGGTCAAAGTGTGTGGCTCTGGCTGGTCAGGTAAAAATAAATCAGCCGCGTCTGCATCTAATTATTGAACAGTTTAATGTTTGTGCATCAGGAAGTGCGTGGTTAACATGCTAGTTGGCAAAACTTCGCTCTGGTCTCTGAAAGTTACGAAAACCGCTCATAAACTCATCGCGATTCATAATTACGATGCTCAAAATGCAAAAGGCAAGTGAGGAATAACTGTGAAATAAATTTGTTCAGTTTATCATGTTTTTTTAAATTGTAAAAATCAGGCACCATTGATTGTGACGCATTTTTATCTTGGAGGCAAAGGGTTTTTACTTCTGTACCAGTTCACTTTATGATCTGATACTAATTACTACCAACCAGACTGAGTTTAAACAACAGCAGGTAGTAGTAAGAATTTGGATGAACAAATGTAATAATTGGATTGTGGGAACTTTAAATTATTACTTCATGAAAATATGATCGCTACCTTGGAACACAGTACGGTATAAACAAAATTGAATCATTTAATCAAATACAGACATTTTCATTTCTAAAAATACTTTGGTTTGTCTCCGTGGAGATAGGTAAGTTTCACAATATTTTGCAGGAACAGAAAAAGGGCTTCAAACTATCGTCTAAAACTTACTAATGCCCTTTTAACCAACATGAAAGTCAACTACACACAGAGTTATTTCTGATGGGGATCAACTGTAGCCAAGGGGTATCAAAGGGGAGGTAGGTTTAAAGCTGCACTGCGTGATATTTCTAGTGGAGGGGCTGCTGCCTGGTGTCTCTATGGAAATGTTATTGCTTTGTCTAGAATGTTCCACAGTGCAGATTGAACCTTTGTATCACAAGAGGGACAAGCAGGTTACAGCACTGCACAGCCTTACAGTTCAGATCTGTGGAGAGTCGCCCCATTCACAGAAGGAAGTACCATAAAATACCAAATAAAAGCTGAGGCATTTATTTGTTTCAGTCACTTAACAGACCAGGCATTTATTTGAGACCAGGAGGCAATTCGGTAGCCTGATTCATCAGCCGGTTTCACTTTGTAGAAACCGTCAGACCTCGCAGTGTTAGAATTCGTTCTCTCGACGGTAGACGGGTACTTTTTTTATTTAACCAATCGCTGCTATTTGGTCATGACGTAAGTAATGTGCCACTAACGGAGCTAACTGGTATATTAAGCTTTTCCCAAATTATGTCGGAGGAAGGGCAATAACGTCTTTCGCCTTGATAAAATTCACCAAACATTCTCTTTGTTCCGGCTTTAAATCCTCGGTCTCGGGAATCGTTGACAACACAGAATGTATGGCTCTTTGCTGATTGGCTGGTGCCCGGACTCACACTTCCGGGGTTCTTGAAAACCGTCTAGTGTATTCTGATTCCTGGCCTAGTCGCTGGAGAGAAATTAAATTGAGTGGAGGCACTGGGTGGCGCCAGTCTGGCTAGCAATTTGGGGCAGGCGATTGCAAAACTGGGAAAATATGGTACTCAAATTCTTTAAACCAGTAAGATGATAATTTTCAGATTTTCTGGCGACTACTTTGCCTACGTTGTTGGCACGATTCCTGCTCCCTCGTCCCCTGCCTTTGCCACAACATTCCTCTCCTCTCCGCCACAGCAGCTACGATGACATTGGTGCTTCCTCAGAATTGCCAAACTGAAGTAATATTACCAAAATGCTTAAAAACTGCTTCCATTTCTGCTTTGTTGCGCCATCTTTCTCTTTCATGTCACTTCAAAATAGAGATTTCACAGCAACGTCAACTGTTCTGCCCCTTTTTCAGTGAAGGTGAGGGTGATCTAGCCAGACTGGCGTCACCTAGTGCCTCCGCTCAATTTCATTTCTCTCCAGCAACTAGGTCAGGAATTGGAAAACAGCAGACAATTTGCAAGAACCCCAGAAGTGCGAGTTCCGACACCAGCCAATCAACGAAGAGCCATATATTCTGTGTTGTCACCGATTCCCAAGATTTTGGATTTAAAGCCAGAACAAAGAGAATGTTTGATGAGTTTTATCAATTTGCATTGCATACGTCAGGACCAAATAGTAGCAATTGGTTATATGAAAAAAAGTACCCGCCTACCACTGAGCGAACGAATTCTAACACTGCGAGGTCAGACGGTTTCTACGAAGTGAAAACTGCTGATGAATCAGGCTAGTATTAATTACCAAAACTCCTAAAAACTGCTTCCCGTTCCTGCTCGCTGTGTTGCACCATCTTTCTTTTTTACATCACTTCGAAACTGCGATTTCACAGCAACGTGATCTGTTCCTCCACTTTTTCAGTGAAGGTGAGGGCGATCTAGCCAGGCTGGCAAAGAGAATGTTTGGTGAATTTTTATCAAGGGGAAAGACGTTATTGCCCTTGTTCCTACGGGATTTGGGAAAAGCTTAATCTACCAGTAAGAAGCCCTGTTAGCAGCGCATTACATACATCACAACCAAATAGCAGCGATTGGTTAAATAAAAAACGTACCCGCCTACCGTGAAGCGAACAAATTCTAATGCTGCGAGGTCAGACGGTTTCTACGAAGTGAAACCGGCTGAGGAATCATGTTAAGGGTGATTGGACGCAGCACAGAGAATATAGCTTATCCATTCTGAGTCAAATGAGCGTCAGTGGTCACGTCTTCTTCCTTGACGTGTTTTTTTTTTAAAAATACATTAGACTCGGCATTTACTTTTACTATGTTTAGCGGTTATTTATCAAAATATACACCTGCACCCCGCGTTTAAAAGGGATCCTGAGGTTAATTGAAACCCGATAATTATTTGGTATTTTACGGTATTGTATTTTTGAGCGACAGAAACACCCGTAATGAATAAATACTAGATGGAAATGTTTAAAGACATACCATGAAGTTTTCCAGACAAAGCACTGCTAGTCCAATTCCCAACTACGCAAAAACTATCTCCGTGTTCCTAGAGACGCATCAACAACATCAGCCACTGCAGCCACAACAGGAAGGGCATCTTTCATAAAAGTTACCCAAACATACCACAACCAAGAGAATATGAAAGCCTGTTTATGAGTTTCAGTTTCGTGCTTATATATAGCCGCCATTTTGAGTACTTTCACCATTCAAAAGATATAATATTTAGTTTTGAATTACTCCTCCAAGCCTGAACACATTCGAATAAAAAAAGGGAAAGCATCTCTCCTGTAAACAGTCTTTGTAAGTTATTGTTTCCTCCAGTCTTTTGTTCCTCTCATCTCAGCCACAAAGAATGAAATGAATGTAAAACTCAAACAAAGTCAGTTCAATAAATGCTCAGTTGTGTCTTTTATGATAAGAGCAAACCAAATAAAGGTGGAGTTATTTCATTTGGATGTACTAAGTTAGAGCTTTGATGCAGAAAGTCAAATTATAATTAGTTCTTCATATTCCCCACAGTAAACACAACTGAAGAAAGTTATTATTATTACCAAATTTATTTAAGAAATGCATTACTTTTTTTTTTTTTTTTTGTTTTGTTTTCTAAGGGAGCAAAATTAAAGTTCCTATATCATGCAAAATTGACTCTTGTGAGCTTATTATAATGCTGTTACCTCATCAAAAACAGTCCTGGATTTGGGTTTTGTTTCATTCACACATGTTTGAGTAACGCTTAAGCAACTTCTCCTGAAATCAAAATACTCTGTGCCACCTTGTGATGTCATCAAGTGGTAGTTTTTAAGTTAACAGCTCCTTTTTCTTAGTTTGATTCATGAGCCGGTTTCACTTCGTGGAAACCGTCTGACCTCGCAGCATTAGGATTTGTTCGCTCGACGGTAGGCGGGTACGTTTTTTATTTAACCAATCGCTGCTATTTGGTCACGATGTATGTAATGTGACACGAACATATTTAAAGGTTGTGTAGAGGATTTTCCAAGGAACGAGAAATCCAGCGACTGTTTGTCCTTTTTCAAATGTTGCGCATGTGTGAAACCCCCCCCTCCCTACAGCTCCCTACATAGAAACGCCTCCTCCCGCCTCCTCTTTACGCCAGAAACAGGTCCCGGTGCGCTGCAATGACTTGTAAACAACTAACTACAGTGTTGGTTAGGCAAGACGGAGAAGTGAGGAGCGGGGAGAGAGGAGAGGAGAAAGGAGAGGAGAGAGGAGAGGGGAGCGGGAGATTCCGTGCCCGGAGAAGTGAGGAGCAGGGGGAAGAGCGGATCGGGCAGCGGGGACAGGAGCAGGAAAGGGGTGCAGAGAAGGTTGCCGGAGATTCCGTCCGAATGAACTAGCTACAACACGCAGCAGCAAGCGGACTCTTTCTTTGCCTTGAAAATTACGTTTTCAGACATAGGATATCGCTTTCGTGTCCTGAAAAACGTTTGTGTAGCTCTTGGAAATAAAGTACGTTTTCATAAGAAGCAGAAGTGACCTGTCCAGGAGTAATTTGTGACCAGTGCGTCAGTCTTTAGACCCTGCGTCTGCTTCAGTCGCGCCATCGCTGGAATGAATCTTCAAGAATCACCTTAGTTTGGCTTCACTGCTTTTCCCCTTGTCTTCTTCTTTCAGCGACCTCAAAAACAGACTTTCTTTTTGGCTAACTGCTCCTGGATTCTTGTCTGCCATTGCAACAAACTTTGTGCTAACTGCGAGGAAGATGTAGGTCAAAAAAAGCCGCAAGAACTGTTGCGTTGGTGGAGTAAACAGCGTCTGTGCGGCTTGCCTCTGTGGACTGCGTGACAGTCGTACGTAAACCACGTACCTGCGGCGCAGGCAAGTCAGTTACGCTAGAAACGTAGGAGATTGATTGACAGCCGGTCAGCTACAGATAACGAGGCAGTGTCGTTATCTATTGGCAAATGTTTAGCCCCACCACGTCCAGAGTTGATGAATTTTTATTCTCTTTTTTTTGGTCATCATAATTACAAGGCTTCTGCACCTCTATAATCTATCATTGACAACTTGAAACAAAAAAAAACAAAACAAAAAAAATCCTCCATACAACCTTTAACTGGTATATTAAGCTTTTCCCAAATCCCGTAGGAAGAAGGGCGATAACGTCTTTCCCTTGATAAAATTCACCAAACATTCTCTTTGTTCCGGCTTTAAATCCTCGATCTCGGGAATCTTTGCCAACACAGAATGTCTGTCTTCGTCTACATCCATCTCGACCGCTTTGTTTACTGTTGTGCTGAACCACAAAAAGGGACCCAGACAGACCCTTGAGTTTGACGTCATGGCTTCACAGCTCTTCTCTGATTGGCCGGTGTGCGGTCTACAACTTCCAGGGTTCTTGTAAACCATCTAGTGTATTCTGATTCCTGACCAAGTTGCTGGAGAGAAATTAAATTGAGTGGAGGCAATAGGTGGCACCAGCCTGGCTACCTTTTACATTTTGTTCAGTAGAGATTGGCAATTCCAGAGCTGAAATTACCCAAATGATACTAGTGAAGGTGTGTGGAGTTTAAAAACAGTGGAGCACTTCCTGTATTACCACATGACATCACAAGGTGCATGTTGGACTCCGCCAGGGCTGCCCTTTGTCACCGGTTCTGTTCATTGATTATGGACAGAATTTCTAGGCGCAGTCAGGGGCCGGAGGGGTCCGGTTTGGGACCACAGTTTCATCTCTGCTGTTTGCGGAGATGTTGTCCTGTTGGCTTCATCGAACCAGGACCTGCAATGTGCACTGGGGCGGTTTGCAGCCGAGTGTGAAGCGGCTGGGATGAAGATCAGTTCTTCCAAGTCCGAGGCCATGGTTCTCGACCGGAAAAAGGTGGCTTGCCCTCTCCGGGTGGGTGGGGAGTCTTTGCCTCAAGTGGAAGTTCAAGTATCTCGGGGTCTTGTTCACGAGTGAAAGGACGGAACGTGAAACAGGCATCGGTGCAGCTTCGGCAGTGATGCGGTCGCTGTATCGACCGTTGTGGTGAAGAGGGAGCTGAGTCGAAAGGCGAAGCTCTCGATTTACCGGTCAGTCTTCGTTCCTATCTCACCTCTGTCATGAGCTCTGGGTAGTGACCGAAAGGACGAGATCGCGAATACAAGCGCTCGAAATAGTTTCCTCCACAGGGTGGCTGGGCGCTCCCTTAAGATAGGGCAGAGTCAGTAGGGAGGAGCTCGGAGTAGAGCCGCTGCTCCTCCATCGAGAGGAGCCAGTGAGGTGGCTCGGGCATCTGTTCCGGATGCCTCCTGATGTTCCGGGCATGTTTATTGATTAGGTTCTTTCAGACACAAGGTGGAACATTGTTTTCAGTTTCAGAGAAGAACTCAGCCTAAATGTGCAGGATTTGTGTGTTAAACATGTGTGAATGAAATAAAACACAACTCCAGATCTGTTTGAGACAAGGAAACAATATTATAACAAGTCAGAATAGTATAATATAGGCAGTGATGGGTATAATTTTATGTGATTAGGTTCTTTTTTCAGACCAAGAGTTTGTTTTCATACCTGACAGTTTCGACTGCTCACTGTGGTCTTCCTCAGAGTGGTCACATGATGTTGCTGTGTGTGCTGTGTGTGAGTGATGGGAAGAATACTTTGAAAATGTTTGAATGTTTGAAAATTAAAATTAGTTAGAGAATACTGAATACCTGAATTAAAATGTATTTTGTAATGTATTCCGATACATGGGTCACTCAGAGTACTGTATTCTGAATACTTGGAATACTTTTACATCAAGTTGCCGGACTGTCGATGTAAATGTCTGTGTTTGATAGAATAATGTTTGAAATAAAACTAACCTTGCATCGCATGAATCATCGCATGTTGAGGGACTATTTTCTCAGCAGCAGCAGAATTTTACTTTGCGGGTAAGATAGGTGATAGG
Source organism: Boleophthalmus pectinirostris (assembly GCF_026225935.1). NCBI lineage: Eukaryota > Metazoa > Chordata > Actinopteri > Gobiiformes > Gobiidae > Boleophthalmus > Boleophthalmus pectinirostris. Next base: position 33,826,490 of record NW_026571447.1, on the reverse strand, counting down.
TGATATCAGTCCGCCGCTGCCGAGCTTTCTATCAGGAAGTAACTTACAACTTACTGCTGCTGCTCAGACATAAATCCTTCAAATGCAAGATTGGTTTTACTTCTAAAATTATTCTATCAACAGACATTCACATCGACAGTCTGGTGTAATAATAGATTTGCTTCGGGTGTTTTGTGGAGTGAGTAAGACTGTTTTTAGTGGCAGGAAAACTATGGCCATTGACATGCACTAATCTAACACCAGTGACCTCTGCAAATACAAGGACTGGATGGAATATTTAAAAAAAGTGTCTCCACACGTCTCCAAAACTCTGGCTCACGAGGAAGTGACGTCTTATGTCCAAAACTCTGGACTGTCCCTTTAAAGTTCATGTCTTTATTTAGGGCAGGGGTGTCAAACTCATTTTGGTCCGGGGGCCGTATCCAACCTACTTTGATCCCAAAGGGGCCGGATTAGAAAACTCATGACATATAAACCCCAAAAATAACAATAATTTCAAATATTTGTGCAGAGAAACGCAAATCTATTACAGAAATATTTTTTAATTGATGAACTCTTTCTTTTACAAAATATTATAAGATTATGAACAACCTGAAACTTTAAGAAAAATCCAATTTCAACACAATGTTTTAACATTAACTTGTATGCAAATAGGAATAAGTCAATTTTTCTTGGAAAATTCTGCACTCTGTGTCCGCTTTTTTCATTTTGGACATTTTTCTGATGAGGGTGTCACGGTCAACAGTCAAAATGATCGTCCTTTAAGAGCGTTTGGAAAGAGACAAGTCTTCATTTGTTGCTGCTCTGGTGGGAGGGGCCACGCACAGAGGCACTGGAGACGCTGCTATGATAAGCGATGCAGAAAATTTCCAATATTTTAATAGAAAATATAATAAAAATGTTTTAGTAGAAAATCAGCCAAGGGCCAGATTAAAGGTCTTGGAGGGCCGGATCTGGCCCCCGGGCCGTATGTTTGACACCTGTGATTTAGGGGCAAACAGAGAAACACAAACACCAGAATCATGTAGAGTGGGTTAATACAAAAAAAGTAAAACCAAAATAACAAACATGACAGCAGTTACACAGGGAGGGGTGACATTTTTTCAATAGAATGAAAGTCGATGGACCCACAAGCGCGCCCATTCTCACTCGTTATGTCCATTTCTACACAGTCTGTGGTCTAAACTAACATTCATCATTTAGAAGTTATAAAACATGTTCATTTGTTTCTTGACTCAGCCGAAGTTACTGCGTGCTGCGTACTGTTCACGTGTAGCTAATCCGAGTGAATAAATGCAGTCAGATGTAAAAGTGAAGAGTGTGTAAAGTGTTTGACAGGCTGCCCATGCTTCATTGCAACTCATTACCTGCTAATTAAGAGGTTAATTAAGTTTATGTTCTTCAATTAAACTATGTGAAGTCATATTTGATGTTCATATCTCAGTCAATAAAAGCTGCATCGAGTTTGTAGACACTTGGAATATAATGGCTGTGTACAAAACATGGACGCTCTGGAAAACGCTGAGTTTCTGTTTTGATTTGAGAGAATAATGAACAACTCTATTCATAGCACGATTTAGTTGCACTGAGTTTTATGATACATGTCACCTGCCCGTCTCCATGGTCTCACACATAAACGTACAGTCACAAGCTAGTGAGCATTTGCCAACAGTTCAGTTAGTTTCTTTCACTTTTTGGTTGAAATTCAAACACCTAAACAGAACCATGAATGCTCGTATTGATCACAGGCTCACTTTTTTTTCTTTAACTTTTTTTTTACTCTCTGTTTGCTAATATGTGCATTGTGTCACCGTGGTAACTGCATATCATTCCACCAATAGAGATGCAAGAACACCCCCAGATATGTAACGTATTTTTCGGACTATAAGTTGCACTTTTTTCATGGTCCTGCGAATTATACACCAATGTGACTAATATATTAAAATTTTCACACCAACAGCCATGAGAGGCTCCAGGCTTGTGTGTCAGTATCTGCTGCTCCTGTACCACTGTCACTTGGCTCTACTGTGCATGTCTCCTGCAGAAAGAGCCTCTGTCCTGTCTGTATCATGTCAGTCGATTACACCATTACGTCTGTATCACTGAAAATGTAAAATTTAATATAGAGACAATTATAAAGACGAACTGAGAAGACTGAACACAAATGCTCCCAAAAAGAAAATCATATTTTGCAGATTACAAGCTGCAAATAGTCAAATATGCAGCTGAAAACGGTAACTGAATAGCAGAAAGAAAGTTTGATGGATGCACCATGAAACTTTCCTGGAGTCACTGGATGGATGGACAAAGCCTGGACTTCAGTGACACCGAAACCACATCCTGTCGGGATTCAGAAAGGCCGGAATAATTCTAACTGGAACTGATGCTGAGTCTGACGACAGCGACACAGAAGAGGAAACGGCGCTCTGTTTACCTCCGGAGGTCACAGAGTTGCTCAGAAGTGACATCGAGGATGAAGAATTGAATGGATTTAGTGATTTGGAGTGAGATGGAGAGTTTGGTAAACTTGTTCTGTTCTGTTGTTTATGTTATAGTTTATCTGAAGAACTGTTCATATGTGACGTTAACAGTCTGTTGTTCTCTCTTCTATTATTACTATAACTTGACTTTCAACCGGAAATGTCGGTTCCTGGTCTCTGATTTTACGAAATTTCCCCCAAATAGTGTGACTTATATATGTATTTTTCTTCTTCATTACGCATTTTTTGGCTGGTGCAACCTTTACTCCAGAGTGACTTATAGTCCGAAAAATATGGTAAATAATCTAGTAATTGCATATTGTTTGGCCTTGCAATTATGCATATCTCACCAAGGGACAATCATGCTTTACCTAACGTCTAAACTCAACGTTGTACACTTTCTGTCTCACTCGTTAACGTTAAACAAACGCCATCCTGTTTTAACGTGAGATGTGTCCAAAAAAAAAGAAGAAAAGTCAATTGTAAACAGTATTTTCAATAAGCTGATTTGCCTTGGACCCAGAAGTGCCATCACAGTTAACAGTCCTGTACACATGACCCTTCTAGATCCAGATGGTGACTGCAGGTTGAGTCATTGTGCTTGGCATTCTGATGAAGTGTCTTGCCCAGGGACACAGTGACAGCATTAGGTTTGAACCACCAACCATGTAGTGAATAGATTAGCCAATGCTGCCACCCGCTCAGTGAGAATAGAAAATAGGAATAGAGGAATAGAGAGTTTTAGTCTGAGTCAAAATGCTGTTCTTCGAATCCCCAGAAAATAAAGACGATTTGAAATGGACTTGGCTGTGTTACGGTAACTTGAAAAAGGTGCTGTCAGGTCAGGCCTCTGCTGCGATGAAAGCAAGTTATTACCAAACCAAAATGTATATCCCATGGAGTTCTGAGTACTTTATTTAAATTGTATATTTTTTTATAAGACAGAAATTGGTTATTTTCTTATGGGATAAAGATACTACAACTGGGCGCTGCAGAGTTTAAGTGAGTGTAGTACATGTAAGTGCATATCTTTTCCCTGTGGAGATAATCACAATAATAACTCTAAATGTGTTTTTCAAAACAAGAAATTATCCCGGCGATGTTTAACCACAGGGCGTACAGAACAGCTCTTAGATATCAAAGATGAGATTTGAAAAGCTCCCCAGGTAAATTTCACCAGTTGGCGGTGCAGGAAAGCAAAGTCTATTGTACCTGAAACACCTAAATTAGCTCTAAATGAATTGTACTGCAGTACTTTCTTTTATAATTCCAACAAAATGGGCGTTGCCAAACTGTAAGATGACACAGGGACATGCTACATTATTCTACGTCATGCACCAGAAACGCTATAATAAAGAAAACAAAAGAGTGTAGTGCCACGTTTTAATAATAATAATAATAATAATAATAATAATAATAATAATAATAATAATAATAATAATAAATAAATAATAAATAAATAAATAAATACATAATAAATACATAAATAAATACATAAATAAATAAATACATACATACATAAATAAATTAATTACCATATTTTTTGGACTATAAGTCGCACCAGCCAAAAAAATGCGTAATGAAGAAGAAAAAAAATATTTAAGTCGCACCGGACTATAAGTCAAACTTTTTGGGGGAAATTAATTTTATAAAACCAGAGACCAGGAACCGACATTTCACCTTGAAAGTTCTAGTAATAACAACAGAACAGAGAACCACAGACTGTTAACGTCACATATGAACAGTTCTTCAGATAAATATAACATAAACAACAGAACAAGTTTAACAAACTCTCCATCTCACTCCAAATCACTAAATCCATTCAATTCTTCATCCTCGGTGTCACTTCTGAGCAACTCCACGACCTCTGGAGGTAAACAGAGCGCCGCTTCCTCTTCTCTGTAGCTGTTGTCAGATTCAGCATCAGTTCCAGTTAGAATTATTCCGGCCTTTCTGAATCCCGACAGGATGGTTTTGGTGTCACTGAAGTCCAGGCTTTGTCGATCCGTCCAATGACTTCCAGGTTGTGTGGTGCACCTGAACAGCACTACAAAACAAAACAAAACAAAACAAAACATAGACTACAACTCCAGATCATGACCAAAAGGGTTTAGGCTGAAGTAAAAATGCCAAACCCTGTTGAACACTGAAAGAATTCCAAGAAAAAAAACAGCATATGAACAGCAAATTTACATTTACAATTTCACTTATGACTTACTGCATATATAAGAGACAAAATACAAATTAAAACAAACTAAATTTAATGCATATTTCATTCATTCCAGAGCTCTATATCTTTCAAAACATAATGCTTTATACTCTCTCTCTCCTTTTTTTTAAAGACTTCAACAGTATTAGACTTTTTTAAATCATCACTCAGGTTATTCCACAAACTAACGCCTCTAACAGAAATACAGTCACTTTTTTTTTTTCTTAGTTCTTATCTTCATTTTTATTTTTATTTTTTAAATACTTGCTCCTCTAAGGTTATAAAGACTCTCTCTCTCTGATCAACTGACTTACTCCTGTAAACAAAGAGGAAGCAGATGATTATACATAATTGTACATTACTCCAACTGTACTCAAAAACAAGAAAAAAACTAGAAAAGCACTCAGAGAGCGCAGACCTCCGCCAAGGACTACCCCCATTTTTTATATAAATTGCGATAAAATCAGTCTTCTGGATCATATCCGGATCAGCCTCTGGAATATGAAAGAGGATCCCACTTGTCCATCCCTGAGTCAAATTTCATGGGGTTTGGTCAATAATTAACCGAGATATTGAGAAACTAAATTTTTGGCCCCATTTACCACAATGTTAACTAAAATTTCAAAGTGATCCAGAATCCAGGATTTCTTCCGGATCAGCCCCAAAATGAAATCAGTTCTTCCTTTTCACATTTCCAACAAATCCTGAAAATTTCATCAAAATCGGTCCATAACTTTTTGAGTTATGTTGCTAAAAGACAAACAAACAAACAAACAGACAAACAAACAGACAAACGCCGGCAAAAACATAACCTCCTTGGCAGAGGTAAAAAAAAAATAAATACTTTTAGCTTAACAAAAAGGATTTGTTGGTGCATAGTAATTGGCATGATTAATAATCCCAGTAACCCTCATTTGGAGTAGAAAAACGGTATTAATATTTGATTTGCAGCCCTGGAATTGCCAATATCTTTCTAACTACAAGTAAAAGGCAGATGTTAACTTGAAAACTACCACTACATGACATCACAAGGTGGAACAAAGCATTTTGAACACTGGAGATGTTGACAGACGAATAATAAAGCTTTACTCAAACCTGTGCGAATGAAACTAAACACAACTCCAGGTATGTTTTTGTAGAGGTAACAACATTATAACATTCAAGCTCAGAAGAGTCAAGTTTGTCTAATATGGCACTGAAAATGGCACTAAAAAACATATTGTTCTTTTTTTTTCTATTCTAACAGTCTTTATGAGTTTTAAGCAGTTCAGATTTTCCTTGAATGTTTATTAATGAACTAAATCAGCAGCCTACCCAAGGACTGCAGGTGGAAAAAATAGCACAAGAGCTCCAAACTGGTACAATGCATCTCTCAAATTCAAGAACCCTTGAACGTCAAAGGACATGAACCAAAAGCTTCTGTGCTATAAACTTTGAACCATTTTTAACCCATGTTCCCGCATTATTAACATGCTCAGAGATTTATTTCAGTGGATGCATGCTTGAGTAATCCTGTACCCTGCATTTGAAGCTTGAGTGTTCAGTAGCTACTTCTCTGCACTTAAAAAAAAAAAAAAAAGAAGCGTACTTCAGGTCATATATAGGGGGATAAAATAGATACGTGAACTCTATGAACCATTTTAGATCAATACTGCAGTTTAAAGAGCCCATGTATCTATTTTTTTTTTTCTGATCTGTGTTAGAATGTTGTTTCCTCATAAGAAAGAAACAGCTAAAAAAAAAAAAAAAAACATACAATACCAGTTTTAGAACACTCTAAGTTTTCCAGTTATTAATCACAAATCAAGTCGTGCAAGTCCAACGAAGAGCTTGAAAATGGTACAAAGGTAAGAACTGAACAGCCAGAGGTTAAAAAAAAAAAAGATACAAAACACAAGTCCAAGCTCTGCCAAAACTACCTCAAGAAAAATGAACAAGATGGTAAAGCTTGAAAACATGAGTGTCCAGCACAGTGTCCAGACTTAAATCCCATCGAGCTGGTTTGGGACAAACTGCACAGAAGAGTGAAAGTCAAGAAACCTACAAGTGCCACACATTTAAGGAAACTTCTGCAACAGACTTGGGAAGAACTTTCTGGAGAATATTTGATTTCTAGTCACTGGCCCATAAGCCCAAGTCAAATCCAAATCATCTGCTTTGAGCTTCAAGTCATTCCAAGTCTTTAAACCAAAGTGCTTAGTTTTTTTTTGCAGTTTATATAAATTTAAAAATAAATTGTACTTAAAAAAAAGTCATACTATATTTTTTTATTTATAGAGTATATGAGAGTTGTGGAAATTAATTTTGTTATTTTTTTCCTTTGTAAATGTCTTGACAAGGTCTTAGAGTGAATCATTACGGCCAGAATAGAAAGAATTCAGATTTAAAAGTGCTTCTTAAGTCTTAAGCCACAGGCCTGAAGTCACTGTCCTTCAAAACTAAATCGAGTTCCAAGTCTTAGTCCATTTTATAAAGTCGAGTATCAAGTCCAAGTCATGACTTGCAAGTCCCCACCTCTGTTTTTTGATGAGGTATAACATGGTTTAAAGCTCACAAGAGTCACAGTAATACCATATTTTTTGGACTATAAGTCCCACCGGACTATAAGTCGCATTTTTGGGGGAAAATTTATTTTATAAAAGCAGAGACTAGGAACTGACATTTCATCTTGAAAGGCAAATTATAGTAATAACAATAGAATAAAGAACAACAGGCTGAATAGACGTCTGTTATGTTAACAAAACATATGAACAGTTATTCACATAACTATAGCATAAAAATCATAACTTAAGTTTACTAAACTCTCGATCTCACTCCAAATCACTAAATTCTTTGAATCCATTGAATTCTTCATCCTCGGTGTCACTGAAGTCACTGAAGTCACTGAAGTCCAGGCATGCTGCACCCTCCCGGCTGCCGTGAAGCAGCGTTCTCCATTCCCGCCAGTCCAGTTTCTCACTCACTCCAAACTTTCTTTCTGCTGCTCGATTACCATTTTCTGCTGCATATTTCACTACTTGTAGCAGGACAGAGGCTTTTTCTGCCAGAGACAAAACTGATACACAAGCCTAGAGTTCCCTCGTGGCTGTCAGTCTGAAAAATGTAATATATAAGTTGCACTGGAGAATAAGTCGCAGGACCACCCAAACCATGAAAAAAAGTGTGACTTATAGTCTGAATAATACGGTATTGTGTAGGATCTTTAAAAATGTATAAAATACTCCCTCAGCTTATATCTTCTTTATGTAACATACAGTTTTGAGGGCCCCATATTGACTTTTGGAGCCTCATGCATCTCCACAGCCCGCGCAGAGCTGGAACCGCCTCTGTACACGTATAATCCAGTAAAGAGGGAGTTCGTGTGAGGTCTTAGACTGTCTGATCTATATTGTGGTTAGACTGGAAGACACTGGAGAGGTTTGTAAGCCTCCCAGCCTGTCTGTGCGAGAGTGTCTGTGGACTTGGCTGTATACACGAGCAACAGAAGGCACTGGAGAAATGACAAGAGTGGAGTGAGTGATGAGTAATGCGCCGGGGGACAGGGAGAAGCAGCCAGAGCGCGGCGGACATGACAGAGACAGCTGATGTGAACCTGTCTCCACCCGTCACGGAGGACTGAGACGCACAATCAAACACACCTGCCATGTCACACTGGGTATTTCTACATCTGAACGAGGTCGGATTGTCTTTTCGGGGTCTAATTGATAAACTATACAACGTACGAGTTTGTAGTGAGACGTTATATGAGATTTTTGAATGTTTTCACCTCATCAAGAACAGATCTGGAGTTGTGTTTTGTTTCATTCACACGTTTGAGTAATTCTTTTATTATTGGGCTGTCAAAACAGTCGTCCCTCTCTATAAAGCGGTTCACCTTTCGCTGGTCTCGCTGTTTTGCGGATTTTTCTTAGTGTAATTTTGCATGCTTTTCTTTTTTTTTCTTTACAGTGGATGAACGTGTGTATTGTGTTCCTCCCCCTGCGTCCTGATTGGCTAAGGGACTGTAGACCGTTGTCAATCAGTCTCCTCTGTGCCGTGTCTCCTGTGCAGTACAGAATGTATTCATCTTGCCAGGTTTACATAAATGTTCGATCTCTAGCAGTGTGAGTCTGAAGTGCTGTATGTTTGCAAAACCCACAATGTCGACGAAACGTTCTGCACCGACAAAGGCTCCTACGGTCGCACCCAAAAGGTAAAGGAAGATGCAAACCATCGCACAAAAAGTTGGACTTCTGGACACGCTGAAGGAAGGGAGAAGTTACGTGGCTGTAGAGCATTACGGAATAAATTAATCTTCGGTTCGTTATATAAAGAAGGAGGAAAATAACATAAGAACGACTGCTATAAGTTTTAAGAAGGATGCAAAAAGGGTTGTAACTGCGTTGTCCTGTCTGAGAAAATATAATAACTATAAAAAAATAAAGCTGACAACTTTGCAGATTTTGCATATTGCGAGTTATTTTTAGAACGTAACCCCCGCGATAAACGAGGGACCACTGTATCCCCAAAGCTCAAAATGCTCTGTTCCACCTTGTGATGTCATGTAGTGGTAGTTTTCAAGTTAACAGACCCCTTTTGTTCAGCAGGAACATGTGTGAAAACATGAGTGAATGTTTAATTAATTTTGATCGCAATTTCAATTTGTATGTCAAACAATCTCCAAACTCATATAACTGAGCTGAAACTATTTAAAGCTTAACAAAGTTTATTTTGGGATTTTTTTTTTCTTTTAATATAACTAAGTACACACACACACACATATATATATATATATATATATATATATATATATATATATATTTTTTTTAATATAGAGATTGTAGAACAGCTGGATATATAGTTTATTTTGGATACATTTATGTTTTCTATGCCTTATTTCATGTTCAAAGTAAATTTTATTAATTTTATGTTTTATACATCGCAAAACTGCACTAAAGTTCATATTTATAGCCCATATTTAATTTCAAAAGGATCAAAAACAGATCAAGTGTTTTTTTGTTTTTTTTTGAGAGGGAGAAATATTGAATAAATGCAGCAAAAAAAAAATAAAAAATAAATAAATAAATAAAAATCATCGTTTGCATAATGGTGATTTCAATATTGACCAAAATAATCATGATAATTTTTTATTTATTTATTTATTTTTTTCCATAATCGAGCAGCCCTAACTCCAGGTATCTGAACAGAAAGTAGCCTTTACTGAAAAATGTAAAAGTGGGCAAGGTACAAACCCGAGGCACTCCAACTGAATATACTAAAAGTGCTTTATTACATGGAGGGACGCCAACACATTTCGACCAGCGAGATGGTCTTCGTCGGGGCATAAGGGCATACGGATTTTTAATATATTCAGTTGGTGGCCTCAGGTTTGTACCTTGCCCACCTTTACGTTTTTCAGTAAGGGCTACATTCTGTTCAGATTTCAAGTTTAACCCTCGTAGAGCTTCTGTACTGCTACTTTTATGACCCAGTGAAGCGCTCTACCTTTTGTCTTCACCTTACAACTCCAGGTATGTTTGTGATAAGGACACAAAATTACAACATTGATTGGAAAACAGCGTAATAGATCTTTTTTTTTTTTTTTTTTTTTTAATATCATGGCCGGAAGTGCTGCGATGTAGGGTAAACATCACTTCCGGTTCAATGCTTTTCTATTGCAAAATATCTGTGGAAATGTCTCGCGTATTTTCCACCAGCTTCATAAATCTGTTACATCACCAAATCTTCATCCAACAAGATCGACAAAGAACATATTCTGTCAAAGAAGATTTTATCCACAACTATCAAGGTAAGAAAGACGAAAACGTAAACGCGAAAAACGACGACGCAACAGTGAACTATTCCTGAGCAAAACTAACATTGTGGTCATGAGTACAACATAAGTAATAAATAATTTGTTAATAAGTAACTTGTGAACTCAGACTATTCTAGAATTAAAATAAAAAAATCGGTTTCATGATGTAAATATTGGCATAGACAGAGAGATTTGTGCAGTTCGAAGCTACAGATGTTCACAGATTACATGTCGAGCAATTAAACTGCACAACTTGCACGTTATGAAACTGACTTTTAATTTTAATCCTAGAATCAGTCTGAGTTCACAAGTTACGTGCTAATGAATTACTTATTACTTACGTTTTATTCATGACCATGATGTTAGTTTTGCTCAGGAGTTGTTCACTAATGCGTCGCCGTTGTTCGCTTTTACGTTTTCATCTTTCTTACCTCGATAGTTGTGGATAAATTCTTCATGTTTATCCTTTGTCGACTTTGTTGGATGAAGATTTGGTGATGGGACAGATTTATGAAGCAGAGAAAATACGCAAGACATTTCCACAGATATTTTGCCACAGAAATGCATTAACGTAAATGACTTTGCGGCACTTTCGGGTGTTGCGAAAAAGGTCCATATGGGTCCTTTTAAATGGACGTGATTGACAGGTGGGTTGGCCAATCAGGGACACGCATGGTCCGTCTGTTACAAAACAAATATGGCTGCTAATGAGGAAAAAGAAAATAACAAAAAATAGCACAGGGAACTGAAAAAACATCCCAGATTTCAGCAGAATCAATGAGTAAGGCAGTAAATCTGTTAATCTGAGGTGAGAGATATTTAGTTTCTTTGTAAATCACGTAAGCTCTGTGTAAAAAAATAAAAGAGAGACAGAGATATCATTTTGGATTTTGGATTTACCCGGGATGCTGTTTGGACAAATTCTCTGTCAGTGTTGTGTGCAGTTTCAGTTTGGCTGAGAGCTGAAATATGGATCTGTGCTGATATGATTTGATGTATGATTCATAGTTTGTGCACATTTTACACGAGGGATCGGTAGTATTGACAAAAACAAAAGTCTCGATTTTCAGATACTTTTTGCAATCCATCAGAAAAGTGCCAAAATGTGAATAGCCCACTTTTACAAATGTCACAAACTTAGACAAACAAATCAGCGCATGGCACATATTCTCCATTTAAACACCGTAAAACCAGAAATTGTGCAGGAAAAACAAGTTATTATTACAGAACGAGTGCAAAAATGAATGGGCTAGTAAAATTATCCAAATACATACTTGCTTTTTATTGAAATCTTGCACTGATTTTTGTTATAATGACAGGAAAAGTGCTTTGAAAATGTATTTAGTCACAGAATACTGAATACCTGCATGGAATTATACATATTATTTTGTGATATATTGTGATATATGGGCCAATCAGAGTATTTTATTCTGAATACTTACTGTAGAATACTTTCATTCAGGGTTGGACACTGGATAAAAAAAAAAAAGCTTCATTTTTGTTTCAGCATTTGTTATGAATGTATTTATCACTGATCAGAGAAGGAAAATCACACGTCTCACCACAAGAGCCGTGTTTTCTATTTTTCTCACTAATTCTGTGAAGTTTGAAGCCTCGATTGTGTGATCGAGTACTGCCATGTGTTCTTTTGATTTTTAGAAATGTAACTGTACTCCGAATACCACCAAATGAAAAAAGTAACTCTACCGGGATATAGTTACTCAAAACTAGTATTTAGTATACATATGTACTTATGCATGTACTCAGATACGTCCAAACACCTCTGGACTACACTCATTGATAAGTGGCCCTTTTGGTATCTCTGTTAAACCTTTGGTACCAGTGTTGGCTCTTTGGTGCTACTGTTGCCCCTTTGATACTTCAGTTAGTTCTTTGATACCTCTGTTAGTCCTTTGGTACCACTATTGGCCCTTTGGTACCCCTGTTAACCCTTTTGGTATCTTTATTAAACCTTTTGGTACCTTTGTTAAACCTGTTGGTACCTTTGTTAAACCTTTTGGCAGCTCTGTTAAACCTTTGGTGCCACTGTTGGCTCTTTGGTACCTCTGTTAGTCCTTTGATACCTCTGTTAGTCCTTTGGCACCAGTGTTGGCTCTTTGGTACTACTGTTGCCCCTTTGATACCTCAGTGAGTCTTTTGATACCTCTGTTAGTCCTTTGGTACCCCTGTTAAACCTTTTGGTATCTCTGTTAACCCTTTTGGCATCTTTGTTAAACCTTTTGCTAACACTGTTAAACCTTTTGGTACCTCTGTTAAATCTTTTTGTACCTCTGTTAACCTTTTTGGTATCAATGTTAAACCTTTTGGTATCAATGTTAAACCTTTTGGTACCTCTTTTAACCCTTTGGTACCACTGTTAGTCCTTTAGTACCCCTTTTAAACCTTTTGGTACCTTTGTTAACCATTTTGGTACCTTACTGTTAAACCTTTTGGTATCAATGTTAAACCTTTTGGTATCAATGTTAAACATTTTGGTACCTCTTTTAACCCTTTGGTACCTCTGTTAGCCCGTTGGTACCTCTGTTAACCCTTTTGGTATCACTGTTAAACGTTTTGGTACCTCTGTTAAATCTTTTTGTACCTCTGTTAACCCTTTTGATACCTCTGTTAACACTTTTGGCACCTCTGTTATCCCTTTTGATAACTTTGTTAAACCTTTTGGTACCTCTGTCAGCCCTTTGGTACCACTGTTAATCCTTTTGGTAGCACTGTTAAACTTTTAGTACCCCTGTTAAACCTTCTGCTACCTCTGTTAACCCTTCTGGTACCTCTGTTGGCCCTTTGATACCTCTATTAGCCCTTTGGTACCTCTTTTAAACCTGTCGGTACCTCTTTTATACCTTTTGGTACCTTTGTCAGCCCTTTGGTACCTCAGTTAAACCTTTTGGTACCTCTGTGAGCCCATTTGGTACCACTGTCAGCCCTTTGTTACCTCTGAAAGCCCTTTTGGTACCTCTGTTAACCCTTTTCATGCCTCTGTAAACCCTTTTAGTACCACTGTTGGCCCTAATACGAAGTCGTCATTAAGATAATTAACAGCTCACTGAAGATGATCAAAATACTTCTCCACGTCCATTTGCTGGGACAGGGAGGCGTGAGCTCCGCGCCGCTGTGCCGTTTAAAGTCGTCTCTCCGTCGCGACTGCCGTGCTTTAACTTCAAATTGTCAAACGAATCGGCGCAGCTCGGGGACTTGAGCCTTAACTTTGCCCGTGAGTGAACGAGGAGCGAGAACGGCTTAAGGCTCCCAGACGTGTGGAGAGAGGTCACCGTGTCTGTGGCCCCTCCCTCCCTCCCCGTGACTGACTCGCATACTTAATGAGCCGTTACACCGATCCAGACTCCTTCACCTCTGGAGCGGTAAACACTGCGCTACACCCCCATCTGCAGGCCGACAGCTCCGGGACCGACAAGAACACGCGTGCGCTCGTGTTGAAGAGGAGGAGAGTTCGGTCGTGTGCTGATTGTGGACGACAGAATCAATGGGGTGCAACCAGTACATGCTTTTGTGCGTAAAAGAGAGATTTTTTTATGTATTTTTTTTCTTGTAATTAGTAAGAAATTATCAGGATTGTCCATTATAAACAAAATAGACAGCGCAGTTAAAAAATAATTATAAAAGGCTTAGGGAATGTGCAATCAAAACTGCACATACGCTTAGGGAGTGTGCAGTTATTAATAGAATACAAGAATGTAAAGGGTTTGCCTGTTGAGAATAATTTAAAGGTCCTGTTGGTGCATCACTCGTGGTCATACTTGGTCTCATATTTATTTTGTTCTGTGGTGTTTGTTTATGTGGTGCTTTGTGTTGTGTTGTCCTGTTTTTTTGATAAAGCATGTTACCCCCTGTCCCAAGACAAATTTCTCCCATGGGAGACAATAAAGGATTATCTTATCTTATCTTATCTTAAACCACAATTTTCACCTAAAATAACCTCAGTCTTGCTGTTTAAATGAGTTCAATCTACTCCAGACTACATAAAATCCAAATCTACAAAAATCATGACCAATAAAGCTGCAATATGTAACTTTCTACACTCCAAAAAGCAATATCTAGGTAAGTTAAAATGGCTTAAACTAAGAACATTTACTTTATTTTAGTCGATTCAACTTGACAAGTAAAATGATCTACCAGTGGAATATGTGAGTTTTTCTTAATTCAAGCAACATTACATTTTGTTTCTTATTTTAAGTGCAAAAAGTTGTTGTTTTTCTCATTGTAAGTGCAGCAAGATGTAGTTTCATTATTTTAAGTACAAAAAGTCTTGTTCCATAGACAATTTTGCTTGTTTAAATGAAATTTACTCAAATTTTAATCTAACTTTCTTAATTCAGTTCATCTTAACATGTCTAGATTTTCGTTTTTGCATTGTATAGGGAGTTAAACATGATATGTTATTGCTTTGCCTGGAATGTTCTTAACATCTTGCATTTAAAATTACAGGTGTATTTATTGACTTGAAACACACCTGTAATGGGGCTTTCACACCTACACCATTTGGTCTGCTTCAAGTAGACTCAAGTTCAGAACACTTGCGAGTTTGGTTTGTTTGGCTTCGTGTAAAAGCATCAGTTTCATTTGATGCAAAGAGGACTCGGGTGCAGTTCGTTTGTGATGTGAACGCTCACTGGTCTCGATCCGGCCCAACACGGATGTTTTGATCTGAAGAAGCTTCCGTAGAGCTCTGAGAATGAGAAAAATAAACCCCAGAATGAAGATCAAAATGGGAGAAACAGGCCGTGACAAGATGTATAGAGGAGGAAATTCATGATCTCTTAGTTACTTAATAATTAGACAAAAATACATCACAGTTTCTGGGACTGCAAAAAAAACTGTGGAGTTGAGACTTATGAAAAAATAAAGCAAAAAGACAAACAAGCAAACAAGAAAACAGTGGAGTTGACGCTAATCACTTATAAATAATAAAGTTGTTATAAGTCATGTCATCCACTCATATCCTGCAACTGCCACGTCCCTGAAGTCACTTTCTTCCGCTCTGGAGCCTTGTCACTTGTGCCCAGTGGTCCGGCGTGGAGCGCATATGTCTGATATATTTGTAAAATCTAAATGCAAAATCCAAACCTTGCATCCAAATCCAAATCTGTTGCATCTTGACGTTCATTGACAAGTAACGAACCGGGCAGGAACGTTCCTCTGTCCATTGGGCGAGCGTGGTTTCTACTTCGTTGTCGTTACTGCACCATTTGCGATGCAGCGCCTCCTCAGGCAGGTGGGGTATATTCTATTTTCTCTTGGTTTGGTTCATTTAAACTGAAATGTGGTGGAGATAGAAATGCATGTTAATGTCTATGTTAATGATTATGATGCCTTTGGCAAGAAAATGTGTTCTTTTGAAGTGGGCACTTACCTACACTGGACTTATGGTTAACTCAGATATCATCAACCAGTCCCCAGGAAAAACTGACTTATGAACTAAAAGGCAAACAAGATATGTTCTGGAAAATATGGACCCCTGTACCCATATACTTAAATATGTAACTGTTTTCTTTTTGTTAGTTTTTTTGTTTGTTTGTTTTTTCATGCATTTGTTATGGGTGTTTTTTGCATAATTATTAATGTAATTATTATTATTTATTCTTTATTATTATTTTTTGGTCAATATTACTATTACTATTGCTATTGTATTTTTATTTTATTACTTACCTGCGCCAGAAAAGTAAAACAATTATGAATGATCAAATGATAACTAAAACACAAAGTTAAGCTTATCTAAATCAGGACCAGAGTCCACACACTGTCCGCTGCATCCACATACTTGAGAACCTCTGTTTAAACCGTGCCTCTCGTTCAGGGGCTTGTAAATAACGTGCACTTGTTCTTGTAAGAAAAGTGCCAAATGTGATCAAATAGAAGAGCGGTCTCACCTCAGTGTGGAGTTTAAGTCCCAGAGCACAGAGATTTTAAAGTGCCCCAAAGTGTGCTCCAACTGGGAAGAGAGAAGGAGAGAAAGGACAGAGGGGAAAGGAGAGAGGAGGGAGGAAAGGAGAGAGGGAGGAAGGGAAGAGAGAAGGGGAGAGAGGAAGAGTGGGGCAAATAAGAAGTGGCTCCGTTCTGAAAGCACCTGCAGCAGCTCCACGAGAGGCTCAGACGGTTATTTGGGTTTTTTCCTACTGAGGCAGGTGGAGGTAAAAGGGAAGTTTAAATACAAATAATAAAATACTACACATAATACAACACATACTATTCTAAATGTGACTGGATTACATTTAAAACACCTGGCTTTAGCATAAACAGTAGTCATTCAGTCAAGAATTAATGGCTGTTTGCTTCTCTTTTCATTAAACCTACTTATTTTTGGCCTTTTTTCTTGTATTCCTTTGAAAAACTGGGTGGTTGTTTGACCACTGAACTGCATGTTGTTGTAGTATGTAGTATTTTCTCCTTACAGCAGTGAGGTTTTACTTGTTTAGGTTTTCCGGTTTACCCTGGTTTCCCTCTGGAGCCAGGCATCCCCCTTTGAAATGCAAAAATCGCAATGGAATTCAACTAGTACATGGCCTTTGTGCTGCTATGATGTTTCAAAAAGAGATTTCTGTTCATTTATTTTTGTAATTAATAATAAACTATCAGGATGGTCCGTTTTGTTCATTATAAACCACAATGTCCAACTAAAATAACCCCAACCTCGCTGTTTAAAGGACAGTCTGTGCTACTCCAAACTAAATGAAATCCAAATCTACAAAAATCATGACCAATAAAAGTACAATATTTAACTTTCTACACTGCAAAAAACAATATCTAGGTAAGTTAAAATGACTTAAACTAAGAACATTTTACGGAATGTTCCACTGTAGGCAGTGTTGGGAAGGTGACTTTTAATATATATTCCCCTACAGATTACAGATTACATACACCAAAATGTAGTTTGTAACATAATCCATTAAATTACTTAAAGGGAGTAATCTGAATACTTTGGATTACTTGATTTGCTGTAGAGAAGCAAAGACAAGGAAATCTTCACATAAGATGTTTTGTCTAATAAAAGAAAATAAAAAGACCAGACTTTACTCATATTAAAAAAATATTAATGATAGAAGAAGGGGAGACACGGTCCATGCAGCAAGATTTAGTCCTGTTAAATCCTGTTTTAGTCCTGGTTTAGACCTGGTTTTAGTCCTGGTTTAGTCCCAGTTTAGACCTGGTTTTAGACCTGGTTTAGTCCTGGTTTAGTCCTGGTTTAGTCCTGTTTTAGTCCTGGTTTTAGTCCTGGTTTAGTCCCGGTTTAGTCCTGGTTTAGTCCTGGTTTAGACCTGGTTTTAGTTCTTGTTTAGTCCTGGTTTTAGACCTGGTTTTTAGTCCTGGTTTTAGTCCTGGTTTTAGTCCTGGTTTAGTCCTGTTTTAGTCCTGGTTTTAGTCCTGGTTTGTCCTGGTTTTGTCCTGGTTTAGTCCTGGTTTAGACCTGGTTTAGACCTGGTTTAGTGTCTGGCAATGAGTGGAATTACTGGGGGAAAAAAAAGAAAAGGGATATAAACCGAAATATGAAAACAGGAAAATACCGCCATTTATTTCAACAAAGTAACTGTAATCCAATTACCACTCATTAAAACAGTAACTGTAACCGAATACCAGTTACTCATAATTTGTACTTTGATTACGTAACGCCAGTACATGTAATCTGTTACTCCCCAACACTGACAGTAGGGCATGAACACATCTGCCTTGCATTTATTAAATTTCAAGTGTTTTATAGTTCAAAAATTCCTATAAACACCTCATAGATCTGACATTTAACTTGCCTTTAAGGTGGTAACAGCTTTATTTCCATATTGTGAAATAATCAAGGTAAAGCAGTGACATCTCCATGTAGGTGCACCTTTAGTAAAATATATTGTACAAAATGCAATGAGGTAAATATCTTACAAATTGTATTATCGAACGTTTTCAAATCCCTTCAACCATCAGATCATATAATTTACCTCTGAACGTTAAAGCTGTGTAACTTGGGATCTGCCGACATTATTGTCTTTACGAAGATGCAGTTGCTTTGCTTTGAATGTTTTACAGTATGCTGTTAAACTTGACTATAGCCATGGAAACAAGCCGAAGATGAAGGTACAGGTCAGATCTGTGTAGACGTGCATGTTCTTTAAGCAAACAAAACACCCATGACTGAGTGAATGTGAGATGGATCAGTTTAATCATCATTATCTTTGCTTTGTTCTCCTTATGACCTCTTGTAGATAGCTCAGACATTTTATTACTTATTTCTATTTTTTACTTGTACATGTCCATTTATATAATTATACCTTATTTGACACCGGTCGCTTGATGTTTTTGCTACTTATTTAGAATTTATTATTACCGTTTATATTTTTTCTCTATGTTATTATAAATCTGAGGCCATGGTTCTCAAACGAAAAAAGGTGTCTTGCCCTCTGCAGGCGGGTGGAGAGTCCCTGCCTCGAGTGGAGGAGTTCAAGTATCTCAGTGTCTTGTTGTCGAGTGAGGGGAGGATGGAGCGTGAGATTGACAGGCGGATCGGTGCAGCGTCTGCAGTGATGCGATCGCTGTGTCGGACTGTTGTGGTGATGAGGGAGCTGAGCCCAAAGGCGAAGCTCTCGATTTACCGCTCAGTCTATGTTCCTCCCATCACCTGTGGTCATGAGCTTTGGGTAATGACCGAAAGGACGAGATCGCAGATACAAGCGGCCGAAATAGCTGGGCACTCCCTGAGAGATAGGGTGAAGAGCTCAGTCACACAGAAGGAGCTCGGAGTAGAGCCGCTGCTCCTATACATCAAGAGGAGCAGCTGAGGCTTGGGCATCTGTTCTGGGGTGTCTTCCTCGGGAGGTTTTCCAAGCATATCCCACCGGGAGAAGGCCCCAAGGAAGACACAGAACACGCCGGAGGGACTATGTCTCTCAGCTGGCCTGGCAACACCTTGGGGTCCCCCCGAAGGAGCTGGAGGAAGTGTCCAGAGTGAAGGAAGTCTGGTCGTCCCTGCTTAGACTGCTGCCCCCATGACCCGGCCCCGGATAAGGGGAATAAAATGGTTGGATCTTTTTTTGTATTATAATATATTGTGATATGTGAGCTACTGTGTCCAAGTAGTTTATTTTGGACCAGTGGACTCACTTGGTCATTGCATCCAACAGATCAGTGTGTGGATGCAAAACAACTTTCTCCAGCTAAACTCTGACAAGACTGAAGTCATAGTGTTTGGTCCACAGAAACAAAGGGACAGTGTCAGCAGTCACCTCCAGTCTCTCTCTCTAAAACCTTCAAATCAGGCAAGAAATCTAGGGGTAATAATGGACTCAGACTTGAACTTTAACAGTCCACATCAAATCAATAACATCTGCAGCCTTTTACCATCTAAAAAACATAGCAAAAATCAAAGGTTTACTGTCTAAATCAGACTTGGAGAAACTTATCCATGCGTTTGTCTCCAGTAGGTTAGATACTGTAATGTTCTGCTCACTGGTCTCTCCAAACGAGCTGTGAGACGCTGCAGAACATCCAGAACATCGCTGCAGCTCGGGTCCTTACTCGAACTAGGAAGTACGAAGCACATAAGTCCTGTGCTCAGGTCTCTGCACTGGCTTCCTGTGCCTCAGAGAATAGACTTTAAAACAGCTCTACTTGTACAAGTCTCTCCATGGCCGAGCACCAAAGTACATCTGTGACATGTTAGTGTCATATGAACCATCTCGCACTCTGAGGACCTCAGGGACCGGCCTCCTGCTGGTGCCCAGAGTCACGACTAAACAAGGGGAGTCAGTGTTTCAGGTTCATGCAGCTAAAACCTGGAACAGTCTGAACATGTGAGACAGACTCTTCTGTGACGCTGTTTAAATCCAGACTCTAAAACATTTCTGTTTAACTGTGCAAATAACTGAAAGGTTTTCATTCCGCACTCTTCTCTCCAATTTATGTCTCTCTTTTTTATTTTAATCTTCACGATTATTTATGTTTTGATTTGTTTTTATTATGATTTTAATGTATTTCTTATTCTGTAAAGCACTTTGAATTACTTTGTGTACGAATTGTGCTGTACAAATAAACTTGCCTTGCCTATTTTATGGCTCAATAAAGTTTGTCTAAATCTAATGCCACACTGTGAAACATTTCAGACATAGTAATACCGTTCCATGGAGACAAGCAGGTGGCAGACTCTCTATCCGAAAAAATGCTCAATGCACCTTTAATATCCTTGCATAAGCTTCCATTTCTGTCCTGTATCTAGTAAAGCTTTGGATCTGCGCCATCTTTCCCACCAGCTCCCACTATCAGTCCCCATCAGGTGTGTCTTTTCCCTGTTTTTTTTTTTTCCCTGTGAACGGTATGCACCAGCTGCCAATCAAACACCGCCCCGAGTCTTCTTTGGTCTGTTTTTGTTGCTGGTCCTTGGGTTTAATTGTGTAGCGCTGTCTCCCTGTGCGGCCCTCGTGTCAGATGGAACAGATGTCTGAATCGCAGCCTGACATTTGAGTTCTGTGGAAATATACGCGCCGTCTTGAAGGCTCTCATTTGTACAAGTTTGTTCTTTTCATCAGTCAGACGCAATAACAACGGTCGGAGTGACAGGGGGCGCCGTGAGGACAACAGAAGTGAACTTTAGGAGGATGAGTCGGCTGTCTGCCATGTTGCGAAGGCCCCGGGCTAAGTTTGGTTACATTGCACTGATCTGGGAAAATAAGGGGTTTAGTGCGGTTCAATGCTCAGACACGAAAACTGGTGTCAATGAAGATAAAGCTTTCTTGTTTTTGTTTGGTGATTGGCAAACTCCGAAAAGATCACGCTGACGGGAACAGAGAGAACTTTTGTCTGCGTCTAGGGTGCATCTTAAAGCATTGTGTAACTTCTCTGATGGAGGATCTGTCAAATGTTTTTCTTCGTAGAGATGTTATTTCTGGAATATGATATTAAAGCTTTCTGTCTTCATGGAAACCAAACCAGGCGAAGTTACAGGTCAGATTTGTGGAGAGGCGACCCCGCTCACAGTCCTATTTGTCTCTGTATTTTTGAGCTAAAAGCACCTCTAAACGTAAAGTAGTACATGGTCATACCAGAGAGTTACATAATCCGTCTTTAAAAGCTTAAAGCTGGTTCAGTTTGTAGATTGTTTTGTCCAGGCATTGTTGTTCCAAATGAAATGTGGAGTTTTTATTCTGTTTTGTATTGATTCTGTGCATTTCTTCTTCTTCTTCTTCTCAAAATTAGGACTAATAGGGACTAAATTTGGACTAGAACAGGTCCAAACCAAGTCTATGTCAGGATCGATGTGTCTTCTCTTGAAATGTTCGTAATATTAAAGGTACATTGGTGTAACTTTGCTGTTGGAGCGTCCGTCAAATGCTTTTCTCTATGTTGATGTTCTTGCTTTGTCTCAAATGTGCCGCAGTATGGCATTAAACCTTTCTATCATCATTCATGGAGACCAAACCAGGTCAAGTTACAGGTCAGATCTGTGGAAAGGCAACGCCGCTCACAGTCAGAATGTCTGTTTTTCTCTGTATTTTTGAGCTAAAACCACCTCTAAACGTAAAGTAGTACAAGGTCATACCAGAGAGTTACATAATCCATCTTTAAAGCTGGTTCACTCGATAGATTGTTTCGTCCAGGCATTGTTCTTCGAAATGAGTTTTATTCTTTGTTGTATTGATTCTGTGCATTTACACTTCTACATACATCAAAATTAGGACTAACAGGGACTAAATTTGGACTAGAACAGGTCCAAACCAAGTCTATGTCAGGATCGATGTGTCTTCTCTTGAAATGTTCGTAATATTAAAGGTACATTGGTGTAACTTTGCTGTTGGAGCGTCCGTCAAATGCTTTTTCTCTATGTTGATGTTCTTGCTTTGTCTCAAATGTGCCGCAGTATGGCATTAAACCTTTCTATCTTCATGGAGACCGAACCAGACCGAGTTACAAGTCTGATTTTTGTAGAGGCGACCCCGCTCAAAGTCAGAATGTCTGTTTTTCTAGGTATTGTTGATCTTTAAAACCACCTGTAATTGAATAAATGTAAGGTAGAATTGTTTAATGTCATACTGTGGAACATTCTAGGCAGAGCAATGACATCGCCATAGAAACAAGCAAGTGACGAAGCACCAATAAAAAAGCTACGAAGTGCACCTTTACGAACAAAACATTCTTCTTTAACCTGAGATAAATAGGAGTTTTGTGCTTCAGTTGTTGAATCTGCAGAAATCCACGCTGTTTCTAAGTCATTTGCTTTATTTTTTCACCTTTTTTTATATGTTAGCCGTCATGTTTGTTTTGAAACGAACGAACCGTGTGTTTCTCTGATTGGTTAAGTCGTCTGTCAATCACACCTCAAGTCAAATCAGGGAGACAGGACATGGTTCCAGACCCGCTCGTCTTTGATATGAGTTGGTCTGGTTCTCTGGTCCTCACTGTAGTTCATTATTCAGTCACTCAACTCCCGGTGGTTTTATAGATCCGTTCGTTTATCCACCCGACTCGCGACACGCACTGACATGTCCCTTTTCCTCGGACGATACAACTCGGAACTCGGAAGAGCTTAGAGGAAGCAAAGCCGAGCAAAGTTTCTGAGATAGAAACCGAGATGGCTGCTCCCTGTGTCACTTGTAGCATAAACTGTTCTTTTGTTTGACGCTTTGACGGTTTAAATGACAATTTCAGTCACTCGTCAATACCGCACTGCACCTGTATCACTGTCTGAGGGTTTGGTAGTCATGTTGCCCATGTTTTTAGCCCATTTCCAGCGAGCGAACATGCGAAAATGATCGACTATCACGTGACACCAACGCTTTCACTTCACTAATATACTGAATTATACTGTTTATACTGAATTCTTCTTCGAGGTTGTGTAGTTGAAGCACGTACTTATTTGGAGCGCCTGTGCTCGTCCAACGCTACAACAACAGCTTTCCCGTTAGTGTCCACGTTTTTCTCCGAGTCGGACACACAAAACATAGTAAAAACGGTTGAAGCATGGACGTCATATCAGAGATCCAAGTGGGAGACGAATGGATAAACGAACGCAGTTTAAGTGTCTCTAACCACCAATAACTCAAGCGCTCGCACACCACATTCACACATGGCAACATGAGAAGATGAAGTGTCTTGCCCAAGGACACAGCTACAGAAACTGGTCAGCGTGTGAATGAAACGAGGGCTTTGTAGATGTTCCTTTCGCTTCTCGAGAGGCTCCGGTCTTACATCTTGAAACATAAAACACCTCTTTGACTAGTCAGCAGTTACAGCATAAACCGATCTTAAATCCAGCCCAATATTATACTACCTTCTCTCTTTATACTCATCCACTTTATCACCACCAGAAACTCCCATATCCCAGGTCTTGTCCTATAAATCCGCGTTATAGTTGCATATCCGGACATTGTAACCTTACAGTAGCGTACAGACAGAGAAGCAGATGGGTGGCAGTATTTAAATTGGCCGATAAAAAAAAACATAATGACCTAATCTTTCCATGAAACCGCATGAGCTCTGGCTGCACCTGCTCAGGTCTATAGAACAGATGGACAAATGACCATTACTGCCTGTCACCCCAACAGCCAGCCTGCTGCTACCACACCTGCGGGACTGGACATCACACCAACATCGGAGCCATGCCACGGCGGGGGGTAGAAGCAATGTTAATTTGTGAATCGTGCATGGGTATAAGTAAGTCATTCAAAGAAATAGTTTTATCTAAATACACTGGAGCTGTATTTTGGCAGAGGACATTTGGTGACCTTCATCTTGCACCAGGAGTAAGTCATCGGGTGGAGTTTACATTTATTGTAATGTGGAAAAAGGAAATCTATTTGTGTATATCCCCAAATCACAGAAGTTGAATCATATAATATTTTGAGTGCATATATTTGACATTCAGTGAACCCAAAGTAGATCTTTTGTTTTTGTTTTTTGTTCTTTTTTAACACACAGATTTTAAATACTGAATTAAATGTCAGATTAAATGTCAAAGTAGTTGGTAAATGATTATACAATCGTCTCAAAAATAACAAAGATATTTTAGCGAATTTGTTAAGTCATTCTGTTTATCCTAAATTTTAAAAAAAAATTACGTTTTTGATCAACTCTAGACAGTATACATGTGTAATTAAAACAAAAACCGAAGCAATATGTAACACAAATTAGGGCTGGGGTCAGACTGCAGCTTCACAGTTTAGCAGCATCGAAAAACTTGTTCTTTAAGGGGCCAGAGTAAGAGTGAATGGACACGAGACAGTATTTAGAGCAGGGGTCTCTAACCTGTAGCTTGGGATCTACCAGTAGCTCTCCACCACCATCCAAGTAGCTCGCCAAGGTATTTCAGAATTTTACCACTGTGCTGAATAACCAAAATGTTATTAATTACATGCCTATTAACATTGCAAATGTATCATTTTGAAACCCAACTTTGTGCCCAAGCCTTGCCCTTTTTCTTATAATCGTCTCAGTTTCTTGTGGCCACTAAACCAGCTCACCAGAGGAAAATGGTTGGTATATTTATTGGAATAATTTAAGCAAATGATAACACAACAACAAAACAAGAACAAAATAAATAAATAAATAAATAAACCGTCCAGTGATTTCAGTTTGTGAGTATGGTCCGTGATGATTCAGTGATTCAGGTTCATCTGGATTCTGGATTTAATCCAAGGTAATGTAATCCAGGTTCAAAGTATGTATTCCAGGGTTCAGTAAGTGGAAAAAAATTGTTGGTGTTCTCCTACCATAACTTGCTCGCCTTCAGGGTATGTCTTAGTTGAGCTGAGGAACGCAGTTTGGTTTGATTTGGGGATGAATCAGTCCATAAAAAAACAAAAACAAAAAAAAAAACTCACCTTTGAATTCCGGGTTGTCAACGATTTCCGAGATCGAGGATTTAAAACCGGAATGAAGAAAATGTTTGTTGAATTTCATCAAGGGGAAAGACGTTATTGCCCTTCTTCCTATGAGATTTGGGAAAACCTTAATATACCAGTTAGACCCGTTAGCGGCGCATTACATACAGTACATCATGACCAAATAGCAGCAATTGCTTAAATGAAAAAAAAAAGACCCACCTACCGTCGAGCGAACAAATTCTAACACTGCGAGGTCAGACGGTTTCTATGAAGTGAAACCGGCTGATGAATCAGGCTATCATGGGATTGGAATCTATGCTGAATATTAAGTTTATTCTTTAACTTTTGAAATGCTCTGAATTATTCACACAAATGATCAGATTCAAAGGTTCTGTGCTTTTTCTGTTTGGATACATGGTCATATTTGTCCCTTTCCACCATGTGAGATTATGACATCATCAAACTCAAGTGTAAAATTGTGTCTCTGCATTGGGACATGAGCAGAATCCAAAGCATTCACATGAAACGTGTAAAAAGGCCAGAGTTTTGGCTGCAGCTGCTGGTCCCGTGATGTTGAGGCTTCACATCTCTGCCCCCCCTCCTGCCTACTCTGTCCCATTCTCCACAGAACCGCTCCTAAACTGCCCCCACACCTCTCTCATTATGGTAAAATAATCTCTCTTTTACCTCGCGCTTCTGCAGGTAAAATACATTTGTTATTCCATTATGGCTTGATCGACGGGGCTGCCCACAGATAAATGCAGAAAGTCTTTAGCATGGCGGGGGTTTGAGCCAGCGGCCATTTTGGCTCTATTCAAACGTGTTCTTTGCCAAGTGCCAGGATGGCTGCCAGTTTCCACGGCGATGGGCACCACCTGTGATGGATGGCCCAGCGGGAGCGGCAGCGGCACACACTCTGCTGTTACTGCACACCGGAATATACAAAGAAAAGTGAAAGCACTGAGGTCCGTCATGTTGACCTGCACATGGTGCCAGTTTAAAGCTCTTTTACGCCATTTTTATACCTGATTAAACCCGGGCTTAGATTTATTGGTTTAGTCCTGGATTAGTTAAGACATTGTACTGGTTCAGTCCCGATTTTGTCTGAGTTTCACCCTTATATTCACAGTACATAGAGGCAGACTAGGGACCTGCATGCACCAGTTTTAACTTAGTCCTAATTTAGTTTTGTCCTAATTTAGTCCTGGTTCGGCCTCACACTCACAGGCCACATATTAGATTAACTTAATGCTTATGGGCAGAGAGGGTCTTGATTTTGTTCTGGTTTAGTCCTGGTCTACCCCTTCTATTCACATAAACATATCAGAATAACAAATTGTATGACTCCATTACGGGTCTATGGGGGACCCAGTTATAGTCCTGGTTTAGTCCTAATTTCCTCCTTGTCTTACATTTGTACACATATTGGAATAGCTACATGATGCACACCTCCAATCTGGATCTTTAGCCCTTAGACTCAACAGTGCCCATATTAAAAAGACAACATGATTAACAGCATGCCTTCAGTCTGAATGAACAGGGGGCCTGCATGTACCAAACATGGTTTAGTCCTGATTTAGTCCTGGTTTAACCCTCGTTCACAGTGCACACATTAGAATAAGAGCATCATTGCACGGCTCTATTAAAGGGGCGTGCTGGGACCTGCATTAACCACATGTATTGATTTAGTCCTGGTGTAGAACTCACATTCACCGTACACTTACTAGTGTTAGAAAAACAGCATTATTCAACGACTTCATATATAGTCGTGGTTTAGTCCTTTTTTTATCCCTGGTTTATTCCTAGTTTATGTCCTGGTTTAGCTCTTACACTCAACATAATTGCATGACACCATAATTGCATGTGACCATTATGGGCATATGGGGACCTGCACCCATCAGTCTTGGTTTAGTCCTAATTTAGTCCTGGTTTATTCCAGGCTTTAGTGCTTGTTCAACTATTAAAATAACAGCGTAATTGCACAGTTCCATTATAGATGTACGGGGGGCCTGCATTCAACAGAAAAGTCCTGGCTTAAACCTGGTTTAGTCTTACGTTAGTTCAGTTCATTAGTCTGTTCCAGATTTAAGTTCTGGTTTAGTTCTGGTTCAGGCCTGACACTCAGTACAAATATTAGAATAACAGCATAATTGCACAGTTCCATTATGGATATACGGGGGACCTGCATTCACCAGATATAGTCCTGGTTTAACCTTATTTTAGTCCTGGTTTACTCCAAGCTTTAGTCCTGGTTCAGCCTTTACAAATATTAAAGCATAACAGCATAATAATATAGTTCCATTATGGACGTACGGGGACCTGCATTCACCAGATATAGTCCTGGTTTAGTATTATTTCAGTTCAGGTTTATTCCAGGCGTAAGTCCTGGTTTAGTCCTGGTTCAGTCCTGACACTCAGTACAACTATTAGAATAAGAGCATAATTGCACAGTTCCATTATGGACGTACGAGTGATCTGCATTCACCAGATATAGTCCTGGTTTAGACTTATTGTTCAGGTTTATCCCAGACTTCAGGTTTATTCCAGGCTTAAGTCCTGGTTTAGTCTTGATTCAGTCCTGACACTCAATACAAATATTAGAATAACAGCATAATAGTATAGTTCCATTATAAACGTACGGGGGACTTGCATTCACCAGATGTAGTCCTGGTTTAGACCTTGTTTAGTCTTATTTTAGTTCTGGTTTAGTCCTGGTTCAGTCCTGACACAGTCCTGACACTCACTACAAATATTAGCATAACAGCGTAATTGCACGTACCATTATGAACGTACGGGGGACCTGCTTTCTGGTTTAGTCTTACTTTAGTCCTGGTTTATTCCAGGCTTTAGTCCTGGTTCAACCTTTACAAATATTACAGCATAACAGCAAAATAATATAGTTCCATTATAGACGTACGAGGGACCTGCATTCACCAGATATAGTCCTGGTCTAGTATTATTTAGTATTATTTCAGTTCAGGTTTATTCCAGGTGTAAGTCCTGGTTTAGTCCTGGTTCAGTCCTGACACTCAGTACAAATATTACAGAATAACGGCATAATAATATAGTTCCATTATAGACGTACGGGGGACCTGCGCTCACCAGGTAAAGTCCTGGTTTAGTATTATTTTAGTTCAGGTTTATTCCATCTGTAAGTCCTGGTTTAGTCCTGGTTCAGTCCTCACACTCAGTACAAATATTAGAATAACTGCATAATTGCACAGTTCCATTATGGGCGTACGGGGGACCTGCATTCACCAGATAGTCTGCAGTTTTTTGAGCTTTCATTTGGCTGTGAGCGGAAACACAGTGGAGCCGATTCAAAGCAGTAGCGCGGTGGAGAATTAGCCGCGGTCAAGCGTAGCCTCGCGCGTTTGCTCTGTGGCCCTTCTGAAATAATTGAACAAAATATTTAAACGGATTTTCCCCTTTAACTCGGAGCTCAGACGGCCAAGTTTGTTGATTGAAGTTACATAAAGCGCGGTGGATGTGAACGGCATTTGAGTGAGGTTATGTAAAGCTAGGAATTCAGAGTTTATACTTTTGTTTCTTTTGTGCAGTACTTCGTCAAATATATACAGTATATGCAATAAAATAATAAACTATCTTAAAATTGCAATCATTTGAAAGGTTTGTATATTCATTTATGTATCAATTTGTCACACTTTTTCCTAATTCCAGCTGAGGAACCATCATCTAAAACTGCAAATGCTTTTAAAGGGCCCATATTAAACAGATCTATGTTATAATATTGTTTCCTCATTGTTTCATTCACACCACTACATGAGATCACAATGTGGAACATTTTGTATTTTGAGCTTTGCAGACGTGGACAGAGCAATTAACCAGGATTAAACAAACGTGAATGAAACACAAAAAAATGAAAAAATGTTTTTGATGAGGCAACAGCTTTGTAACATGGTTCAAAGCTCACAAGAATCAATTTTGTGAAATTTTGGTGAAATTATGAAAGTTATTTCTACACAAATACAAATGTTTACAATGTTTACAATGTTTAGGTGATAGTCAGAGTCAAAAGTCATGTTTTTTAGCTAAAGCTCAGTTGAATATATATGGTATAATGTGTTTTAGGTACCATTAAAAATAGGCATCACTGAGTGCGTAAACATAAACATCAGTGTCCTGGTTTTTAGCCATATCCTGGATATGGCAATATTCAGGAAATGCTGTCTACATGGGCACTGAGAAACTGGGAAATTGTGTATACATGAGCTTTGTGTTGCTTTTATTTATTTATTTATTTGTATGAAAAGCGCTTCTATAAATGAAGATTGATTGATTGACATGCACCATGACAAAACTGGGGTACTCAAAAAAGTCGATCATAACCGGGATACTGATGTGCATGTGAAATCTGTACCCATCACGTGACTGCAGACTCAATCCAGACTCGCCCGTTATGTGCTGATCAGGCATCAGATAAATAATATACGTATATAACACACAGGACACAACAGTTTTTCTGAGGCGTGGGATTTGCTCAGGGACGTCCAGTCAGTGCGACTGTCTGTCCCTGCTGTACTGTACTAAAGGCGCACTTACGCTGGGACTTTTGGGCCGTGCCGTACTTGGGCGTTGTTACCTGGGGTTCTGTGGCCCGTGTTCACACATGCGGGGCCAATGGCATCTTGCACGTGCGCATGTTGCGCAGCTGAGCTTTTGGAGGTGAGGGTCCGTCCAGGGGCAGGAAGTGTCTATTGAGCAGTGAGAGCGATGTTGTGATGCGCGCTCCCCTGTGGGTTTGTGGATGTGGGGGCAGTGCAGGGGAAAGAGGCTGTGGGGCTTCTGTCATCTCGTTTTTATTTGGTAAGATTTGGTATTATTTAGATTTCATAGACGAGCCTAAATGTTTCAAATGTGATGCACAGGCTTCAATATAATATCAAATATACAAACTCTAGATTGTGCAGAGTCGAGTCTCAGGTCTGATCTGATTCTGGTCTGGTTCCTGTTTTGTCCAGTGCATGAAGTTTACTAAGTTACACATTCCAAGACCAGAGTGTGTAAAGTCAAGATTTTCAACAATGATGATGAATGGTTAGAAAAGTTCATTAAAAAAATGTAAGTTCTGGACATTAGATTTTTCACACTATGTTCAGCCCAAACACTAAACATTGAAATCAACACAATCTGATCCTCCACACATCCTGGATCTTATTCTTTGTTCTTAGTTCATTTTATAATGTTTTATAGAAGTATCGGATCAGGACTCAGTATCGGCAGATACTCAAAATCAAAGGACTCGGATTCGAGGGCAAAAAAAATGTGATCGAGACATCCCTAACATATACACACTTATTGTCTACCCATGATGAAATATTATTAAGAGTCTATGTTATGCCTAATTTACTTACACAGCCCCTTTTCAAGTTATAATGTTCTGCCATCAAAAACTAACCAGGTCTGTGTGTTTTCTCAGAAAGCTTTTCAGTCCCTTTGTTTTTAACGTCTACCTAGTCTGGCTCTTTGGGGGCCTTTCATCAATCAAATTACCTTCGAAACATCCCCTGCTAAGAGCCAACTTGTTGTAGATGCAAACAGGTCATGCAGTTCAAGTTTTTAGCCTTTTCGTCTAGTGGTGGGAGCGCTCCCCATGCTCGCACCACACAGCCGCTCCCCGCTCAGCCCGTCCCTCACAAAACAGCAAGCGGCACAGACAGACTAATTGAAGGCCCTATATTCAGCAAAATTGACTCATGCGAGCTCCAAGTCATGTTGTTACCTCCTTAAAAGGTCGCTGGAGTGGTGTTTTGTTTCATTCACATGTTTGAGTAACCCTTTTTTATTAATATTATTATTCTGTCTACATCTCCCATCACTCAGAATGCTTTATTTCAAGGGATAGCTTTAAAGTTAACACCTATATGTTACCTTTTAATTCATTAGAGATTGGCAATTTCAGGGCTGAAATTATCCAAATGTTTCTAGTGAAGGTGTATGGAGTTTTGAAACACAGCGGAGTGTTTTCTGTTTGACAGTAGAACTCCTAGACAGTCTAAACATGCAGAGTTTGTGTGTTAAACATGTGTGAATGAAACAAAACACAACTCCAGGAGGACGGAGGACCTTTGGCAGAGACCATCTACTCCGAACAATGGTTTGTTTAAGGTCACTTTATTATCACTTATTTTCTGAATTATACTTGTTACTTTGATTAAGTTAGTAGTTTTAGTTAACTATTTAGTGTAATTTCCCCCTCTTGTGTTCAGTTTTAGTTGGTCCTCATGTATTTAAACACCCCTGTTCTTTGTCTGGTTGAGTTAATTTTGTTCCATTTAGTTTGATTTGAGGCCCTGTCCACAATAGTAAGTATTTGAGTCATTTTCGTTGTGGATGCAGTGTTCGTTCACACTAATCCGATGGAAAACGGCTCCAGAGATGGAACGATCTGGTGCCACCAGCTCCCATGAATTCATCTGAGTACAGATCTGACCCGGCACAGTGTGGATGCCTGAAATGCTGTCACGCTGACGTAGGTCTATGTGCCACCAAGTAATTCACCTCCAAAACGCTAAGAGGCTAGAATATATTTCCATGCATATATATGGTCTGTGCGTACGACCTGCAGAAGAATAATCTCTGAAAAGTTTCACATGAACCATCTCCAACGCGATAGAAACACAGAACAGACTCACCATCAGCAGAACATCCCTCTGTCACAGAAAGAACACTCATATTCCACTGAGTCGTGTCCTTTACTCCGACAGAAGCTGAACCGTATCAGCGCACAATAGCGAGCTGTTTTTGAGCGCTTAGTTTATTAGCCATGTGGTTTTACGAATCAGAATCAGAATTTATTTGTCATTTCAGTATTAAAAAAAAAAAAATACACAGAAACGGAATACTGCACTCAGGTCCAGGTCAACAGCAGCACAGATAATAATAAGAATAAATAGTTAAAATATTGTGTGTCAAATACAGTCTTTAAAAAACAGTCTTTAAATAACTTTAAGTTTAGTTTCTGTAAAACATAAACAAATATGCTCAAAGTTGTGTGAATAGGGAAGGATTGCGGACACAGAAACGACGTGTCTGAACGCAAAACATTTCAGATACGGTGATTCGTTTCATTGTAAACGTAAATTAAGTTGCCCCAATTGGCCCAGATTTTTGTTAATGATGTACCGAACTTGAGCCTTTGTTAAATTACATCTATTTTTGACTTTTTTAAACTTAACTTATTTGGTAACACTTTATAATAACTACACATTATTTAGCCTTAATAAAGCATGAACAAAGACTTAATTAATAATGATTCACGCTTAGTAAATGCTTAATAAAGGATAATTCGTCTTCACTTTAGAAAAGCTCTCATAAAGACTTAACTAACAGATAACAGCTGCCTGAATTATCATTGCATTGTATTATTAATAAATCATTCTCTCATAGTTTACTAATGATTAATAAATGCTCAAATTGTTAATTATGAGTAACTATTTACAGCACAGGCAAATTAAGTGCAAGTGCTAATTCAGGGAGTAATTAAGTAGTTACTAAGCGTGAATCATTATTAATTAAGTCTTTGTTCATTATTAATTAAGCCTTTGTTCATGCTTTATTAAGGCTAAATAAGGTATTTAAGGTGTTACCACTTATTTTTATATCGTATCTGTCCATTTTTGTTTGGTCCACGGCAATCAGAAAACTGTAATATGGGCCCTTCACACTTTTTAAAATGTTATTTTTGGCGAATATAGTACTTTCAAACCAACAAAATTTAACTTCTGATTCTGATCTGAGTATGTTATGTCTGATACGTCCTCGTTAACAGTATTCAGTCGGTCTAATTCTGCACTATTTGCCCGCCGCTGTAGACGTCCACTGCCACCACCAGCCCTGCAGAGCGTCCATGCCCTCTGTATGTTCCTGTGTCCTCTCCCGCTCTACTGTCAGTGCAGAGCTCATGTTTGTGTCCAGCTCCACATTCACAGTGACACAAACTACACTCTGAAATCCAATTTGGTCGGCAGCCGTCCAAACTCAAATACATCTGCAGCCCTGATACCAATCTCATTTCAAACAAGCTCCAAATGAGAT
This sequence comes from Boleophthalmus pectinirostris, assembly GCF_026225935.1. Lineage (NCBI taxonomy): Eukaryota > Metazoa > Chordata > Actinopteri > Gobiiformes > Gobiidae > Boleophthalmus > Boleophthalmus pectinirostris. Next base: position 33,793,121 of record NW_026571447.1, on the reverse strand, counting down.
TGTGACTGCTCTGCTCCAAATCATAGCAATATGGTCAACAGGGACTGAGCGGGGACACCGTGCAGGACACTTCTGGAGACTGGCCTGTTTATGTTTCTGATGACACTTGTTTAAAGAATTTTCACTGCACTATGGAACTTTTCTGCCACCTGCTTGTCTCCTTCAATGTTCCGCAGTATGAAACTATTTCGCTTTTGTTTCATTATAGGTGTTTTCATTGCCCAAAAAACATTTGCATTGTGACTGAAGCAGTTCATCGTTTCAAATTGAACCTGTAACTCGTGACACCACCTGCTCGTCTCCATGGAAATGGATATGTTCAATGCCATATTGTGGAACATATTTGAAAAGCTCTAACAAATCCATAGAGACAAGCAGGAGGTGGATTTATAATCAAGGAAGTTACATTGTGCACACATTTGAAGATGTTTTCATGTTTTGTTTTGTTTTGCATTTGTTTTCTCAGTATGTGCTTGCCCAGTGAGGTTTGTAGTTTGATTCCTACCTCTGGCATTTTACCGTTGATGTGTCATTTGGCATTACTTACATTATTATTACTGCAGTTCTGTTTTATATATTTTATTTTGATTGGATGAAGACTCTGAGTCACTGACAAACAAACTAAATAACCAACATATTGTCAATACAAATTACATTCTCATTTCTTTTTCTTTTTTTTTCTTAACATCAGGTATAGCGACAATATTATGAGTCTAATGTGAGTTTCTTTTGTCCACAGAGAGACATGCTGGATGTGAGTCAGATCATGAAGGACCTGGCCAGTATGGTGCATGAACAAGGAGATGCCATCGGTAAGCGAACTTTTGTCTAAATGCTTTCTTCGTGGTGGCACTTCCAGTTAAGCGAGAATCTAATTCATTTCAATAGAGAATTTGAAAAAAAACTTTGTGATGAAATCTGATATACAGTAGGTTTATTTGTGTAAACTACAGACAAAATTGTTGGTACCTTTCTGGCAATCAAAGAAAAATTGACAATTGGCACTGAAATAACTTGAAACTGATAAAAGCAATAATAAATAAAACATTTTTGAAAATTGTCCAACGAAAATCAGACATTGTTTTTTACCTGTGGTGAAATAGAATCATTAGAAAAAACAAAGTAATGAAACTGGCCTGGACCCTTAACTTAATATTTTGTTACACAACCTTTTCAGGCAACAAACGATTTCTGTAACTGTCAGTGAGACTTCTGCTCTGGTCGACTGGTATTTTTCAACCCATTTTTCATGAGCAAATTGTTCTTGTTGAGCAAACTGTTCTTGTTGTCTCAGGTTTGAAGGGTGTCTTCTCCAGACAGCATGTTTCAGCTCCTTTTACAGATGTTCAGTAGAATTGAGATCTGGGCTCACAGAAGAAAACTCCACAACAGTCCAGTGTTTTGTTCTTAGCCCTTTGGGTGTTTTCAGCTGTGTGTTTTGGGTCATTGTTCTGTTGGATGATCCATGACCCACAACTGAGATCAAGCTTTCCAACACTAGGCGACACATTCACGTTCATGTGCACCAACAAGTCAACAATGTACTGATTCTTGGGGAGGCTTTAAAAAGGGTGTTCATATAGAATTGATTTGCTGTCAAGATTGACAGGCCCATGTAAAATAATACAACCCAAATGAGCATGGTGGCTCCTTGATATCACTTACTCCTGCAACCAGTACTGGTTTATTACCAGTGTTGGGAAGGTTACTTTTAAAATGTATTCCCTTACATATTACAGATTAAATAACCCAAAATGTAGTTAGTAACATAATCCATTAAATTACTTAACCCTTACATACTGTTCGGGTCAAATTTGACCCGTTTTGACATTTAACAGTAGAAAAAATACCCTAAACATCATTCTTTTATCCTGAAATTTGATGACTTTTCCTAAAGGAGAAAAAACATCTGTATATGTGCAGAAACAGTATTTATTTTCAACCCAACAAGAACAAAGGGAAGAGTAAAGAGAAGAAAATTAAATGTGACAGTACTTAAAGAGAGAGAGAGATACTTCATTGATCCCAAGCAAAATCCAAGATTTAAGGCAGCAATTTTCTCTGTGCTTCTCAGTTGCCTGTTTGTCTCAGTGCAGATGAACAGGAGGATTGGTCAGGTAGGGTCAGGAGATCTGTGTCTCTGGAAGGTGTTGGAGTATTTCCTCTGGAAGGTCTTCTGCCACATTTGATGTAAAAAGCCTGTGACATCTCAAATGTCCATAGATAGCGTTCTAGCCTCTTACAGTCTCTATTGATATGGAAAAAAGCAGTTCATTAAAAAAAAAAAAAAAAAAAAAAAATCCAACAGTCTTGTTTTGAACTACACATGCTGCACTTCTTAGCAGATTAAAATCCCATGATGTGATGTTAAAAAACTAAGCTCAAAAAACAAAACGTTTCAAGTTTTGGCTCAGTGTGTGAGCCAGGTAGCAACAAGCAGCTGCTGTGGGAGTCACAATACACTGCAAAAAACTATATCTAGCTAAATTCAAATTAAGAATATTTGACTTTATTTGTGTAGACTCAACTTGACAAATACAATTATCTACCAGTGGAACAAGTCTGTATTTCTTCATTCAAGCAACATTACAATTTGTTTCTTATTTTAAGTGCAGCAGGATGTATTTTCATATTTTAAGTACAAAAAGTCTTGTTCCATTGGTAGACAATTTTAGCCAGGCTGGCTCCATCTAGTGCCTTCACTCAATTCCATTTCTCTCCAGCGACTAGGTCAGGAATCAGAATACACTAGACGGTTTTGCAAAAACGCTGGAAGTTTTAGACCGGCCAATCAGTGAAGAGCTGTGAAGCCATGACGTCAAACTCAAGCGCCCGTCTGGGTCCATTTTGTGGTACAGCACAACAGTAAACAAAGCATCGAGATGGATGTAGACGAAGACAGACATTCTATGTTGGCAACGATTTCCGAGATTGAAGATTTAAAGCCGGAACAAAGAGAATATTTGGTGAATTTTATCAAGGGGAAAGACGTTATTGCCCTTCTTCCTACGGGATTTGGTGCATTACATACATCACAACCAAACAGCAGTGATTGGTTAAATAAAAAAAGTACCCACCTACCGTCAAGCGAACAAATCCTCATGCTGTGAGGTCAGACAGTTTCCACGAAATGAAACCAGGCTAAGATAATTTTACTTCTTGAAATGGACTCAAATTGTGATAAAACTTTCTTAACTTGGCCGACTTTAGTTTTTGCTGTGTAGATATGTTATGGTTTGTAAATTGCACATTCACAAATTAACCAAATAATGTATTGAAGATTTGCTATAGTTTTACTTATTATAATTTTGAATTCCAGCAAACACAGCTGGTTCCCAACTTTTGATATCTTACAATCTTCGCTCACGGTAAACCTTGACAAACTACATATTATTACATTTGGACCTAATATCTTTGTCCTACCTCAGCATTGCCCTTTCAGGTGTAAAAATAAACTGCTTCTTCAAGTTACTACAGCCATAACTTGTCCTAATTGCTGCCTTTAGCTGGAGAATAACCCTGTGTCTGCGGCCTTCAATCAGGCTAATGTACATGCCCTTTAAGTACCCTTTAAAGCCTGGCTCACATACTCCCGCGTACCCCAATCCACACCGGCCCTCTTCTTTCCTCTGTACCACTGTCGTAATTACAATAGTTAGCATTTAGAGACATAAATAATGCACGGTGAGTAGATTGGGTCGTATTTTTACATTAGAGTTTGTTTTCCGTCCGTCCTTGAGGTAATGTGCGGGTCTCGCTTTTATTATGGGCAAAGGTAAGTCACTGTGGTGTACTTGAAATACAGGGCTCTAAAAGGTGAAGAGTGACGCCATTACATGATTGTGTTTTCAGTTGTAAACGGCGGGATTATTTATCACTGGAGTGCGCGGGCGAGGATGACCAGGTGTTGATTTCGAGGTTATGAAAGGACTCGTATCACGTTATTTTCTGATCTGTTTATAATGTTGTGTCCTCGTCATAAACAGACCTGGAGTTGTGTTTGCATTTTCACGTTTAACACACAAATCCTGCATATTTAGGTTGAGTTCTTCATCCGTTCTGCCTTGTGATGTCATGTGGTAATACAGGAAGTGCTCCACTGTGTTTTAAACTCCATACAACGTCATTAGAATCATAACATAGATCATTTCAGCCCTGGTATTTCTAATCTCTACTAAAAAAAGGTAAATGATAGATGTTAATCCGTGGTGTAGTGGAGGGGTATGTGATTCGTGACGTCATCGATGTGATGAATCCCGCCCACTTGAACCAGGACTAAACCAAGTCTAAACCAAGAAAAAAAAAAAAAAAAAAAAAACAGGACTACACCAGGATAAAACTAGGTCTAAACCAGGAGTAAATTAGGACTAAACCAGACTACACCAGATCTAAATCAGGTCTAAACCAGGTCTAAACCAAGACTAAACCAGGACTAAACCAGACTACACCAGAACTAAAACCAGGTCTAAACCAGAACTAAATCAGGTCTAAACCAGGTCTAAACCAGACTACACCAGAACTAAATCAGGTCTAAACCAAGACTAAACCAGGACTAAACCAGACTACACCAGAACTAAACCAGGTCTAAACCAGAACTAAATCAGGTCTAAACCAGGTCTAAACCAGGTCTAAACCAAGACTAAACCAGACTACACCAGAACTAAATCAGGTCTAAACCAGGTCTAAACCAGGTCTAAACCAAGACTAAACCAGACTACACCAGAACTAAACCAGGTCTAAACCAGAACTAAATCAGGTCTAAACCAGGTCTAAACCAAGACTAAACCAGGTCTAAACCAAGACTAAACCAGACTACACCAGAACTAAACCAGGTCTAAACCAGGTCTAAACCAAGACTAAACCAGGTCTAAACCAGGACTAAACCAGACTACACCAGAACTAAACCAGGTCTAAACCAAGACTAAACCAGGTCTAAACCAAGACTAAACCAGGTCTAAACCAAGACTAAACCAGGTCTAAACCAGGTCTAAACCAGGACTAAACCAGACTACACCAGATCTAAACCAGGTCTAAACCAGACTACACCAGGTCTAAACCAGGTCTCAACCAGTTCTAAACTAGGACTAAACCAGACTACACCAGAACTAAACCAGGTCTAAACCAAGACTAAACCAGGACTAAACCAGGACTAAACCAGGCCTAAACCAAGACTAAACCAGGTCTAAACCAGGACTAAACCAAGACTAAACCAGGTCTAAACCTCTGGTCTCCTCTGGTCCTCCAGCCTCACTTTTTCATTGCTTAGTCACAGTATAAACTCTTTCCAGTCTTACCAGCTTGTCAAATCAATGCTATTTACTGCTTTTTTATAAAGAATATAAATATAGAATTATGATTATCAGCATTTTGGCAATATTTTGGCAGAATTGAGTTAATTATTTTGGCCCTGCTCGCCAAAATATTTTCTGTTTCTCATGTGACCTCAATGAAAAAAATCATTACCCACTGTACTAATGTAATGTTCTGAACCATTCATTTCACTGTACTGTATTTTAACTCTGTACTGTTTAACAAGTACAAGAGCAAACATGGACTTTTGGATATATTATTGGTCCTAATACACAGAAATGGACAAAAATAAGATTGTCCAATGACACAAAGCCTTCATAACAATGCTCACCGTCGCTACACACTATGTGCTACTCAGATGGTGTTCAGCCCTATGTTCCCACAGCTCTAGGTTCCCTTATTTCTAAGCTTTTTATTATATCTAAGATTTTTTCTCAAAATGAAACCCTAAGTCAAGTCATTTTTATTTTTTATACCACATTTAAAGGGATGATTCAGAGTCATTTCAACTTAGAGTTTTTTTGCACCATGACTTCTACATTACATCTAGAGTCAACTGCTGCTGGAGAATAGATTGGGTGTGACTACCAAATTGGGAGAAATTGGGATAAAATCTGATGCAAATTGACGATAAAGGAAATGAGGGAACAGGGCCTAATTTTGGGGGGAAAAAACAAAACAAAAAATGTAGAAATAAGGGAACATAGGGCTGTGGGAGATGCTACCGTGTGAGTTGCCAAATCCTACACACATCACCGATTAACAAAACAAAATTGGAGAACAATGTCAGTACAGAGCAGTGGGCGCGTGCCTGTGGCGGTGAAAACGCTCGATAGGCAAAACGTTGTCTTGAAAATAAGCAATTAAAGATTCCTCAAACATGCACAAATCACTCCAAATACAACTCTGGATGAGTAAACAGAGAAACAACTATAACATGACTAAGAGCTCTGAAAAGCTGTGACACATTGATAGTAGTAATAGTTATAAACAGTGTTGGGGAGTAACAGATTACATGTACCAGAGTTACGTAATCAGAGTACAAATTATGAGTAACTGTATTCAGTTACAGTTACTGTTTCCATGAGTGGTAAATGGATTACAGTTACTTGGTTGAAATAAATGGATTACACAGAGGTATTTTCCTTTTTTCACATTTTGGGCTATTCCCTTTTTTATTTTTTATTTTTATTTTTGGGAATTCCACTCATTGCCGGACACTAAACCTGGTCTAAACCAGGTCTAAAACCAGGTCTAAACTAGGTCTAAACCAGGACTAAACCATGACTAAACCAGGACTAAAGCAGGACTAAAACCAGGCCTAAACCAGGTCTACACCAGGACTAAAACCAGGTCTAAAACTAGATCTAAAACCAGATCCAGACCAGTTCTAAACCAGGTCTAAACTAGGTCTAAAACCAGGTCTAAACTAGGTCTAAACCGGGACTAAACCAGGACTAAAGCAGGACTAAAACCAGGTCTAAACCAGGACTAAACCAGGACTAAAACCAGGACTAAACCAAGTCCAAACCAGGTCAAAACCAGGTCAAAACCAGATCTAAACCAGGACCAAACCAGGACTAAAACCAGGATTAAAACAACGACTAAACCTCTCCTCCTCTTCTATTAATAATACTTTTAAAATGGTTAACTAAAGTCTGGGCTTTTCATTGTCTTTAAGCAGACAAAACATCTAGATCAAGATATCCTCGCCTTTGCTACTTTACCGCAAATCAAGTAATCCAAAGTAATTTAATGGATTACGTTACTGACTACATTTTGGGGTATTTAATCTGTAATCTGTCAGGGAATACATTTTAAAAGTAACCTTCCCAACACTGGTAATAAACCAGTATTTTGGTTGCAGGAGTAAGTGATATCAAATTAAACTCAGTCCATGTTTGGTTTTTGGCAAAATCTTCAGAAAGATTTGAACGTTTTGGTAAAATCGTCTAATTCGTCATTGTCGTATTTGGCAAGCTTCCACGTGTTTTCTCTCTCTACCGGTGAGTTCTGCTACAGTCATGGCCTCTGCATAATTCTGCCATTACTTTTTCATTTGAATATGAAATAGTGTTGATTCTGCCGTTTGGTCCCGGGAGCCAAAAGAACACCGTGTGCTACCGCCAGCCGTAGAAAAACCCCGAGCCCATTTAACCAATACTGTAAACTTTATGTGACTTTACATCGCTCTACTGCAGGGCCCGATCTCGCCGTGGACTCAAACCTTCGCCCATTAAAACGAAGGGAGCTGTGAAATTGCCAGCGGTACTTTTGTGAATGGGCCTTGTCAGTGTAGTGGCAGATCTGAATGCAGTGATTGTAGTGCGGAGGCGTTGGTAGCAAAAGCAGAGGGAAATACAAAGAGGTGAACGCTGAAGTATTGGATTAGTGCGTTTTGAGGACTCTCGCGGCTGGAGCTGGAGAGCCACAATCAACAGTCCTGGCTCTACGTGGGCCACAAAGGAGCTGTTAAAATGTATTCATTGAAAAAAAAAAAGGGGGAAAAATGAAAAGATGACATTTTGTATTTCAAATATTCATGTGAGAACGCGGGATGCTGGGGATGAGATTGGAGCTGGCACGAGACGGTCTAAAGGGATTTCTTTGGTTCGGCGTTTGTTAGAATGTCTTATTTTATGTATGTCAGCGTGCTGTTTTCATAAAGCTGATTGTATTTGGCGAAAATAAACTGAAGCGTATAGATAATGATTGGTACCTGCTCTTTTAAATCAAACTGTCAGAACAATAAGTGTTTTTAAAGTAGTTTAACATTACTTCTAAGGAATAAGCAAAACGATGTATACATGTGAAATTATACTTAAAAGGATAGTTCGAAATTTTGGACATTTCCTAGTGAGCCAGAGTGTTGGAGACGTGTGGAGACACTTTTTAAAAATATTCCATCCAGTCCTTGTATTTGCAGAGGTCACTGGTGTTAGACTAGTGCATGTCAATGGCCATAGTTTTCCTGCCACTAAAAACAGTCTTACCCACTCCACAAAACACCCGAAGCAAATCGATAATTACAACAGACTGTCGATGTGAATGTCTGTGTTGGTAGAATAATGTTTGAAATAAACTAACCTCGCATCGCATGAATCGTCGCATGTTGAGGGACTATTTTCTCATATATCAGTCCGCCACTGCCGAACTTTCTATCAAGAAGTACAACTCACTGCTGCTGCTCAGACTTCAGTTTTACTTCTAATTATTATTACAATTTTTATTGAACCATATCAAATCGATTTTAAATATATCGTATCAAATCAAAAGTGCACTGTATCGAAATAAGTATCGCATCGTGGCCTATGTATCGAGGTATGTATTGTATCGGCAATTTCTTAATGATACCCAGCCCTCGTCATGACCCCAAACACATGATGATAAAAAAAAAATTAAAAAAAATGGTACAAAATATATACATGTTGAATCCAAGTATATTGACAACGTACCATTCATAACAGATAAAAAAAATAAAAAAATAAAAAATACAGTTTGAGTATCATCAATGATACATATTTCCCTTATGTTACACAGCACATTTCATCAAGAATTGCTTTAAAGGTTGTATGGAGGATTTTTTTTTTGTTTCAAATTGTCAATGATAGATTATAGAGGTGCAGCAGCCTTGTAATTATGATGACCAAAAAAAAGAGAATAAAAATTCATCAACTCTGGACGTGGTGGGGCTAAACATTTGCCAATAGATAACGACACTGCCTCGTTATCTGTTAGCTGACAGGCTGTCAATCAATCTCCTTACATTTCTAGCGTAACTGACTTGCCTGCGCGCTGCCGGTACGTGGTTTACGTACGACTGTCACGCAGTCCACAGACACAAGACGCACAGACGCTGTTTACTCCACCAACGCAACAGTTCTTAGCGGCTTTTTTGACCTATATCTTCCTCGCAGTTAGCACAAAGTTTGTTGCAATGGCGGCAAGAATCCAGGAGCAGTTTCGCCGCAAAAGAAAGTCCGTTTTTGAGGTCGATGAAAGAAGAAGACAAGGGGAAAAGCAGCGAAGCCAAACTAAGGTGATTCTTATAGATTCATTCCAGCGATGGCGCGCGACTGAAGCAGACGCAGGGTCTAAAGACTGACGCACTGGTCGCCAAATTACTCCTGGACAGGAAACTTCTGCTTATTATGAAAACGTACTTTATTTCCAAGAGCTAGACAAATGTTTTTCAGGACACGAAAGCGATATCCTATGTCTGAAAACGTAATTTTCAAGGCAAAGAAAGAGTCCGCTTGCTGCTGCGTGTTGTAGCTAGTTCATTCGCACGGAATCTCCGCGCAACCTTCTCTGCTCCCCTTTCCTGCTCCTGTCCCCGCTGCCCGTTCCGCTCTTCCCCCTGCTCCTCACTTCTCCGGGCACGAAATCTCCGCGCACCGCTCTCCCTCTCCTCTCTCTCTCTCCTCTCCCTCTCTCTCCTGCTCCTCACTTCTCGTCCGCGAACGAAATGTCCGCGCACCCGCTCCCCCCGCTCCTCACTTCTCCGTCTTGCCTAACCAACACTGTAGTTAGTTGTTTACAAGTCATGTGCAGCACCGGCTGTAAACAAACCTGTTTCTGGCGTAAAGAGGAGGCGGGAGGAGGCGTTTCTACGTAGGAGCTGTAGGGGAGGGGGGGGGTTTCACGCATGCGCAACATTTGAAAAAGGACAAACAGTCGCTGGATTTCTCGTTCCTTGGAAAATCCTCTATACAACCTTTAAGTCAACATTATCACAAGTAGTAAGCAACAGAAATTTTGTAAGAAAGGTTATGTTTGTGATGAGGAAACATTATAACAGGTCAGAAAAGAAACTAGTAGCATTTAATTCAATCCCTTGAAACCATGCATTCTTACAGTGAGTGGTGTTTTACTTTGTACAAACCGTCTGACCTCGCAGCATTAGACTCTGTTCGCTTGACGGTAGACGGGTACGTTTTACAGCTTTTGGGGTCAAATTAAGTGCTGTCTCCATGTAATCAGAAAGGATATTAAAGGCTCTATTCATGCTTTACGGAAGACACTTGGAAACACTTAGTCTAATTCATCAGCCGGTTTCACTTTGTACAAATCGTCTGACCTCGCAGCCTTAGATTTCGTTCGCTCGATGGAATCATTTAACCAGTCGCTGCTATTTAATCGTGGTATTTTAAGCTTTTCCCAAATCCTGTAGGAAGAATGACAATAACATCTTTCCCCTTGATAAAATTCACCAAACATTCTCTTTATTCCGACTTTAAATCCTCGATCTCTGGAATCGTTGACAGCACTGAATGTATCGCTCTTCGCTGATTGGCTGGTGCCCGAACTTGCCCTTCCTGGGTTTTTGCGAACCGTCTACTGCATTTGATTCCTGATCTAGTTGCTGGAGAGAAATGAAATTGAGCCTCCACTGTGAGAAATCACTTTGAGTATCCAAAATAAACAAACAAAAAAAAAAAAAAGGCTGTTAGACCAAAGTGTTGTTATTATTACCGCTAATACAAGCACTAAGCGTTCTACAACCACAACTGACCTCACAATTTAAGTCAATGAGCCCTGTAGTAATCCACTTTACTCCTCTGCGCGGAGTTTAAAAGTTGATTCTACACCGGCTTGTAATTACCAGGGCCTATCTCAACCAACCACATCTCAGCGTTCCCAAACAATCAATACAACATCTACTTTATCTGTTTTCCAAAATATATGCGGCCGATTACTCCTCTGCTCCGAATATGTCAGCGCAAACACATCGTTAAGCTCATTCAGTCTCGTTCCATTAACCCACTGCTATTGACATGGCATAAAGGAGCGGCCTGTTTTTAATGGGGCTCTGTTAGTCCTGCGTCGAGGCTGTGCAGGTTACAATAGTCAGTAACAGCAGACACTTTTCCATTAGACTCATTACGATCCTGCAAACTGGGAGCGTGTAGAGATTAGGAGACGCGTCAATTGGTTGGAGGTTCACACGCACGCAAATTAAAAGAAAAAAAAAGAAAAGTTCAGTAAAAATGTGGTTAATTAGTTAAGATAAAAACACAGTTCTAACTAAGAATATATATATTTAGAATGTACTGACCCATTATAACAGATGTACAATCTATTCAGAAGTTCTATCTTACACTAAAGACATGTTTTTAACCGTTATTATTAAATGTATGTTTTGTTTGATTCAGAATTCAGCTTCTTTTCATGGGAATGTCATTACTTTTACGAGAATGTCCCACAGTGTTGCATTAAACTTCTACATCTAAGTTACAGATCTGTGGAGAGGTTAGTCTGCTCAGAGTAAGGATGTATTTATTTATTTATCAGTAAAAAAAAAAAAAAGTTTAGTTAAATGAATGCTAGATACATAAATGAACCTGTGTATCATTTGTTCATTCGTTTGTCAAAAAAAAAGAGAAAAAAAAAGGAGACAAATAATGAAGGTGTTTTTTTTTTTTTGTTTTTTTTTTTTTTTTTTTTTTTTTTTTCATTTTCTTATTTTTGGTTTTATTCTGAAAATGGAATACCATACTGTGAAACATACCTGGCCAAAAAAAAAAAAAACAAACAAAAAAAAAAAAAACATACACTACAAGTCAAAAATTTAGACACATGCTTTTTTTTTTTTTTTTTTTTTTTTTTTTTTTTTTTTTTTTGTCCATCTACTTCTGCAGTTTTGAAACATATGAAAGATATCAAATAATCAAATGAAGCAAGATATATGGAATTATTTAGTACAGAGGGGGAAAAAAAAGGTAATTTAGATTTTTTGACAAATGCGTTTTTTCTTGAGTTTGAATCAAACAATCTTAAACATATTTCTGATGTAGAATTTGCTAGCGTGTGCATTGTGTTTCCATTGTATCTGCTGGACATTCTGCCACTACACATACATGTAGAACACCCCCAGATGATGTCACTGCAAAGTATCAATAGCGTCTCTAACAAATTCAAAGTTCATTTATAAACATGATTGATGATTTGCACACACATATACAACGCCCAACAGCAGTATGTGGGAACCTGCATGTTGAAAAAAGACTTCATCATGAAGTAAAACAGGCCGCCAAAGTCTTTTAATATTTTTGTCACATTTTTATTAAACTGTACTTTCTATTTAGCATTAAGTCATCCCTGTCCTGAATAAAATAGCATGACTAATGGTAGCTATTACCAATTTGTATTATAACATCCACTCTCCTTTTAAGTGACTGTCTGCAAAGTTATTCTCAAAAATCCACTTTGTAAAACTCCAGTCGTGTCTGTTTTCACCTTTTCACATCAGCTGAATAGGCTTTTCTCACACTTTGGTTTAACTGAATATTTAGACTTTGTGCAAATGTCTGTCCAAGGCTTTGCTGTTAAAATGTAAACTGTGGTTCCCCAGTCGCAAACTACAAAAACATCTCTGAATGTAAATGCTTTGAAATGTCATTGGAATACATGCATCACGGGTTTCGGACTTCCGGTCATCGCGCAATGCATACTGGGAAGCATTTTCGCCATGTTTGTTTTCCCAGTGGGATGCGTCTATTGACAAAGCTGATCTTTTCAAGTCTTTTGAACCATATCACTTTTGTTTCTGGTTCTGATATTGTCATATTTTAGTTCTGGTATTCGGACATTGTAATTGTGTGGTTGTTGGATCCTAACAGGAAGAAACAGGCTTCAGAAGTTTGCGAACTCCATAAATGCAAAAGGGAATCAGATCTGTGTGACTGCAAACCTCTGTTCAAACTGTTTCCCTTCTCAACGGAATTGAAAAATAGTGAAAGGTGAAGGCGATGGGCAGGACTGATCCACAGGAAGGACCAAAAAAAGTAACCTTTGGCTGCCTAAGAAATCATCCTGAGTTTGCAGCGAACATTTTGTATGTGGCGCGCCAACAAAGCAAAATCCTGATCCCTCACTCAACCTTGGTTACGAATTTAAAAAGTCGATGCCAAAGCGAAAGGCACCAGCTGTTCACAACTTCTGCTGCAAAGCGACCAAGACATGATGTTGCTGTAAAACCACAAGAACAAGAAAGTGCGAGCTCAGCCTGTTTGTCTTCTGCACCTCTCGCTTAACAAATGAGATCCCGCTTTGATGGCGCTCCACATACAAAATGTTCACTGCAAACTCAGGATGAGTTCTTGTCCTTCCTGTGGATCAATCCTGCCCATCGCTTTCACCTTTCACTATTTTTCAATTCCGTTGGGAAGGGAAACGGTTTGAGTGGAGGTTTGCAGTCACACACATCTGATTCCGTTTTGCATTTATGGAGTTCACAAACTCCCGAAGCACATTTCTCGAGCCGTTTTCTGCTGTTAGGACGTCCAACAACCGCACAATTATGACGTCCGAATCCCATAACTAAAATATGACAATATCAGAGCCAGAAACAAAAGTGATATGGTTCAAAAGACTTGAAAAGATCGGCTTTGTCAATAGACACATCCCCCACTGGGAAATCAAACATGGCGGTTTGATGCTCACTTTTTCGGAAAACCCTTTCCAGTATGCATTGCACAAGTTTGAAATTTGTGACGCGTGCATTGATTAAAGATCTTACTGACTTGCAAAATGTTTAAAGAGAGCTGGTTCATTGTTTTCAGCAGTTTGCAATGGTCCAGTGCGTCCTAATTATTCACCGTGATGAGTTTCCAAGCACTGTGCACAACTTTGAGAGACCAGAGCGGAGTTTACCCTCACGGTAAAGCTCACAGACATAAGCTGTTTTGCAGAGAATTAAACGCTCTATAATTAGATGCAGACGACATGGCATCTGTCTTTAAGAGCTGCTTTTACAATATATCTGTACTGGGGCAAAACAGATTGTACTTAATTACATGAAAAACCCGGGTAAAGCCTCATTAAAAAGAGTCATTTTTCAGCACCACGGACAGCTCTAATGCTTGTTTTCACCGATGCATTTTCCTCTGTTTTCTTCTTCCATTTACAGACAGCATAGAGGACTACATCCAGACCACATCATCCAACGTGGAGTCAGCCAATCAGGAGCTCGCCAAGGCCAACCAGTACCAGGTAGATCCCATTTATTTACCTAAAAGGGTAGAAATCTATAGACCAATCTCGCCTTTTTGTCTTTGATTCTACTCATTAAACTTAAAACCTCATTTCAATTCGCTCTTAAAGGGACAGTCCAGATCTTATTTCCTAGTGAGCCAGAGTGTTGGAGACTTTTTTCTTTTTAATATTCCATCCAGTCCTTGTATTTTCAGAGGTCACTGGTGCTAGACTAGTGCATGTCAATGGTCATATTTATCCTGCCACTAAAAACAGTCTTACCCACTCCACAAAACACCCGAACTAAATCTGTTATTACATCAGACTGTGATGTGAAAGTCAGTCTGCAATTTAGGAACACTTGTATCTCTATAACTATTTCTTTAACTCTTCCAGACCACCGGTGGACATGTTTTATATAACCGTGGATACATTTCCAACAATAAAAGTTAGAAATGTACTTTTTTTTCCTTTGTAAAGCTGACAGTTGCGGCCTTCTGAGCATATTCCAGCATGATTCTACATCACACACACGCTGCGTGATGACATTGGGAAAAAAAGTGTCCAATACTAACTTTGTTTTCTGCCAAACACATGCACTCCATCCATTTTCATTGGCTTAAACTTTGCCAAACAGTGTAGTGAGTCAAAATGGTCGACTCCTGAGCATCTGTGTTCATAACAATTGAAAACTTTCTAACCCTAAAAGATAGAAACTTACTTTTTCCTTCCTCGAAAAGCTGACAGTTGTGGCTTTCCACGCATTATTCTACATCACACACACGCTGCATGATGATGTTGGAAAAACGAGTGTCCAATAGGAACTTTGTTTTCCGCGAAATGCCTGCGCTACATCTATTTTGATTGGCTTAAACTTTGCCAAAGAGTGTAGAGAGTCAAAATAGTCGACTGTTCTGTGCTTCTGTGTTCATAACAATTGAAAAAGCCACTCTAAGTGCAATTATTTCTCAAATAAATTACGCATCTTTGTCTGCATAATTGCACATCCCTTCCCTGCCGGTGGACACGTTTTATATGGCCATGCATAAATTTCCAACAATAAAAGATAGAAACTTACTTTTTCCTTCCTCGAAAAGCTGACAGTTGTGGCTTTCCACACATTATTCTACGTCACACACAAGCTGCATAATGATGTAGGAAAAACAAGTGTCCAATAGGAACTTTGTTTTCTGCCAAACGCCTGTGCTACATCTATTTTGATTGGCTTAAACTTTGCCAAAGAGTGTAGTGAGTCAAAATGGTTGACTGCTTTGACCGCCTGTGTTCATAACAATTGAAAAAGCCGCTCTAAGTGCAGTTATTTCTCAAATAAATTGCGCATCTTTGTCTGCGTAATTGCACACCCTTTGCTGTTTTTACATGAAAGGTTTATTCCAGTCAAAGACGCCAGACTGTCGATGTGAATGTCTGTGTCGATAGAATAATTTTAGAAGTAAAACCAACCTAACCAACCTTACATTTGAAGAATTTATGTCTGAGTTGTACTCCCTGACAGAAAGCTCAGCAGCGGCAGACTGATATCACCTCTCACCTATCTTACTGGCAAAGTAAAATTCCGCTGCTGCTGAGAAAATAGTCTCTCAACATGCGACGATTCAAGCGACACAAGGTTAGTTTTTCTTTCAAAAATCATTCTATCAACACAGACATTTACATCGACAGTCTGGTGTTATAATAGATTTGCTTCGGGTGATTTGTGGAGTGGGTAAGACTGTTTTTACCAACACTCTGGCTCACTAGGATCCTATGTCCAAAATTCCGGACTGTCCCTTTAAACAAAGTTATGTTTGTGTTTTGACAAAAGAAAACAGCTGAATTGGGAGAACAGTCTTTCAATTATTTCAGCGTCTCTCATGTATTGTGCGCTGTACCTGGTAACAACTTGTGTCAACTTTAAACTGACATTAAATTGGTGATATGCGAAATCTTTCTGATGGTGCACAATGCCCTCTGCAGCTCCGATATTTGGTTAGTTATGAGTCGTTTTTGTATACATTTGTCAGTCCTCTGGGTAAAATCTTGTTTAGAACTACTTTAGCAATTTTATAGACCCAGTTTAGACTTTTTTCTTTGGTGGTACTTGGTCATTAGTCGAGTTCATGTATTAATCCTTAGCTTATCCCCATGAAATTTTAATAAGAAATGGCCAACGTGGTGTCATATTTATGTATTATTTATTCCAATTGCAGCTCTTCATTATCCGTCTTCGCATAGATTGGCCCAAAAGTCTCTTCCTCACTCTATCCCACTAAGTTGTGATGTGTATGAATGAAAAGCACTGACCTAACTTATGCACCGTAGAGAAAATGCAGTGGTATTCATCATCGTGTCCCTCTGTACTTCTCGGGCCTGGCGTTCTTTCATTTAGCCGAGTTTTAATTCCCCATTTTGGCCTGGGCTCTTCATTCTGCTGCAGTGGCTCAGTGGCGCAGCTTGATCATCCATGCAAACAGGGACTTGACTAACTCGATTACACAGCTTTTATCATGTCCGCGCTGCCGCTGTTACACATGTGGCTTCATTTCGTGTCAAAACGTACAAGCCTTTTGGAGCCTGATGAAAGAGTTTTGTTTTGGAGACGTAGATCGTATAGAGAAGTAAGAGCTTGAATCGTTTCTGGGTGTTTCTTCTGCTCGGATAATGGGTCTGAATTTGCCGTTTTTTTTCCGAGCACATTAGCTAAAGGAATAAAGGGAATTGCATTACTCGGACACACACTGCGTACGGAAATGTCATATACAGGAATGAGGGGGCAGGAGTTTTTAAAGAGAGGCTACGGTCAGTGCAGGATGTATTCAGTAACACTACATTGAATGTGAAGGGGAAAAACGCGTACATATTTTCCAGGTTTCTGTGTAATGAACAAAGTCAGTCTGTAATTTAGGAACACAAGTATCTATATAACTTTTTCTTTAACCCTTCCAGACCGATGGTATCATGTTTTAAATAACCATACATAACTTTCCAAACCATAAAAAAAAACATTTTCCCATATGAAGCTGACAGTTGTGGCCTTTCGAGCATATTTCCAGCATTATCCTATGTCACATGCTGCATGATGATGTAGAGAAAACGAGTGTCCAATAGGAACTTTGGTTTCTGCCAAATCCACGCGCTCCGTCCATTTTGATTGGCCCAAACTTTGCCAAACAGTGTAGTGAGTCAAATGGTCGACTGCTCTGAGAGTCTGTGTTCATAACAATTGAAAAATCCACTCTATGTGCAGTTATTTCTCAAATAAATGGCAATTTACTCATCTTAATGTGTGTAATTGCACATTTTTTGCATGAGCTGAGCTGTTTCCATGACTGGTATCAGTAAAGTCATGAGGCCATTGCATTTTATTTTTATTTTTTTCTTGCTGTTGTTGTTTTGAGGACATTTTTAGTTTACTTACAGACTTGATTTATTATTATTATTATTTTTTGAAAGTATAACACTTCATTACGGGTTAAAAGGGGGAGTTTAATAGCAAAATTAACAAAATTAAGAAAAAAAAAATCCAGGCAAGAAAAAATGTACTAAAATAGATTTTAAGTCTTGAAGGGTTAACCGTCTGTCTTCATGGAGTTGCTTTTGCTGTACCTAGAATATTCAGAATACTAAGAATACTATAGTAGGCAATACACTTTTCTGTCTAGCTCTACAAGTACTGGTGTTTTTGTATTTTATTTTATTTTATTTATTTATTTATTTATTTTGTTTTATTTTATTTTATTTTATTTCTGAAACAAACAAACAAAAAAGAAAACCAATGAAAAACCTCTGCATCCCACTCAGAGCAGTAGTGTCACCTGTTTGTCATGGTCACGCTCATGTCTAATGCTTTACTGTGGAACATTTTAGGCAAAGCAATACCATAACCATGGAGATAAACAGGTAATAAACAGTATATTGTTAACTCAAACTCGTTGAAGTCCTTTATTATCGCATCAAATTTCACTGCATATAGGTCCACGCCTCTTTTTTTCTCCATAGACCACCTCATTCTTTCCCTAAGTAAAAAAAATAAATAATTATAAATGAATAAATTCTGGAGCAGCTAAAACTCTAACTTCACTTTGCATTAGGGATAATTTCTTGTCAGTGTTTTTCCCCTGTGCTGCTGCGTTGGCCTGGTCTGTGTCTGTGTTACATGGTTCGGCCTGTGGCTATAGTAAATAATGTATTGAGTGTGGTGTCTCTGGGTTAATGAGGAGAATACTCCGGTACATGAGTTCAACAGCTTTAAATGGCACATCAGACTAATCTACTGTATAAGCTGGGCTCATGTGATATCACGTTTGAAAACTGCCTAGAGTTTAGAGCTGAGCTGGAGGGCAGATACGGCAGAATTAAAGCGTATTAAAAGCTGAGTTCCTTTCTTCATCAGAAAACTCCACTGTTTTTAAACTCCACACACTTTCACTAGAATCGTTTGGATCATTTCAGCGCTGGGATTGCCAAACTCTCAAGATAAAAGTAGCTTTTAACTTGAAAACTACCTCTTCATGACATAATTAGACAAACTAATAATGCAGGATTTACTCAGACATGTGCAAATATGCTGTATATGGACTGAACCAGGACTTCACCAGGTCTAAACTAGGTCTAAACCGGAACTAAACCAGGACTAAACCAGGACTGAACCAGAGCTGAACCAGGACTAAATCAGAACTGAACCAGGACTGATTCAGGACTGAACCAAGACTAAACCAGCACTGAACCAGGACTGAACCAGAACTGAACCGGACTGAACCAGGACTGAACCAGGACTGAACCAGGACTGAACCAGGACTGAACCAGAGCTGAACCAGGACTGAACCAAGGACTGAACCAGAGCTGAACCAGGACTGAAACAGGACTAAACCAGAACTGAACCAGAACTGAACCAGAGCTGAACCAGGACTAAACCAGGACTAAATCAGAACTGAACAAGACTGAACCAAGGACTGAACCAGGACTGAACCAGGACTGAACCAAGGACTGAACCAGGACTGAAAAGCAGACTGAAACCAGGTCTGAACCAGGACTAACCAGGTCTAAATAGGACTAAACCAAGACTAAACCAGGTCTAAACTAGGACTAAACCAAGACTAAACCAGGTCTAAACTAGGACTAAACCAGACTAAACCAGGTCTAAACCAGGTCTAAACTAGGACTAAACCAGGTCTAAACCAGGTCTAAACTAGGACTAAACCATTACTGAACCAGGATTAAACCAGGACTAAACCAGGTCTAAACCAGGACTGAACCGAGGACTGAATCATGAGAACTTAACCAGGACTGAACCAGGATTAAACCAGAGATGAACCAGGTCTGAACCAGGACTAAACCAGGTCTAAACTAGGACTAAACCAAGACTAAACCAGGTCTAAACTAGGACTAAACCAAGACTAAACCAGGTCTAAACTAGGACTAAACCAGGACTAAACCAGGTCTAAACTAGGACTAAACCATTACTGAACCAGGACTAAACCATTACTGAACCAGGATTAAACCAGGACTGAACCAGGTCTAAACCAGGACGAATCTTGGACTAGGACTTGGAATCTAGGACCGCTCCAGAGAGAACCTCGAGCAGTGTGTCCGTAAAGCGCGATCGGGCGTTGGCTGCGCTTCGTCCCGAGGAGCGTGGAGTTCTGTACCGGTCCTTTCACCCGCGGTCACCTGACAGTCTACGTGGGCGCACCTCTGGGCCCATCCCGACACTCGGAACCGCAACGATGGCATTTCGTCATTCGTTTAGCGAATTTGTATGAAGAAAAAGGAAAAACCCACCACTTCATCCCAGGTTAAAAAAAGCATCGTTGAGTAAAATATTACCATTCGTTACTTTTATAATGCGTTACTCCCAACACTGCAAACAAACAATATTTTTATGATGTATTTTTTTCAATAATATTCAAATTATTGTCAACTTTTATTGATTCTAGCCCATAGATTAAACCATGCACGTCAAATAGTAGCTTTGAGGTCAGATTTTTTTGTGGGAAAATCAATACTTTGACAAGGCTGAAGCGATGCCTATAGACTTCAGATACATAAAGCCATTAAGAACCAATAATGTGGACGGTAAAGTTTGATTAACAGTAATTGCTTGACCATTTCTTGTCTTGTGCGTATACTGTGCTCGGTTAGACTTCCATAGATCACCGCAAAACGCTGGCTGCACAGTTTTTTAAAGAGCGTCCTAGCTGCTGTGTGGGCGTCCGTCTTACCGTAAGTCTGTTGCCGTGGTGCGGAGACAAACCGGTGAACGGCACACGCTTTCCCATTAATTGTCATTTCATTATCTCGAGGAGAGCTGAGGCGTGACCGAACTCGCGTCGAGCAATTTAGCTGCACGCCAATCCTCAAAGCCGCTGTCTCTGCAAAGAACGGCACGAGAAAGAGAAACCTGTAAAGGAGACACACGTGCACAAGCGGACTGGAGCCGACTCGCAGCAGAACAGAGTCTAATTCAGTCTGTAGTTAATAGTATGAGTACTAGAAAACGCAATTTGTACAGGTTTTTGTGAAAGGTAAATGTCCACTGCGTAATTTTACTGGTGGAGCGTTTGCTTGATGTTACTGCATTACGTTTATAATTTCACAGTATGGAAATAAAGTTGGTTATCACAAAGGAGGCAAGTTAATGGTCAACTCTACGTAGAAGCAACCCTGCACATAGTAAGAATTCATGCTTTTGAAGGTATGTTTGAGCTAGGGTTGCTTGATTATGGAAAACAAAAAAAAAACTAAAAATCTGTAACACTTTATAATAACTACACCTTATTTAGCCTTAATAAAGCATGAACAAAGGCTTCATTAATAATGATTCACGCTTAGTAACTACTTAATTACTACCTGAATTAGCACATAACTTGCACTTAATTCGAATGCCTGTGCTGTAAATAGTTACTCATAAGTATTTCTTACTTAATTACTCATGAACTTGTGTGTGCATTTGTAAATGTATATTTAAGTACAAATTTGAGCATTTATTGATGATTAGTAAACCATGAGAGAATGATTTACTAATAATGCATTATTGTTTCTCTGGAATTTGACCAACCTTATAAAATGTTTAATAAAGCATAATTAGTCTTCACTTTAGAAAAGCTCTCAGAAAGACTTAACTAACAGATAACAGCTGCCTGAATTATCATTGCATTACATTATTAGTAAATCATTCTCTCATAGTTTACTAATGATTAATAAATGCTCAAATGTGTACTTAAATATGCATTTGTAAACATGAAAATGGTTAGTTCATGAGTAATTAACAAGTATTGAGTTACTATTTATTACAGCACAGGTGAATTAAGTGCAAGTTAAGTGCTAATTCAGGTACTAATTAAGTATGAGCATGAATCATTATTAATTAAGTCTCTGTTCATGCTTTATTAAGGCTAAATAAATTCATATAAACTGCCTGTGACTCGAGACTCAACTTGGACTCTCTTGACTTGAGGTCAAAGACTTGAAACTTACTTGAGACTTGCAAAACTCGGTCTCACTTCTGTTTTTATTGAGTGCACATTTTAGTTTCTATTCACTTTGGTTTTAATATTTGGAAATGTAAAAGCTTTAGTGATCAGTATGTGCGGTCTGTCTCTCAGCAGTTTGTGGTTGTTGAGATTTAATTAGTTGTGTTTGTTTGGAGTGAATGAGAGCAGTCGAACGCTAATCATAAACATAACCTTAAATACACAGAGAAAAGGGAACAGATTGTAAAGTTGTATTTTATAAACGCTGGGCATACTAAAAAAGACAAAGATAATAATTTTATACAAGGTGACAAATCCTACTTAAAAGGTCCACTATATGAAACTTGTCTCCATACAAATGTCATTTCTTTGCCTGGAAAATACCGCAGTATGCCAATTTATATACAGTATAAAATGACCTTGTGGGTGCATGTTAAATCCAAACTATATTATTTTACTTTTTGGGACTTTCTTAAAGCTTCCAACTGTAAACGAGAGTCTGAAAAAAGGCCAGGTGAGGGGAAGGGGAACAAGTTTCACATCTGTCATCTACTGGTAATAAATAAATAAACACACAGATGTTACCTTTAAATCCAGCTAAATTATTTGCTTGTGAGCTGCGGACATTTCACATGATTAGGATTAAATCGACTTTAAAATACCTGAGGTTGTATAGTTAATCAAAGATGTTCATTTTGTCTTCATATGTACTTTAATTTCTTTGGTTCTTTTTTAAATACAGCAGAGGTTTTCATTAGATGAGGTCCGCCTCCCCTGGGGGACCAAACCAGAACTAAAACCAGGACTAAACTGGCACTAAACCTGGACTAAAACAGGACTAGCACCAGGACTAAAACCAGGACTTAAACCAGGACTAAACCAGGCCTAAACTGGCATTAAACCAGGACTAAAATCAGGACTAAAACCAGGTCTAAACCAGGACTAATTCTAGGTCTAAACTATGTCTAAACCAGGACTAAAACAGGACTAAAACCAAGACTTAAACCAGGACTAAACCAGGCCTAAACTGGCACTAAACCAGGACTAAAACCAGAACTAAATCCAGGTCTGCCATCTTCAGAATTGTCCCCGGTGTTTGCGGTGACGTGTCGTATATCAGCTGTTGTTACTTCCTGTAGACGTGGTCGGCCTGATGGACCTGCAGGTCGCTCAGACTGACCACACCTGTCACCACCAACACCGGTGACATTTCTGAAGACGGCAGCAGCAACCGAAATATGTCAGCAAGGTAAATACACTTTACTTTATTGTCTTTTTAAAGAAATAACCCCAGAAGTTAGAGGCTGTATATGATTTCCTACAATTAGAGTTACTTTATTTTCTTTCAAATTTAAGAAAGCACAATACCCACGTCCATATCCTCGCCGTAGAGTTCAACCTTTATCGTACAGTTAAGAACATTAGAGTGTCTTTTTATAAACAAAGACAAAACAAAGCACAAACATATTACAAATACAGACAGGTTCAATTTCAGTTACCATATGCTAAACATTCAAAACTTCTCTTGCGGTAAAACCCGTGGACCTAAAATAGCAGATAATGATGACGCTCGCAGTTCTTGTCTACACAGTACTGCCCCCTCTGTCCATCTGTGTCCATGCACCGCTGCTCTCACTGACGCTCAATTAAGAAAGGATGTCATTTAGCCTGCCTGCTGCCTCACTTTACATTCACAGACTCAATCTATACTCCATTCTGCTTGCGTGCTCGGCTTCTGCTTGTTTTATCACCTCATCTGCGAGCAGCGGGCCGTGGAGGACTGCGCTGTCTGATCACGCCACAAGACGCTTTATAATTACCAATAAAATGGATACGAAGCTCAGGAGCCTCTCGCCGAACAAAAGTGCAGCCGGTACGCGCTCGTGTCGTGGTTAGGATTAAAAAGTGCGGCCGTTTTAGGGGCGCAGAACGACTCCCCTGTGAGCCAACACTTAATAGAACAGGTTTGAACATGCATCCGTCTATAATGATAATGTGAAGCCGGCGATGACATGGACAAGAGCTTTATCCTCCAGCCAGATCATGCTGAATGTAGCTTAGGATCTGGCAACGTCTCTCCATTGGGTTCACCACTGCTCCGGACAGGGTGTTACAAAGGCGTTGAAGGGTGGGTCAAATGCAGAGGACAAATTTTCATACTACAGCCACTACAAAGTATATTTTCAATATTCTGTACCATGATTGATTTAGATGCAGCAAGTATGTTTAGTTCTGTCAAATTCAATCATGGAACTAAGGAAAATGCAGGGTATCTATTTCAATATTATACTATGAAAGTATAAATTTATTTTTAAAACACAGGGGTCACACGGGAGGAGCTTGGAGTAGAGCCGCTGCTCCTCCACATCAAGAGGAGCAGCTGAGGCTCAGGCATCTGTTTCAGATGCATCCTGGGCGCCTCCCTCAGGAGGTGATCTGGGCATGTCCCACCAGGAGGAGGCCCCGGGGAAGACCCAGGGCACTCTGGAGGGATTATGTCTCTCGGTTGGCCTGGGAATACCTTGGGGTCCCCCCCGGAGGAGCTGGAGGAAGTGTCTGGGGTGAGGGAAGTCTGGGAGTCCCTGCCCAGACTGCTGCCATCGTGACGTGGCCCTGGATGAGCAGAAGAAAATGGATGGATATTTTTGAATATAAAATAACAAAAAAACATACAAGTGCATTTGTTTTAGCACATGCAAGCACTTAAATGTTTTATTTATTTGTTAATTACTTTCTTTAGCTGTACCTGAGGGTCGGTTAGTCTTCCAGGGGTCCAGAAAAAAAAAAAAAAAAACACTGTTTAATTGAATAACGATGCTTTAAAAATCATGTTAAATCATATAAATAGTACAAAAGAGGTATTATTTATTTATTTTTCAGCAAAAGAGATAAATATGTTGGTTTTATGTACATTTTAAGTACTGATAACTCCTACAACGAGTATTTACTTTTGACTTTTGACCCTAGTATCATAGTATTAGTATATTAGTGAACTGGCACTGTCAGCCAATCACAGCCCTGTACTCCTCTTACCTCTCAAACCTACAATGTCCCTATTCCTGTCACAGCAGCAGAACCATCAGCGTTTCCAACCTCTTCATCTCCTCCTCTTCACCATACACTGTCCAATAAGCTCTTTTTTTTGTTTTTTCCAAAACCTCACAAACATTTACACTCAACGTAGAATAAACTGAAGTAGCCCGAAAGTTGTAAGATTGTCCATTTAAGTCTCGTCCGGTCTGGCCATGCTTCTGTTGTAGGGAGTATTATACCTGTGATGACATAGTCCAAGATAACAACAATAACAATACATACACCAACGTCTTTTCTACAAACTGTCCATTATTTTCTCCGGATTAAAACAGTATCAAAAGTCCCCCAAAATGAACCTTCCTCCAGCGAGTTGTGCAGATGTTAAACCAGATTTTTACCACAATAAATGACTTTGCCTTTACCTCATTTGTACTTTAATTAAACCCGATATTAAGATTCCATAAGCTCATCTGAGGCTCATAAAAACAGCAGTGTCTGTCATTAAACTGCAGCAGAAAAAAAGCATTATTTTTGTAATTTATGATTTCACCTTGTCAACTTATTATCCCGAAACACGCCCCCGACACTGCACGTACTCGGCCTGTATGCTGATGACTAAAGGCAACGTCGTAAATGAATTTGTTATTTTAATAGACGGTGTTGCTAAAATTAGTGGGAGGACGTCAGGTGTAAAGACACTCGGAAATATGTGATAATGGCAGTCACAGAACAATAGTAAAAAAATAATAATAATAATAATAATAATAATAATATAATAATAATAATAATAATAATAATAATAATAAATACATCTATACAAACGTTAATACAGCTCCCTAAAATAATAAAATATGAAAACTCAGTGATACCAACAAATAGTAATAACATGCAATAATGATATCGGACATAATTTAGAAAAAATCAGAATCAGAATCAGAATGTATTTGTCATTTCAGCATAAAAAAAAAAAAATACACAGAAACTAATCACTGCACTCAGGTCCAGGTCATCATCAGCACAAATAATAATAAGAAAGAATAAATAGTTTAAAAATATTGTATCGTAAAAAAAAAAATAAAATAATAATAATAATAGTAATTAAAAAAAAAAATAAATAAAAAATGCTATAATTTTCTAAAGTGCACTGTAAACTCGAATAAGTTACCAGAACTCAAAAAAAAAATTAAAATTAAAATAAATTAAAAAAAACATTTAGGCAATCGATTGCCTCCATTATTTTGAGTTGATGAACTTAAAAGTCATAATCTTCCAGAACTTAAAAGGTTGGATGGCTTGCTATTTGTACCTTTTGATAACACACATTTAACTCAACTCATCTAACCTTGCATCGCATGAATCTTCGCATGTTGAGGGACTATTTTCTCATATATCAATCCGCCGCTGCCGAGATTTCTATCAGGAAGTACAACTCGCTGCTGCTGCTCAGACATAAATCCTTCAAATACAAGGTTGGTTTGACTTCTACAATTATTCTATCGACACAGACATTTACATCGACAGTCTGGCGTAATAATCGATTTGCTTCGGGTGTTTTGTGGAGTGGATAAGACTGTTTTTAGTGGCAGGATAACTATGGCCATTGACATGCACTAGCCTAGCACCAGCGACCTCTGCAAATACAAGGACTGGATGGAATATTTAAAAAAGTGTCTCCGCACGTCTCCAACACTCTGGCTCACTAGGAAATCAGGTCCTATGTCCAAAATTCTGGACTGTCTCTTTAAATTGAAAGTTCAGTCCTTTCATAGCGGCAAACTAATCAGAAAAAAAACATGGCCACTGACTCACAGCAACCCAAGATAAAAGCACACAAAATGGAGACCACACCCATATTTAAATATATTAGAGGATACAGTTTTACCCTAACCCTTTACCCAGTAACTACATCAGGGAGTCTTTTGAACAATGCACATAACACCCTGCATTAAAACAGCACATGCAGGCCAACTTTCCATTCGAATGACTGTTTTGATCTGGGATGTAAAACACGTTTTTCTGTATTTCATTATATAATGTTTTTGCGTAACAATACTTCAAAGCTCTCTGTGTGATGAACCACAAAAGAGGAGGAGTGGACACGACACAGTGACCCTCTCCCTGTCTCTGAGGGAGGATGAGTTTATTTACTTATGTTTATGCAATAAGATTCAGTTCATGTGCTGGTGAGGTTTTCATTTCATTTAGATTTGTAGTTTAAAGGTGCACTGTGTAACCTAGGAGTGGGTGATATATCGAGACATTTTTTAAACTCGATATGGATTCTGACGTTAGGGGTGTCAAATTATCGCGTTAATTGCGATTAATTAATTACAGTCGTATTTAGCGCGTTATGTTTTTTAATCGCGTTAATCTTATTTTTAATCTCTAACTTTACTGTTTCTGTATGCGAGTTGCCTTATTATAAAATCTGTTTTTATTTGTTGTTAGGACACAGTCCCGCACTGTGCAGTCCTGCTCTGCTCGCGCAAACTGTAGCCTAATTTTCACACGTCTGATCTCTGAAAACATCGCGACACAGACACAGAACAGACTCACCTTCACCATCAACATCCCATCATATTCCACTGAGTTGTGTCCTTTAGTAGAAGCTGAACTGCATTTGTTGTTGTTGTTTTTTTTTTCTCCGCTTACTGTATGCAAATTAGCTATGCGCTTTTAATTTTCATTTCTGTGAGACTTGTGCAAAGCTGCATTAAACATATTATAATGTCAAATGGGCTGATGTGGCTCTATAGTGGTTATGCTTTAAATGTTGAAAGGTTTAGTAATGTAAAGTTTGTTTATGGAGAAGATTTTAATCAATAATCTGCTGCGGTGTAACTTGTACAATAGTGTTTGGAAATGTTGGGTTTGATCTGCAGTGGATTGTGGGAAATCTCACAGGTCATTACTGCTGGTTAGTAACATGGTTCTGTTAAAATAAGGAACCTCTTGAGCGTCCTCTGCTAAAGGAGCTCATGGTTCTGGTTTTTCTCTGGTTAACAAAGTTAATGCAAAGATGAGCTTGAGTTGACGTGTTTTATTTATGAATGAAAAGGCAATATGCATTATTTCTTTTATTTTACAGTTAAATTATTATTCATGTAATCAAGGAGTAGCACTTTGTTCCTACATGAACTGCCTGCCTCTTTGCACTTGAATAAAAAGACATTGTGGAATTTGGCATATTTGTTTTTGCAGTTATTTTTGGGGAGTTATTTTTCCTGTACAGATATCGAGATATATATCGTATATCGACATATAACAGAATATATCGAGATATATTTTTTGCTCCATATCGCCCAGCCCTAGTGTAACCTTTCTGGTGGAGGGTCCGTCAAACGCTTTTTTTTTTCAGTATGGTTGTAACCTTTCTACCTATGGGCCCTCCAACCAAAAAGTTACATAGATCACCTTTAAATTGCAAAACATAACTTCCCTCAGGACATGGAATTTTGGCGATATTTTGTAAGTAAACATCTTTCCATTGCTCTTCTATTGACAGCACTTTTGCTTGAGCTTGAAATGCTCTGAATGTTAATTAAAAAGATATTCAAGTGCAGCTCTTAGTCACTATTGTTTACTTTCTTTATCTATGGATTCCACAGACAAAAATAACTGTATAAAAAAACCGCAGGCACTTGAGAGTTTATATTCTGCGAGAAAGTTTTATCTGTTAGTCATGTAAACATTTTCAGTTGATGACTCAGGGCATACTTAGTCAATAAGATGTTTCGTAACCAATACCAGCGTAATGCGTAACGTAATATGTGACCTTATTTGAACGCAGAGAGAGTTAAACTTTTGCTTTTCAAACTTGCTGTTTTGAGGCTAGACTATACATTAAGGTTGAAAGTACGGAAGCCGAGAGGGGTCACAACAAACGCAAACACCGCAACAAATACAAATGCGACAACACAACAAAAAGCCACAACACACCAAAAAAAGCAACAACAAACCAAAAAAGCCACAACGGAACTCTATTTTAATGCTAATGCTGCAACAAATACAAAAGCCACAACACAAACGCAAATGACGCAACGCATTAAAAAGCCTCAACACATTAAAAAGCCACAACAGAAGTGACCGCGGGACTCTGTTTTTGCAACGGACCGATGAAGCGGCAAGTGAAGAAGAAGAACTACAACGTGAAACGAATAATGATAAAACAATAAATTACTTTTACTTACGTTTCCAACTTCTCCGTTCCTTTACTTTTCACCTTGTAGTTCTTCTTCACTTGCCGCTTGATTGGTTCGTTGGAAAATAGAGTCCTGTGGTCACTTCCGTTGTGGCTTTTTAATGTGTTGTTGCTTTTTAATGTGTTGCGGCATTTTCATTTGTGTTGTGGCGTTTGTATTTGTTGCGGCGTTCGCATTAAAATAGAGTCCCGCGGTCATTTACGTTGTGACTTTTTTTGGTTTGTTGTGACTTTTTGTTGTGTTGTCGCATTCGTATTTCTTGTGGCATTTGCGTTTGTTGTGACACCTCTCGGGTTCCGTAATATATTAAGGTTGAAAGTGAACACTGGGACTAGGGACGGGCATTCGATGAAATTTTCTTAATCGATCGTCAAGAGAATTAATAATCGATTATCGATTAATCATGACGACTGCATAAATAAATTCAACTTTACAACATATAAACCATAACGACTTAGAGCCACATAGCCCGTTTGAGATTATAATGTGTTTAATTCAGTTTTGAACTCTCACAGAAACAAACTTAAAACCGTTTTGCATAAACTAAGTAAAAACTGTTTGTGTCGCTGATGAACTTTGTCGGATTAAAAGACATGACTCAGTGAATACAGGTTAGTGTGAACATGTGTTTGTCAAAACCTGGGGACTGTCGCTTCTCTCACCTGATTTTTTCCCACACACCGAAACATTGTGCTTAACTGTGCACATGGACTCACACTTGTCTGTCTGTATCATTTAGTGCTACTCAGATATCTCGCTCCTTCTGATGCATCTGTCATGATTCGTTTGTTATTTACTGATTCTTAATGATCATTTATCGATTAATCGATAATCATGATACTTTTGGACTGAAAGCATGTTTTTTATAAATGTTTCTGATGAGGTGATGGACATGTGTCTCCCTTCTGTTACATTCTTAAACTATATCTGCTGTATTTAGGACTCAGATATCGACTCTGATTAGTGTTAGGGATGCACCGATACAATACTGTTATCCCGATATTGAACATTTTGATGGATCAGATAGCAGATCCAAGATAATTTGTTCTGTCAATATCCCATTTTGGTCAATAAATTGGTGTAATAAGATGATTTCCTGGACAATGTTGGCCCAAAACACCTCATAATATTGAGCTTGTATTGTAAGTTGTTCTGTAGTTACTTGGGAAGTAACAATAACTGCAATATCGTCAAAAGTCTCACAATAATATTGTGGGCTGCCACAATATATCAAATCATAAGTTCTTTTGCTTAAATACACGGTTTTATAGTAGCAGCAGCTTATAAACATAGGGAACTACATAGCCCATGATTCATTTCAGTGCAGAAAACATGAAGAAATCTGTTTTTTACTTGAAGTCTTGGGATTATGAAGGAAAGAATTCACACCAAAATCGTCAAATGGAAAACACTCTGTACCACCCTGTGATGTCATGTGGTAATACAGGAAGTGCTCCATTGTGTTTGTACATACACCTTTACTAGAATCATTTAGACCAGGGGTGTCAAACTCATTTTGGTCCAGGGGCCGTATCCAACCTACTTTGATCCCAAAGGGGCCGGATCAGAAAACTCATGGCAAATAAACCCCAAAAATAACAATAAGTTCAAATATTTGTGCAGAGAAACACAAATCTATTACAGAAATATTTTTTTAATTGATGAACTCTTTCTTTTACATAATATTATAATATTATGAACAACCTGAAACTTTAAGAAAAATTCTATTTCAACACAATGTTTTAACATTATCTTGTATGCAAATAGGAATAAGTCAATTTTTCTTGGAAAATCCTGCACTCAGCGTCCACTTGTCTTATTTTGGACATTTTGCTGATGAGGGTGTCACGGTCAACAGTCAAAACGATCGTCCTTTAAGAGCGTTTGGAAAAAGCCAAGTGTTCTTTTGTGCTGCTCTGGCGGGAGGGGGCCACGTACAGAGACGCTGGAGATGCTGCTATCATAAACACCACAGAAAATAAACAATATTTTAATAGAAAATATAATTCAAATATTTAAGTAGAAAATCAGCCGAAGGCCACATTAAAGGTCTTGAAGGGCCGGATCTGGCCCCCGGGCCTTATGTTTGACACCTGTGATTTAGTTTATTTAATTTCAGCCTTGGAATTGGCAAACTATACTCAACAAAATTCAGCTGTAACACAAAAACTCTGATCTCTAGATGACATCACAAGGTGGAAAAGGTGCATTTTGATCTTTGGAGATGTAGACAGACTAATAATGTAAGATTAGACAAACGTGAATGAAACAGAACGCAACTCCAAGTCTGTTTTTGAGGAGATAACAGCATTACAACATGGCTTAAATCTCACAAGAAATAATTTTGTGTAACATGGGACCTTTAATTACATGAAAAAATGAGTCTGCGATAATAATTTAGCCTGCTTCTTGCTCAGTATCAGGTATCTTATGAATGAACAGGTGATATCTAAAAGTAGAGGGAGCTGAACTTCTTTTTTTTTAGACCAGCCGTTGTGAGATTGCTCCATACTTGAAGGTTAAGAGTGAACCCTGAGACGACGACACCTTTGTGAATCCAAGCGTTTGTAATCTACCTCCTTTGTTCTGCTGGAGAGATGATGTCTGCAGAGCACTGGAGAGGTTTCGCTCTGTGCTCTGGTTTAACAATGGCATGTAAAGCAGCGGTCAGAAGTGCAACCACTCACAGAATCTCTTTTGATTTCTGTAAAAATGCTCAGGGATTGTGTGGAGAAGTTTAGACAAGATTAGCAGCAGTGGGTTAAATGTTTGCTCATGTTTGCTGTCGTGTCCCTGAGCAAGACACTTCATGTTTGAATATATGTTATGTTGTGAACAGCGGAGGTCCAAAACTTGTAGAAATTATACATCTGACCCCAGCAGGCCAAGTTACAAGTTAGAGCTATGAAGGGGGAAACCGACTAGTAAGAGCAGAAGAAACATCGAACGAGTTGCTGGACTTTTGCACCACATACGGACTGATCCCAGGACTGAACCAGTACTAAACCAGGACTAAGTGATGGGACGGGCCCAGAGGTGCGCCTGTGTAGACGGTCAGGTGACTGCAGGTGAAAGGACCAGCACAGAGCTTCCCGCCCCACGGAGCTAAGAGCAGCCGTCGCCCGATCTCGCTTTGTGGACACTCTGCTCCATGGGCTCGGAGTTCTCCCTCTCTCTCTCTTAAGTCCAAGATTAGTCCTGGTTTAGAACTGGTTTTGTTCTGGTTTTGTTCTGGTTTAGACCTGGTTTAGTCCTGGTTTAATCCTAGTTTATACCTGGTTTAGACCTGGTGTAGTCCTCCTGGTACAGTCCTGGGATCAGTCCTGGTTTAGTTCTGGTTTAGACCTGGTTTAGACCTGGCTCAGTCCTGGCTCAGTCCTGGTTTAGTCCTGGTTTAGACCTGGTTTAGACCTGGTTTAGACCTGGTTTAGTCCTTTTTTAGACCTGGTTTAGTCCTGGTTTAGTCCTGGTTTAGACCTGGTTTAGACCTGGTTTAGTCCTGGTTTAGACCTGGTTTAGATTTGGTTGAGTCCTGGTTTAGACTTTGTTAAGACCTTGTTTAGTCCTGGTTTAGTCCTGGTTTAGACCTGGTTTAGACCTGGTTTAGTCCTGGTTTAGACTTGGTTGAGTCCTGGTTTAGACCTGGTTTAGACCTGATTTAGACCTAGTTTAGTCCTGGTGTAGTCCCGGTTTAGTCCTGCTGGTACAGTCCTGGGATCAGTCTTGGTTTAGACCTGGTTTAATCCTGGTTTAGTCCTGGTTTAGACCTGGTTTAGACTTGGTTAATCCTTGTTTAGTCCTGGTTTAGAATTGGTTTAGACCTGGTTTAGTCCTGATTTATTCCTGGTGTAATCCTGTTTTAGTACTGCTGATACAGTCCTGGTTTAGACCTGGTTTAGTCCTAGTGCAGTCCTAGTTTAGACCTGGTTTAGTCCTGGTGTAGTCCTGGTGCAGTCCTTGTTTAGTCCTGGTGTAGACTTGGTTTAGACCTGGTTTAGACCTGGTTTAGTCCTGATTTATTCCTGGTGTAGTCCTGGTTTAGTACTGCTGATACAGTCCTGGGATCAGTCCTGGTTTAGACCTGATTAATCCTGGTTTAGACTTGGTTTAGACCTGGTTTAGACCTGGTTTAGTCCTGGTGTAGTCCTGATTTAGTCCTGGTTTAGTACTGCTGATACAGTCCTGGGATCAGTCCTGGTTTAGACCTGATTAATCCTGGTTTAGACTTGGTTTAGACCTAGTTTAGACCTGGTTTAGTCCTGGTTTAGTCCTGCTGGTACAGCCCTGGGATGAGCAATGAAGGCAATGAAGCCGCAAAGTATCGACACAGACATTTTCTACTTTTACCTCACTGACAAACTCTTGAATCTAAAATCACCTCGCTCCACTGTATAAGCAGATTTCTAGCCGGCGGTTTCAAATGACCCCTGATAACTACATTTCCGGCAGCTTCAAAATAAATGGCCATAAACTGCAGAACTAAACGCGTGCAATTCAGGTAAAACATTTCCCCCCAAATGGGACGGTAATCTCGCCTGGCAGCCGCTGGTCAGTGTAGCGTTTCATTGCAGCTTGTTTATTTAAAAATCATAATCGCGCAGCCCGCATTCGACTGTGAGTTTTATGTAAATTGCGCGTAAGCCGATTACAATTGAAGCAGCATAAACATTATTTATTTTATACGCTCCCAATTTCCAGGCGAGATGCGATAAAGTAGAGCAATATTATGGCCATTATCGTAGCGTAGCATTAGAGGTGTATTATGGGAGATTCCTCATGTCAAACCAAGGTAAGTAGTTTTGCTGGCTCCTCTGGCTCTGTTCGCTCGTCCGCTGTATTTACAGGCCGTGATGAGGGAGATATTTGGGTCGTGACAGGTCTATCAGCCGCTATTTTCTAATGTGTTTTTCCGCCCCGGAGACAAACTGCGCGCTGCTGGATTGTCAAAGTTATACGTAATAGAGGAGGGTTTGTACAGCTCTGGGCATGTATGTATGTCACCTTAAAAGCACTATTCAGGATTTGATCATCATATTGCAAAGAAAAATACTCAGTTATTTATGGAAAGTGGTTTAATGGGACACAATGGCTTTACAGTATGAAAAGTGGGATCTGGATAATTGCTTTGGTACCACTATGTGATGACTACATTAAAACTAGAACCATATATATATATATATATATATATATATATATATATATATATATATATATATATATATATATATATATATATATATATATATATCAAATAATAATAAAATAAAATAACCAAATTCTTCATCAAGAATGATTCAGGCTTTGTAACTTAATTGAGGGATTTAGGTTTAACATTTATTCATTATGATTTAAATCTTTAGTCATTCTGAAATTCTGTTATTAAATTGTCTATTAAACGTGTAGTTATTAGAATGTGGCCATACTGGCTTGTAAAAGCCTGATCTCATCAGATCTTAGAAGCTAAGCAAGTCTGGGCCTGGTTAGTACTTGGACAGGAGAGAACTGGGAAAATCAGGTGCCACGGGGGGCACCAGTGGCAAAAACTGTCATTGTGTCCTTAGGCAAGACACTTCACCCACATTGCCTTCTATGAAAATGAAAGTGGTGTGTGTGTGAGTGATGGCGGTGCTCAGAGGGACTGATGGCGCTGATTGGCATGGCAGCCGCGCTTCTGTCAGTCTGCCCCAGGGCAGTTGTGGTTACAACAGGAGTTTACCATCACCAGGTGTAGAGTGAATGAATAATGCAGAATAAAGCTCTGTAAAGTGTCTTTGTGACACAAATGTCTGTGAAAAGCGCTATATAAATAAAGACTTACTTACTTACTGATGTGTCATGATTTATAGATATTATACAATTGTACCAAGTTTTATCATTGTGTCCTTTGGCAATACACTTCACCTACGGTGCCTATCAAACAATCTTTTTTCATAAAGTGTATGATCGGGAGAACGTGGTTGATAAGAATTGACTCCATAGCCAGATGATGAATAGTTACGTAAAAGAAG
Organism: Boleophthalmus pectinirostris; assembly: GCF_026225935.1. Lineage (NCBI taxonomy): Eukaryota > Metazoa > Chordata > Actinopteri > Gobiiformes > Gobiidae > Boleophthalmus > Boleophthalmus pectinirostris. Next base: position 33,758,120 of record NW_026571447.1, on the reverse strand, counting down.
TTTAATAACACCAGGATGTTCCATGTTACATCTTCGTGGGCGGCCCAGACAAAAGAAAAACATCAATATTTATAGTTTATGATAATGAGTGGAATGGGTGCGTGAACACATGAACCCTTGGTACAGAGAATATGCATATAATATATATGGATGAATGGATGGGAGAAATAAATATATGAAACTTGTGGCTGCTGTATGTGCTCAATAGAACAGGGAGAACTAGAAGTCAGATGTACATCACTTAATGAAAACACTGGAAACACATTGTTGTAAATTGAACACACATCTGGAGAAGAGCAGAGGAAGATTCCATGCTTACAAAGAAAACAACAAATCAAAAGTGCTTTGGAATAAACGTGCTTTACAGGCAAACAAACACCCGACGACTCACTATACTCCAACTGACCGACCAAACAACCAAACACCTCACAGTCACACAGTCTTATGCAGAGTCTCACCCACATCCTCACACAAGTATGAAAGTGGTCAGAGGAGCCAGTGATGCAGACTGACAGCCTCACTTCCCTCAGACTACGTTTACACTGAAACAAATCCGCGGAATATCGGAAACGATCTGCATCCACACACATTTCTGTGTCCGTAAGTCTTCCCTATCCACACAGCTTTTAATATATTTGGTTACATTTTACAGAAACAAAACTTAAAACCGCATGATTAATTTGCATAAACTGAGCGCTCAAAAAACAGCTCGATATCGTGCGCTGATGCGGTTCAGCTTCTGTCGGACTAAAGGACACGACTCAGTTGAATATGAGTGTTCTTTCTGTGACAGAGGGGTGTTCTGCTGATGGTGAGTCTGTTCTGTGTTTTTATCACGTTGGAGATGATTCATATTAAACTTTTCAGAGATTATACATCTGCAGGTCGTACACACAGGCCGTATATATGAATGGACATATATTCTAGCCTCTTAGCGTTTTGGTGGTGAATTACTTCGCGGCGCATACACCTACATCAGTGTATCAGCGTTTTCAGGGGTCCACACAGTGCCGGATCAGATCTGTACTCGGAATAATTCGTGGGAGCTGGCAGCACCAGATTGTTCTGTTTCTGGAGCCGTTTTCTATCAAATTAGTGTGGACGAACACTGCGTCCACAACAAAAATGACTCAAATACGAACTAGTGTGAACGGGGCCATAGTCTGACCCAGGACAGCTGTAGAACTTGAACAAATAATGCACTGTGAAGGGAGTATCAAGTGGTGAAGTTTCTTGAGTGCAGCACATGTGCATATCAAATGTTGAATTTATAATATTTGTTTGAATATTGTTTAATTAAGTTATACATTGCGTTGAACATTGTTTACTGTTTAAAGGTAATACTCTGTGTGTCCTAAATAATGGGAAACAGACGTATGCTTTTAGGGACATTCCTTTAGATAGATAGATAGAGATAACGGAGATAACCCAGGCTGGCATTATCTAAAGGAAACTTGGTGGTGATTTACAGAGTGTGGTTGTCACCTCCTCCAAAGAAGAAATGCAAAGATGCTTCAAGGACAATTCAAGGCGTTAACCTGCTCAACATATTATTTGCATATTCATATTGTTGTTTTATATCTCTGGGCTGAGGGAAACACAGGCGTTCAGATCACCTGATGTAAGTCCTGTGTAAATGTCGGCCATCGGGGGCAGCGATTTGACCCAGAGCTCTGTATTAGAATTGTATTGGAAAGGAAATACATTTTTTTTGTGATTTAAATTGATTGAGTCTAGTCATTTATGATAGAATACGCCTAACAACTGAAAAGCACTTTGGGTGTTTCAAAAGGTGCTATATAAATCCACTGCATTATTATTTTATATCACATATTTGCGTGGATATAAAATGATCAGTGTGTCTTAAACAGAAAACTTGCAGCTGTGACATTCTTCAGCAAGTCCATCATTTCAGATTTGCCACTAGTTTATTTTACGAAGCAGAAAAAGAGCAACGGCAGACACTATTTGAAGACTTCAGACTCTCCACGCCCCTCTATTCTCCCCTCCTCCCTCTATTCTCTCCAGCTCCCTGTATTCCAGTGTGTATTTTATTTATTTCTGTAGTGATGATGTGGGTCCGGCGCCTTTGTCCGCTCGTGCCCCTCTCCTGCTCTGACTCTGGCCTCCAGCCAAGTGTGAAATGGTGAGGATGAAGGTTAGCTCTGCGGAGTACGGGGCACCGGCCATGTCACGCTAAGATGGATTGTTCCCAGAGGGCGGCAGAATGGAGGTAATGCCCCCAGCTTTGGGACTTTACAGATATCAGCCCTGGATCTCAAGGGTATGAGGGAGATCAGGTGTGAGGTCTGTGTGGTGTCTGCAGATATACGGTACAGTAACGGGATTTACATGACTTCTCTGGCCCATAGTGTAATGTACAGACTTAAAGGGGAGCAGGTGCAGGTGAACGGGCACATTGTGTTTCCGTTTCATGTGATTCAACCAGAAAGTCCCAGAAGAACACAATTTATACTGGTACACAAGTGACAGACGCATTTACTACTTTCTACATTTCATATACATACAGAGGACAGCACATTTTTATTTATTTATTTATTTTTTCAAACTAATTCTTTGTTTGGTTGGAAAAAAAAAAAAAAAAATGTTTTAAAAGTTATTTAGAAATATTTATGTAATATAATTTAATTTAATATTTTTAAGGGTTATTTATTTATTTATTTATTTATTTTTAACTTCATAAAAAATAGTTATTTAGAATTATTTATTTATGATTATTTATATTTATTTACTTAATAAAATATTTAGTTATTTAGAATGATTTATGTTTTGTTTGGTTTTTTTTGTTGTTTTTTTTACTACTACTACTTCTGTTGAACTTGGAGTATTGTTTATATTTCCTTTTGGTCTTAAATATTTGATTTTAGCAGTTTGCTCAACTTAAAATTGTAAAGCAACTTGAAAAGATTTTATTTTATTTTATTTTTTTAAATGCAGGGTGCCAACAAGAATTCAGTTAATCATTTCTTGAGTCAACTAATTATTCCTTTTCCTTACCTAAAAATAATTAACCCCTCCAGACCGGACCGACGGTATCATATACGTCACCTGGGAATATGTTTTATATAACCGCGCATAACTTTCCAACCATGAAAGATTCCAAGAATATTTCTGGCAAAAAATGAGTGTCCAAAAGGAACTTTGTTTTCCACCAAACACATGAGCTCCATCCATTTTGATTGGCCCAAACTTTGCCAAAGAGTGTAGTGAGTCAAAATGGTCAACTGCTCTGAGCGTGTGTGTTCATAACAATTGAAAAAGCCGCTCTAAGTGCAGTTATTTCTCAAATAAATAACAAATTACAAACATCTTGGTCTGCATAATTGTGCAGAGGTGATTGCAATTTTGGTTTTGTTTAGTTTTTTTTTTTTTTTTTTTTTTTTTTTTTTGAGCCAATAAGGATATTTTTAGTTTACAGACTTGATATGTTGCACTTTTGTAGCTAAGGCACTAAATTAAGCTTTTTTTTTTAATGTCCAAAAAGTTGTTTATACATGTTTGCTGTGTGTTTTGTATGAATGATTGTGAATTTTTTTATTATTTATTTAATTTTTTTTTATTTATTTATTTAATTTTTTATGTATGTATGTATGTATGTATGTATGTATGTATTTATTTTACTATTACTGATATTACTGGTCCTATAGAAATACCAGGTTGTACTGAAAAAAAAAAAAAAAAAAAAAAAAAGGTATATAACACTTCATTATAAAGGGTAAAAGAGGGAGTTTTAAAAGCACAATTAAGAAAAAACATCCAGACGAGGACAAATGCACTACAATTGCCCTTAGATCTAGAAGGGTTAAAGTCCAGCAAGCGTCTAATTATTTGTTTGGTGACGTCATTATTATTAATTTAACGAACTTACCTTTGCAATTTGGTGCAGCACATATCTCAAAAAATGGGTGAACTCAAAAAAAAAAACTATGCAGCCGGTTACTTTAGTATTGCAAGTCGAGTTCACGTTTGTTTGTGTGGATTTATAGCGAGAACCTTATGGCGCCAGGTTTCCATGTAAAGTCTACGGGGGACGTGTGTCAAGGCGAATAAAACATGTTTTAGGAGAGTGAAAAAAAAAAAAAAAAGCAGTGTAGTGTTTGAGTGTGGTCTTGCGTTATAAAATGCACACCGTGTGGCTGTGAGGTGTTACGCTGATCATTTTTGTGTCCGTATTTGTTATTTTTTGAGAGAATGCTCCAAGTTTTTGAGTGTAAAATCGGTAAATCCAATTATATCCTATATGGAGACACAAATGGACTGTGCTTTTGAATACCCTGCTTACCCTGCTTTCGCTGGGCCTCGCTGAACGCTTTTAACAGTCAGCGGAGATGATGGGAGCGTCTGCGGTAGATTCAGTCTTTATCTCCTTTGGCAGGAGGCTGAACCTGGGGCAGGCCCGGAGCAAATGCAGTACAAGAGCTCCACACAGACAGAGCAGTGCGCCGCGGGACTCTGTAGCACTGCTCCAGGAATGAATCGACTACTATCTCTCTCTGTTTGGGCTGCGGGTTTGAAGGGAGGGAGCAGTCTGTTGTGTTATGTTAGACTGTTTTGTAATGAGCGAAAATGACACTGACACTTAAAGGTTGTATGGAGGATTTTTTTTTTTGTTTCAAATTGTCAACGAAAGTTTAAAATACCCTTACAGAGACGCAGCAGCCTTGTAATTATGATGACCAAAAAATAAAAAAAGAATGAAAATCTATCAACTGTGGACGTAGTGAGGCCAGATAAACATCAGCCAATAGATAACGAGACTACCTCATTTTCTATTGGCTGTTAGGTTGTCAATCAAACTCCCTACATTTCTAGTGTAACTGACTTGCCAGCGCGTGGGGATTTACATGGTTTGCGCAGCGGTTCTTAGAGGCTTTTACAAACTGTCGCTTCCTAGCATTTCGTACAAAGTTTGTTGCGATCCACGACCAGTTCGCCGCAAAAGAAAGTTGTTTTTTGAGGTCGCTGAAAGAAGAAGAGACGGTGAAAAGGAACGAAGACAAACTGAGGTGATTCTTGGAGATCTCTTCCAGCGATTGCGCGAGTGAAGTAAACGAAGGGTGTAAAAACGGACGCATTGGTCGCTAAATTACCTCTGGACAGGTCACTTCAACAGTAATTCTGAACGCACACCGGCGGTAAACAAATGTGATTTCCAGAGTAAGGAGGCGGGAGGAGATGTTGAGGAGGAAGGTGGTGTCACGCATCCACAACGTTTGAAAAAGGACTGTCGCTGTATTTCTTTTCCCTTAAAAAATCCTCTATACAACCTTTAAAATAGAAGTGTCATTGGAGAATTACTTTAAAGGGTCCATAAATCCACATATCATTCGTTCATTTGTTTTTAAAATTAAAACCAAAATTAAGAAAACAAAACAAAAACACACAGACACACACACACACACACACAAAAAAAAAAAAAAAAAAATTAAAGCCGAAAGTGACATCAAACGGGACTCGCGGGCCGTGCTTCACACTCGGCCGACACGGCACTCCCCCCAGGTGGCGCTGACGTGCCACTTGTCTCCATGTGATTGTGGCTTTGGTCTGTACTTGTCAGTAAACACACAAAGTCACACACCTTGGAGATGCTGATGTATTAACATAAATAAACATGGGCACATTGGGACATCGCCATGGCAACATCATGCACAATACGACTTTGGCCCCCTGGACTTTTTTGACCGAGGTGACTTAAAAAATCACTGTGCCAAATTTCACATTCCTCAATGAAATGAATAAATTGTTTCATTACTTAAAATCAGGGGCGCTCACACTTTTTCAGCATGTGAGCTACTTACAAAATGACCAAGTCAAAATGATCGACCTAATACAAAGTTAAGCAAACTGCACTGAAACACTCTGTGCCCCTTTTTTGGACCCTCACCCACAGTTTGAGAACCTCTTCTTTAAGAAAACTTCCTCTGGCACTTTACACAACTGTGAAAAAAGTGAAGATCTTTAAACCTGTTTTTTAAAGTTCCAAACTGGAGTTGCATTCTTTTCTGGTTTTGCAGTGATATTTACCAGCCGCTGCACGTTTACCAAACCAAACGCACATCGTGACAAACACAGATGCATCAGGATGACATGAAGAGTCATTGTGCCAAATTTGAGAATATTCCCTGGTTGTAAATTTTTTTTTTTTTTTTCATGAATGGGAACTTTTCTGATCTTTCCCATTAGGATAACATCGGAGCTTTCGTGCATCACCATGGCAACACAGTTAAAAATACCATATGGTTTACTTTAACTTTTTTGATTGAAATGACCCAAGGTGATGTTCTGCAAAATTTCGTACATTTTGGAAAAACTAAAATTTTGACCCTCCATGCAAATTATTGTTGTGTTCTATCATGCCATTTTAGTTTTTGTCACAATTAGTCGGCTTTGTCCAGAAAATTTTCTGAGTGATTCAAATTTGAGGCCAATTGGACTTTGTATGCGTGAACAGGACCAAAATTTGACTTTGGAAAATTGCAAAAATTTGAAATTTGCAGTGTTGTCGCACGTAAACCATGATCATTATCAAAATAAATTAAATAACTTTAGATGCCCCACTTCTCTAGATGATGTACGGTGATTTTCAGCCCTGTGAATGATGTATGTATGTATTTTTGAGTTTTAAAACCACCTGTAATTCCATAAATGTAAGATAAAGCTGTTTAATGTCACACTGTGGAACATTCCAGACATCTCCAGTCTTTAAACACTGATAAAAATGTGTTTAAGGGTCCGGTCAAGTGGTAACGGAGGGAAACAGGGGCAGATTTTTTACATTCAAATGTCTCTTATTCAGAAACTAGAGGGACTATTGAAATAAATAAGGTATAAGAATGTAGGAAAGAGTTACACTCCAACAGGGTAAAGTTAAACCTGTGATATTCTTTCAAGTTGTTGACAAAAAAATTTAAAAAACCCATGTCGGTAACGGAGGGAATGAAATATGCAGCACTTTTTGGGCAATAAATACAGTGATAACTCTTGGTTCTCACTTACATATCCTTAACAAACTAGTTTGAATATTTGCTTCATATAGTTTTCTACCATATGGTACAAGATTAGGTTGAAAAACCTCTTACTTTTTGAGAAATGAGATTTTTTATTAAGAAAGGTCATGGTAACAGAGGGAAAATTGTACAAGCAAGTAGAAGGTGCATGATTTTGCTTAATTTGTCAGCTTTTTTCTTCTGAATATTTTAATATTACTTCAAAATGAAAGGAAACTATTTCTATAAAATATGTCAGTCCTTCCAAGCAAATTTTTATCATTTTAAATACTTTTTTTTTTTTTTTTGAAAAATCATGTACCTTCATCAACAGTTCAAAGATCGAATAACACAAGATATGATGAAATTCCATTCTCTCTTCCCTTCTCTTTGCTTCCAGCTTTCTCTCCTCATCATAACTCATCTTTCTCTTTCTCTCTCTCTCTCTGTTTCCATCCCTTTCTTCCTCTACTTACTCCGTCCATCACCTCTCTCACCGTTTCCTAATCTAGTCCCCTCTCTCTCTCTCTCTTCTTTCCCATCACTCCCCTCTGTTCTGTGTCTCAGCTCCTTCTCTTCCTTAATCCTTCTCTCCTTTTTTTTTCTCTCTCTCTAAACTCTCTTGCTTCCTCTACTTCCACTCTGTCTCCTCTCTTAGTTCCTTCTCTCTTTGCTTCCACCTTTCTCTCCTCACTTCTCTCTCTCTCTCTCTTTCTCGCTGCTTCCCTTTCTTTTTCTCCTCTTTGTCTCTCTGCTTCTGCCTCCTCTCCCACCAGTTCCTTCTCTCTCTTTTTCTGAACTTCTCTCCCTCTTTTCGGTGTCTCCTCCTCTTCCTCCTCCTTCTTCTCTAAACTCTTGCGTCCTCTGCTTCCCCTCTTTCTCTTCTTTTAGTCCCTTCTCTCTCTACCATTTCCTATAGATCCTTCTTTCTCTCTCCCCCTCTTTCTCTCCCTCTTCTCCTCCATCTGTTCTCTTTCTCTTCTCTGTCTCCTCTTCTTTCTCTCTCTCCCCTTTTTTGTTCTGTCTGTCGTTCTCTAAACTCTCCTTTACTTCCCCTCTTTCTCCTCTTAGTTTCTTTTCTCTCCTCTTCTCCTTCCTTCCTTCTCTTCTTCTCTCCCCCCCCCCCCACCCCTCTTTCTCCATATCTGTCTCTCCTACTTCCTGTTGATTCTCTCTCTCTCATCTTTCCCTCCTTTCCCCTCTCTCGTTACTTTATCCCTCTCTCTGCCTCTACTCTTTCCCTTTCTTTTTTCTCTCACACCCTGTATCCCCTTCTCTCTCTTTCCCATTCACCCGCTCTCTCTCTCTTCCCTATGCTTCCTACTCTCTCCCTCTTGTCCTCCCTCCTTACCTCTTTCTCTTTTCACTATGTCTCCTCCTCTTCCTCCAACCTTCCTTCCCTCCCTGTCTCTTTCTCTCTTTCTGTCCTTCTCTTCGTCTCTTCTTCCTCTTCTGTCCTACCGACCCTCTCCCTCCCTCCCTCCTTCCGTCTCTCGCTCTTTGCTTCCATCCCTTTCTCCCTCTCTTTACACTGTCTCTTTGCTTCCATCTCCTTCTCTCTCAACATTTCCTAATCTACTTCCTTCTCCTTCTCTCTCTCTCTCTCTCTCACACACACACACTTTCCCTCTCTCTTCTTCTCTTCCCCGTGTCTTCTCCTCTCTCCCTCTTGTCCTCCCTCCTTACGTCTCTCTCTTTTCACTCTGTCTCCTCCTCTTCCTCCAACCTTCCTCCCCTGCCTTTCTCTACTCTCTGCCTCTCCTCTCTCTTTCTGCTTTTCTCTTACACTCACTCTCTCTTCTCTCTCTCCCTCCCTTCCTCCAACCTTTCTTCCCACCCTGTCTCTCTACTCTGTCTCTTCTCTCTCTTTCTGTCTTTCTTTTCCACCCAGTACCAACGCTCTCTCTCTCTCTCTCCCTCCCTCTAGTCCTCCTCCCTCTTTCTCTTTTACCCCCTCGCTCTCTCTTCTCTCTCACTTCCCCGTGCCTCCTCTCTCCCTCTCGTCCTCCCTCCTACCTCTCTCTTTCCACTGTGTCTCATCCTCCTCTTCCTCCAACCTTCCTTCCCTCCCCGTCTCTCTACTCTCTGCCTCTCTCTCTTTTCTTTCTTTTCTTCCAACTCAGTCTTCCTCCTTCCCTTCTCTCTCTCCCAACCTCTCCACTCCTGTTCTCTCTCTCTCTCCTGTCTCCTCTCTCTCTGTTCTACTCTTCTCTCTTCAACCTTCTCTTCTCTCTCCCGTCTCTCTCTCTCCCTCTCTCTCTCTCCTTTTCTCTTCTCTCTCTCTCCTCCCTTTCTCTCTCCCCCCTCCTCTGTCTTCCTCTCTCTCCTCTATGCTCTCCTCTCTCTCCCCTTCTCTCTCTCCCTTCCTCTCTCTCTCTTCTCTCTCTCTCCTTCTCTTTCCTCATCTTCTCTTCTCTCCTCTCCTCTCTCCCTCTCTCCCTCCCTTTCTTCTCCTCCTGTCCTCCTCTCCTCCTCTCTCTCTTCTCTGCCTCTCCCTCCTCTTCCTCCCTCCTTCCTCTCCCGTCCTCCTCTACCTTCTCTCTCTCTCCTCTTTCTTCTCTCCTCTTCTTCTCCAACTTTCTCTTCCCTCCTCCTGTCCCTCTCTCTCCCTCTCTTTCTGTCTTCCTCTCTTTGTCTCTTCTCTCTCTCTGTCTCTCTCTCTCTCCTCTCCTCTCAACCCCCTCTCTCTCTCTCTCTCTCCCATTCTCTCTTTCTGCTCTGCTTCCATCCTTCCATTTTTAGTTTCTTCTCTCTATCGCGAGCACTCTCTCTTCCCTTCCTTTTCTTCCCCATGTCTCCTCCTCTCTCCATCTCTCTCTCTCTTCTCTCTCTCCTTCTCTCTCTCTCCTCTTCCCTTTTCTGTCCTTTTTTCCTCTTAGTACAAATTCTCTCTCTCTCTGTCTAACTCCTTCCATCCTCCTCTCTCTCTCTTCTCTCTCCTCTGCCATGCCTCCTCCTCTCTCCTCCCTCTCTTCTTCCCCTCTCTGTCTCCCCTCCTCGTTTCTCTCCTCCTCTTCCTCTCAGCCCCTCCCCTTCTCTCCCTGCGTCTCTTTCCCTCCCTTTCCTCTCTCTCCCCTATCCCTCACTCTCTCTTCTCCCTCTCTCTCTCCCCATGCCTCCTCCTCTCTCCCCTTCTTCCTCCGACCTTCCTTTCCTCCCTGTCTCTCCTCTCTCTTTCTGCTCTTCTCTTACACTCAGTCTCTCCCTCTCTCTCTCTCCCAGCCCTCACTCTCTCTTCTCTCTCTCCGCCAGGCCTCCTCCTCTCTCCCTCCCTTCCTCCAACCTTTCTTCCCACCCTGTCTCTTCTCTCTCTTTCTGTCTTTCTTTTCCACCCAGTACCAACGCTCTCTCTCTCTCTCTCTCCCTCCCTCTAGTCCTCCTCCCTCTTTCTCTTTTACCCCCTCGCTCTCTCTTCTCTCTCACTTCCCCGTGCCTCCTCTCTCCCTCTCGTCCTCCCTCCTACCTCTCTCTTTCCACTGCGTCTCATCCTCCTCTTCCTCCAACCTTCCTTCCCTCTCCGTCTCTCTACTCTCTGCCTCTCTCTCTTTCTGTCCTTTTCTTCCACTCAGTCCCTCCTTCCCTTTCTCTCTCCCAACCCTCACTCTGTCTTCTCTCTCTCCGCCATGGCTCCTCCTCTCTTTCTCTCTTCCTCCAACCTTCCTTCCCTCCCAGTCTCTCTACTCTCTCTTTCTCTCTCTCTGTCTCTCTCTCTCTCTTCCTCTCATTACCAACCCCCTCTCTCTCTCTCTCTCTCCCATTCTCTCTTTCTGCTCTGCTTCCATCCTTCTTCTCTCTATCGCGAGCACTCTCTCTTCCCTTCCTTTTCTTCCCCATGTCTCCTCCTCTCTCCCTCTAGTCCTCTCTCCATCTCTCTCTCTCTCTCTCTCTCTCTCTCTCCTCCCTATTTCTGTCCTTTTTTCCTCTTAGTACCAATTCTCTCTCTCTCTGTCTAACTCCTTCCATCCTCCTCCTCTCTTCCATCCCTCACTCTCTCTTCTCTCCCTCTGCCATGCCTCCTCCTCTCTCCCTCCCTTCCTTCTTCCCTCTCTGTCTCCCCTCCTCGTTTCTCTCCTCCTCTTCCTCTCAGCCCCTCCCCTTCTCTCCCCTGCGTCTCTTTTCCCATCCCCTCCTCTCTCTCTCCTCTCTTCCCTCCTTCTCTCCTTCCTCTCCTTCTTCTCTTCTTCCCTCTCCCTCTCCTCCTCCTCTCTCCTCTCTCCTCTCTCTCTCTTCCTCTCCCCTCTTCCCTCTCTCTCTCTTCTCTCTCTCCTGCTCTCTTCTTTTCTCTCCTTCTCTCCCTCAGTCTCTCTCCCTCCTCCTCTCTTCTTCTCTCTCTCTTTCATTCCTCCTTTCTCTCTCTTCTCCCCTCTTCACTTCTCTCTCTCTCTTCTCTCTCTCTTCTCTCTCCCTCCTCTCTCTCTTCTCTCTCTCTCTCCCATTCTCTCTTTCTGCTCTGCTTCCATCCTTCCATTTCTAATTTCTTCCCCTCCTCCTCTCTCCCTCTAGTCCTCTCTCCATCTCTCTCTCTCTCTTTTCACTGTCTCTCCCTCTCTTTCTCCAGCCTTCCTTCTCTCCCTGTTTCTCTACTCTCTCTCCCTCCTTCCTGTTTCTGTCCTTCTCTTCCTCTCAGTACCAACGCTCTCTCTCTCTCCCTCCCTCTATCCCAGTCCTCACTCTCTCTTCTGTCTCTGTCTCTCTACTCTCTCTCTGTCTCTCCTGCCTCTCTCTCTCCTCCCTTCTCCTCTCTCTCTCTCTGCCTCCTCCTCTCTCCCTCCCTTCCTCCTTCCCTCCCCGTCTCTCTATTCTCTGTGTCTCCTCCCTGTTTCTGTCCTTCTCTTCCTCTCAGTTCCAACCCTCTCTCTCTCTCCCTCCCTTTCTCTCTCAGCCCTCTTCTCTCTCTCTTTCCCATGCCTCCTCCTCTCTCCCTTTAGTCCTCTCTCCTTACCTCTCTCTCTTTTCATTATATCTCCTCTTCTTACAACTTTCTTTCCCTCCCTGTCTCTCTACTCTCCTCTCTTTTTGTCTTTCTCTTTGTCTCTTTCTCTTTCTCATCTCTCTCTATTCCTCATGTCTCCTCCTCTCTCCCTCTCGTCCTCCCTCCTTACCTCTCTCTCTTTTCACTGCGTCTCCTCCTCCTTTTCCTCCAACCCTCCTTCCCTCCCTGTCTCTCTACGCTCCGTCTTTCCTCTCTTTCTGTCTCTCTTTTCCACTCAGTCCCTCCTTCCCTCTCTCTCTCCCAGCCCTCGCTCTCTCTTCTCTCTCTCCTCCTCCTCCTCTCTCCCCTCCTCCTCCAACCCTCCTCCCCTCCCCGTCTCTCCTCCTCTTCCTCTCAGCCCCTCCCCTTCTCTCCCTGCGTCTCTTTCCCTCCCTCTCCCCTCTCTCTCTCCCCTATTCCTCCCTCTCTCCCTCCTTATCTCCCCTTTTCCCGCTCTCTTCCCTCTGTACAGAAAGCCCGCTTTGAGTCGCAGATAAGAAGATGAATTGCTCTCGCCGTGCTTTGAAGCGCGTCAGGATTTAAAAGGACTCCAACCCGAGCTCTGGTCTAACACCGCTGCTCCCCGCTCCCTTTGTACCCCCGAAAAAAAAAAAAAAAAAACGAAAAAAATTGACAAACACATACGCACATTTCGAAACAACATGTATTCCCTGCTTACTACATCCCCCACCGCCCGAGGAGATCCTTCCCTCCCGCTAATATTTGGCTGAATCTTGTATATTTTTTCCCCGAAGTAATTGACATGGGTGAATGAAGCTCGCGTTTGAGAATCTAAATTGCGCGCCGGGCCATGTTAGAAGTGAATTTGAAAATGAAAGGGGGACAATATGCGCACTTACCGACTGGAGGGCTGAATGAGACTTGAATGAATTGCGTGAGATTGGCGTGTTTTCGCTTTTAGGCCGCGATTAAAACGCGTTGATGAGTGCCTTGTTTCTTGTGAGCGGCCTCTTCGCAAATTATTAGAAGCCGCTCTGGAGAGAAAAGCTCTTGACAGCCACTATCAAGCGAGCCGGCTGAAAACGCCAGCTCGCAAATGGATGTTATGAAATTTAAGACAATTATTACAGGAAGTTAACGGAGAACAGTGAGATGTGATACGCAAAATGTTCTGCTCTGTTTCCTGTCGGTGAATAAGGGTGAATAAGCAGAAGTTATTTATGAAGACAGTGGTCGGCAGTTTTATTTTATAGGTCCGATGTTACAAAAAATGGACTGTTGTGAGGTTTAAGCAGTGTTGGGGAGTAACAGATTACATGTACATGCCGTTACGTAATCAGAGAACAATTTATGAGTAACTGTATTCGGTTACAGTTACTGTTTCAATGAGGATTACAGTTACTTTGCTGAAATAAGTGGATTACTAGGTGGTATTTCCTGTTTTCACATTTTGTGCTATATCCCATTTATTTATTTTTTTTATTTCGGTAATTCCACTCATTGCCGGAAACCTAAACAGAACACTTGTGCAGTAAGAGCGATGTAAACGTCATGTTAACGTTGGTGGCATCAGTCACACAGTGGACGAGGTCAAAGAGCCAGTTGAACAGAGCCAGCAGAGCACAGGTAAAAACACATTCGTGTCTTGGAAATTCTTCTCCCAATGTGAGATATAAAAGAAAATAACAAATATAAAAAGTTAAATGTCAAACCGGAGATACTGGCATTGGTGAAAACAACTTGCATAGGCTCATGACGTCTGCACTACTGTCCTATAGTGACCTGCCACATGAGGGGACACGCACACAAACACACACGCACACAAACACACACAAACACACACAACAAACACACACAAACACACACAACACACACAAACACACACAAACACACACAAACACACACACACACAAACACAAACACACACCTTCATCATCGTCATCAACCTGAGAACGCGCAGACCACGTCTCCTTCCGTAGTTACTGCGCGGACACCGACGTCCTCCCGTGTGCTGCGTGTGGGTTTTCTCCTGTACACCTTTAAACCAGAACTAACACCAAGACTAAAACCGGGACTAACCCAGTCCAGGATTAAACTAGGACTAAACCAGGATTGAACCAGGTCTAAACTAGGACTAAACCTGGACTGAACCAGGTCTAAACTAGGACTAAACCAGGACTGAACCAGGTCTAAACTAGGACTAAACCAGGACTGAACCAGGTCTAAACTAGGACTAAACCAGGATGAACCAGGTCTAAACTAGACTAAACCTGACTGAACCAGTCTAAACTAGTAACCAGACTGACCAGGAAACTAGGACTAAACCAGGACTGAACCAGGTCTAAACTAGGACTAAACCTGGATTAAACAACATGACACCTAACAGTACGTTGGACATAATTTAAGGTGATCTCATATAAAAATAATTTCTCTATCAATAATATTTTTAATATGGTTAAGGAAAGACTGAGCTTGTTATTGTCTTTAAGCAGACAAAACATCTCATGTTAACATATCCTAGTCTTTGCTACTTTACAGCAAACAGTTGCCTGTTCATGGAGACAATTTGAAGAGAACAAACAAGAATTTTGAGGATGTTGTTGTTACATTCATGTAGTTTAAAAAAGCAGGACAATATCAAGTAATCCAAAGTATTCACAATACGTTACTCACTTTAAATAATTTAATGGATTATGTTACAAACTACATTTTGGAGTATGTAATCTGTAATCTGTAGGGGAATACATTTCAAAAGTAACCTTCCCAACACTGGGTTTAAGTCATATTATAACGCTGTTACTTTGAGCTGATTTTTGTTATTAGTCTATAGGGCTGAATGATTAATAGTTTTTGGACCAAAAATCGCGATCTCAAACACACGATTTTGAGAGCGTCAAAGCTACGTTTTTTTGCAATGCCCAATTTAAGAGCGAAGTTTAGTTCTGCGTCGACTCAACGTACACTGCTGCCATCGCCTTTTCAACGTCATTTTTGATTTAGGGATCTGTGTCGAGGGCTATGTGCCGTGAAGTAATTCATCACCACAACGCGAGGAGGCGAGGATTTAAACCTACCTTTCGTGTAAAGTTTAACATGAATCATCTCCAACGCCATAGAAGCACAGAACAGACTCAAGGGCGAAGTACAGTTCTGCGTTGACTCAATGCGCACTGCCACCGTCACCTTGTTGCTATCATTTTTGAGACTGCAAAGTAATTCACCGCCAAAATGCTAAGAGACCAGAATATATGTCCATTCATATAGACGAGTTTCAGCTGACGTCATTGTTATTAAAAGCCCGCGTCGCATGCTGGGAAATATTTTGGTCGGAGGCAAGAAACACGATAGCGTCAAACACAGTGCGTAACCTCGTGTATTGATCCCCGATAATGGTAAATTCCTGCTGCATTATCGGATGCACAAATAGAAGCACGGAAAAAGGAAAATGTCTTTTTCGTATTCTGAGTGAAAAGAACCGCCAATGTTGAAATAAATGGCTTTCAGACATTCACAGAGCAAACGTAGAAGATCCTAACAAACCATGGACTCCAACAAGTTCAACAACGCATCGAGACTCTTGGAGGTTTTCATCTTTTCTGCTGTGAATGGCCCAGGAGTTTCCACCAAGTCATTGTGGATATCGCCGAAGTGAATATTTGTCCAGGTAGTTGGCGATTCTGACCCGAAATTTGGTTTGGTCCAGGCTTTGTCGGGGTTGAAAAGGGTGATTTGGCTCCATCGATGCTTATGACCAATTTCTGGTCAAATGGTCTTGGGTCCTCTGCCGTTAGAGTGGATAAATAACCGGGATCAATACCCTTTACGTGCTTTCTCGCTCCGTCCGTCATGTTGCATTAGTGTTTATTGCCGCCGACCAAAATAATCCCAGCATGCAACTTTTGTCAACAATGAAACTCGCCTACATACGGTCTATGTGTACGACCTGCAGACGTATAATCTCTGAAAAGTTTAATATGAATCCATCTCCAACACTATAGAAGCACAGAACAGACTCACCATCATCAGAACATCCTCTGTCACAGAAAGAACACTCATATTCCAGTCGTGTCCTTAAGGCCCCGTCCACACTAGTTCGTATTCGAGTCATTTTCGTTGTGGATGCAGTGTTCGTCCACACTATCCGACTGAAAACAGCTCCAGAGACGGAACGATCTGGTGCCGCCAGCTCCCACAAATTCATTTAAGTACTGATCTGATCCAGCACTGTGTGGACGCCTGAAAACGCTGATACGCCGTGAAGTAATTCACCGCCAAAACGCTAAGAGGCTAGAATATATGTGTCCATTCATATATACGGTCTGTGCGTACGACCTGCAGACGTATCATCTCTGATCTCTGAAAAGTTTAACATGAACCATCTCCAACATGACAGAAGCACAGAACACAGAACAGACTCACCATCAGCAGAACACCCCTCTGTCACAGAAAAAAACACTCATATTCCACTGAGTCACGTCCTTTAGTCCGACAGACGCTGAACCACATCAGCGCACGATATCGAGCTGTTTTTTGAGCTCTTAGTTTATGCAAATTAACCATGTGGTTTTAAGGTTTGCTCTGTAAAACGTAAACAAATATGCTCAAAGCTGTGTGGATAGGGAAGACTTGTGGACACAGAAATTACATGTCTGGACGCAGATTGTTTCCAATATGGTGATACGGTGATATGCGGATTTGTTTCAGTGTAAACGTAGTCTGAGGGAAGTGAAGCTGTCAGTCTGCACAGGAAGCAAGCTGTTTTTTTTGAGCACTTAGTTTATACAAATTAGCCATGTGGTTTTAAGTTTTGTTTCTGTAAAACGTAAACAAATGTGCACAAAGCTGCATTAAACACATTATTACTCAGTCTATACTGAAAGGAAGGAGTGCAGGAAATGTATGTAGAGTTCACTGCAACAAAACTAAATCTAGCCAAGTTGAGATGACTTGAATTAAGAACGTTTTATCATGATTTGAGTAAATTTTACTTGACCAGTGAAATGATCTGTCAGTGAAATAAGACTTTTTGTACTTAAAATATGAAAATTCATGTTTGCTGCACTAAAAATAAGAAAAACAACTTTTTGCACTTAAAGTAAGAAACAAAATTGAATGTTGCTTGAATTAAGAAAAACACATTTATTCCACTAATAAATAATTTTACTTGTCAAGTTGAATCAACTCAAATAAAGTAAAATGTTCTTAAAGGCTTTGGAGGCAGGAGTGCTACTTGGATATGCAAAAAATGTGAAGAAATGTCCTTTTGGTGCTCTTCAGTGTAGGGACCAGTCTCAAATACAAAGTGGGGAAAAAAAATGAGGCACTCAAAAAGTTACAACAACAGACGAAACTTATTCATGGACATTAACTCAGGTCAAAGTTTTTATATTAGAACATTAATTAATTGTAACACTACCTATGTAGTATACAGACTTGAATGCCCATGTGGTCGTTTTTACGTAGGCCGAACAAAACGCAAATTGAAAAACAGACTGGCTGAGCACAAACAGGCTATAAGGACATATAACCCCCTGTATCCTATGGCCGTGCATTACAAAGAAGCCAACCATGGCAGCTGTAAAAGCCTAAAAGTCTGTGCAATTGAACATATTAAAGAAACAATAAGAGGAGGAGATAGACTGAAAAAACTATTACAGAGAGAAACCTACTGGATCTACACTCTCAAGGCCACACAGTTTCCAGGACTCAATGGAGAGTTAGATTTCTCCCCCTTCCTTTAAAACTACAAGCTTTAAATGTGTAATCGATCCTTGTTTTATATCCCTGTCTTCTTGAAATTATTTAAGACTAGCCCTTAACTATATTATACAAACTATAGCTGAAGCACTTTTGAGTTATCGCACTCTATATATATCCTTACACTATGTATCTTTTATACTTTTATACTATTTTCATATAATGTATCTATCTATGTATTGGTTGTTGGGATTTGCACCATTTATGTCTTACCTATAATTAAGGTTTGTTAGGCCTACATGTCCCATCATGCATCACTGTGAACATGTGACCTTATTTTTAAATTGCACTGTGACCATCTGTTTGCATGCCGAAGCCCTTTATTTGTGTAAAAATTTTGTGTTTTTTTTATTTGTAACGTTCAGCGGCAAAATCATCAGTGCAGGACTCTTGTGTGATGTCAGTTTCTGTGATGTTTGCAAATGTCCATGTGCGCTGAAACTTGATTTGAAAAAAAAAAAAAAAAAAAGATCATGTATGAAATCGAAATTGCAATATCTGCCAGAAACGTCACAATTCATTTTTTTCTCGAAATCATTCAGCCCTATTAGTCTGTCTACATCTCCAAAGCTCCAAATGCTCTGTTCCACCTTTTAATGTCATGAAGCGTTAGTTTTCAAGTCATTAGTTCAGCAGAGATCGACAATTCCGGGGCTGAAATTATCCAAATGATTCTAGTGAAGGTGTACAGAGTTTAAAAATTATCACATGACATCAAAAGATAGAACAGAGTGTCTTCTGTTTGAGAGGAAAAACTCCAAAAATATGCAGGTTTGTGTGTTAAAAATGTGTGAATGAAACAAAACACAACTCCAGGTTTGTTTGTGATGAGGAAATAACTCTATAACAATGATCAGAAAATACCTAAAATTGTCCTAAAATGAAAATAAATAATAATAATACAAATAATACAAATAATACAAATAATAATAATAATAATAATAATAATAATAATAATAATAATAATAATAATAATAATAATAATAATAATAATAATAATAATAATAATAATAATAATAATAATAATAATAATAATAATAATAAAATAATAATAATAATAATAATAATAATAATACATAAATAAATAGATAAATAAATTGATAAATTAATACATAGATAAAATACATAAATAGATAAATAGATAAAATAAATAATTAGATAAAATAAAAAAAATAAAAAATAAAAAATAAAATAAATAGATAAATAAGAAAAACTGTTTGCAACTGTTCAAGCTTGTTCCTCACTTTTCTAATTATTCACCACAATGGGTTTATGAGCAATTTTTACAACTTTATACCACAGGAGAGTTTTGTCCTCAAGCCACACCCCTTACAACAACTAGCATGCTAACAGCACACACCATTTTTGACATTTTGACCCTAAGAGCTACTTGTATTACTCATTTTACTGAACTACATGGACCAAAATAGAGTCACTCTGATACAGTCCAGTTTACTTGTGTTTTGTTTAGTCATTTTCCTCACAAATGTTTGCAAAAAGTGAATAACCAAAAGCCACAAAAGCAAAGGATCTAATCACAATGCTTTGGTTTTGTGAGGTGGGGCTTTGAGAGAGAGGATGGAGTGTAGCAGTGGTCCAATAGGAGATCTCACAAAGGTTAATTAGGAAATAGTTCATCCAATTTGCCCCTTGCCAAACCAACAGGGAGATTACAAGTCCTGTGCCCCGAGCAAGAACTAAACCCTGCACTTTAGAGCCTGCAGCAATGCTTATCATGCAACATTTTTTACAATTAGGCCCATTGTTTGTATAAATCTGTCTGCTACAATACACTGCACAAAGGCCTGTACTTTTATCACAGCTGTTGGTGCACTGTATATACCGTATCTTTTGGTCTATAAGTCGCTGCGGAGTATAAGTCGCACCAGACAAAAAAATGAAGAAGAAAAAACATAAGCCACACTTTTTGTTTTTTTATCTTGTATCTTGAAAAGCAAGTTCTATTAAAAACAATAGAAGAGAGAACAACATGTTGTTACCGTCACATATGAACAGTTCTTCAGATAAACTATAACATAAACAGCAGAACAGAACAAGTTTACCAAACTCTCCATCTCACTCCAAATCATTAAATCCATTAAATTCTTCATCCTCCGTGTCACTTCTGAGCAACTTCACGACCTCCAGAGGTAAACAGAGCGCCGCTTCCTCTTCTGTGTCGCTGTCGTCAGACTCAGCATCAGTTCCAGTTAGAATTACTCCGGCTTTTCTGAATCCAGACAGGATGGTTTCAGTGTCACTGAAGTCCAGGCTTTGTCCATCCATCCAGTGACTTCCAGTAAAGTTTCATGGTGCACCCTTCTGTTCTCACAAGTTTCTCACTCACTCCAAACTGTTTTCAGCTGAATATTTCGCTACTTGCAGTTTGTAATCTGCAAAATATGATTTTCTTTTTGGTGGCATTTGTCTTCAGTCTTCTCAGTCGTCTTTATACGTTTGTTTAAATGTTAAATGTTCAGTGGTGCAGAAGGAAAGGTGCGATCGACTGACATGATACAGACAGGACAGAGGCTCTTTCTGCAGGAGACATGCGCAGTAGAGCCAAGTGACAGTGGTACAGGAGGAACAGGAGCAGCAGATACTGACACACAAGAGACTAGAGCCTCTCACGACTGTCAGTGTGAAAATTTTAATATATAAGTCTCACCGGAGTATAAGTCACAGGAAACACCCAAACCATGAAAAAGAAGTGTGACTTATAGTCCGAAAAAATACGGTATATAACTCCCTCTAACTATTTATATTGGTTTCAGTACACACTTACACTTATGTTTACAAATATATTTTTAGTCAAATTTTTTGGCTCTCTATTGTACTTGTACTTATATTTGAGTAATAGAACATGTATATATACTGTGACTCGTTATGTGAGCTTAAAGGTGTGTCATAATGCTGTTACCTCTCCTCAAAAACATACTTAAAGGTGTGTTTTCATTCGCACTTGTTGGAGTAATCCTGGTTTATTATTAGTCTGTCTACATTTCCAAAGCTCAAAATGCCTGCTCCACCTTGTGATGTCATGTAGTGGTAGTTTTCAAGTCAACAGCAGGGAGATTGTCAGTTCCAGGGCTGAAATCGTCTGAATGTTTCTAGTGAAGGTGTGTGGAGTTTAAAAACACAGTGGAGCACTTTCTGTTTTAAGAACTCAGTATAAACATGCAGGTTTGTGTGTTAAACGTGTGTGAATGAAACAAAACTCAACTCCAGGTCTGTTTGTGATGTGGAAACATTATAACAGCTCAGAAAATATCGTAATACAGGATTTTTAAGTAACAGTACTCTTACTTGAGTACACTTTTTTGACTACTCTACACATCTCTGAGTAGGAGTATTTTTTCAGTATTTCTCATACTATTTCATACCGGGTTTTAACCAGTAAATGTGGCTAAAATCAACAAGACAAAATGTGTTTTTTTAATTTACAAATCAAAGTTTCTGCTGCTGTTGTATTTTGCTCAATTGAAAATCCAACAAAGTAGCAAAGGATTGATAAAGTACTGCATTTTCATTTTAATTGCAAGTTGTTTTGGCAGACTAGACTACTACCAGGAACACACTTACTTGATCTCCTTTTTTCTTTTTGTTTTTTCCAAATTCCAAAGACAAAAAAAAAGCAAGCGAGGATTGTATGTAATGTCACTTCCTGTTTCCTTCTCCCTCTCGTCACTGCCGTTAAGTGGAGTAAAGTGAAGGCCTATTCTGAAGGTTTTTCACAGTCTCACAAAAAACACTTGCTGGTTTTTGACTGCTTTTCAGCCTAACCTTGTATTTTATTTTTGCCTTTTTGTTGTTTTTTGGTGAGAGACGCGCCATTAACTCTGCTCGTCACTTCCATTTTCATTTTCCTTGATTGAATACGGAATGCTTTTTGTTCATTGCCCCGATTACCGCTGGAAATTGCTCGAGGATTTGTTTGTGTTTTTAAAGTGCAGATTCATACGTTCTGTTAGCCGCTTTCGGTGACGCATTAGAACGCGTTTGTTTACTGACTTGTTTCTGTAATCATTTCTTTTTTTTGTGTGTGTGTGTGTGTCCAGAGGCAGCTGAGGAAGAGGAAGTGCTACCTGATCGTCATCGGAGCCGTGGTCTTGGCCATTCTCATTATTATTATCTCAGTTTCAGTGAGGAAGTAACGATCTGGTGAGTAACTTGTGTTTTATTTACTTAAAGGTTCAGTGTTACGAATTGACCTAAGTTATAATGTGGTTGCCTCATCGAAAACAGACCTGGAGTGGAGTGTGTTTTGTTTCATTCACACCTTTGAGTAACAATTTATTATTAGTCCGTCCACATCCCGAAAGCTGAAAACGCTCTGTCCCACCTTGTGATGTCATGAAGCGGTAGTTTACAAGTTATCAGCTACTGCATTTTTTACATGCTGTTGTTTAGCTGAGATTGGCAGGTCCAGGGCTGAAATTATCCAAACTAGTTTCCATTTTTAAGCCAAAGATGTTCATTTTGTCTTCTTATATACTTTAACTTCTTGGGTTCTTTTTAAAGACAATGCAGTAAAGTGTGTTTACCTTGTTGACATGTTTCGGCTGCTGCATCTTCAGAACTGTCACCGGTGTTGGTGGTGACGTGTCGTATATCAGCTGTTGTTACTTCCTGTAGGCGTGGTCAGCCTGATGGACCTGGCAGGTCGCTCAGACTGACCACGCCTCCCGTCGCCCGGTGTCTCTGGAGGAGGGTGTCCCAGGTGTGTGAAAGGAGGAACGCGCCGTCATCACGGTTAATGCTGTCCGTGCCTCGTTTCCTGATTTCAATGGCCTCCTTGATCCAGCGTTTGAACTTGTTGTTTTCCGATCCAATGACCCGAGCCCCAGATCCCCAGTCCATAATGTGATAATGTGGTTGTTCCTTTTACAGTGTCTGATATGGCAGATTTTAGGTTTTCCTGTTCTGCTTTATCTTTTTGTGTTCTGGTGAGTCTCCCTGATGTTTCCTTTTCGCATTCCTTTTGGTGTTCCTTTTTTCGAATGTACACCCCAAAGATAAAATCTCACAAGAACAAAAATGCAACGCCATATACAAAATTCAATGTAAATCATGCAATAAATCATACATAGGGGAAACAGGCCGGACATTCCACATTCGAAAAAAGGAACACCAAAAGGAATGCGAAAAGGAAACATCAGGGAGACTCACCAGAACACAAAAAGATAAAGCAGAACAGGAAAACCTAAAATCCGCCATATCAGACAGTGTAAATGGAACAACCACGTTATGGATCGGGACGGGGCTCGGGTCATCGGATCGAAAAACAACAAGTTCAAACGCTGGATCAAGGAGGACGGTGAAATCAGGAAACGAGACAACATTAACCGTGATGACGGAGCGTTCCTCCTTTCACACACCTGGGACACCCTCCTCCAGAGACACCGGGCGACGGGAGGCGTGGTCAGTCTGAGCGACCTGCAGGTCCATCAGGTCTGACCACGCCTACAGGAAGTAACAACAGCTGATATACGACACGTCACCACCAACACCGTGACATTTCTGAAGATGGCTCGCAGCAGATGAAACATGTCAACAAGGTAAACACACTTTACTGCATTGTCTTTAAAAAGAACCCAAGAAGTTAAAGTATATAAGAAGACAAAATGAACACTTTGGCTTAAAAATGGAAACTAGTTTGGATAATTTCAGCCCTGGACCTGCCAATCCAGCTAAACAACAGCATGTAAAAAATGCTGTAGCTGATAACTTGTAAACTACCGCTTCATGACATCACAAGGTGGGACAGAGCGTTTTCAGCTTTCGGGATGTGGACGGACTAATAATAAATTGTTACTCAAAGGTGTGAATGAAACAAAACACAACTCCAGGTCTGTTTTCGATGAGGCAACCACATTATAACTTAGGTCAATTGGGCGTAACATTGAACCTTTAAGTAAATAAAACACAAGTTACTCACCAGATCGTTACTTCCTCACTGAAACTGAGATAATAATAATGAGAATGGCCAAGACCACGGCTCCGATGACGATCAGGTAGCACTTCCTCTTCCTCAGCTGCCTCTGGACACACACACAAAAAGAAATGATTACAGAAACAAGTCAGTAAACAAACGCGTTCTAATGCGTCACCGAAAGCGGCTAACAGAACGTATGAATCTGCACTTTAAAAACACAAACAAATCCTCGAGCAATTTCCAGCGGTAATCGGGGCAATGAACAAAAAGCATTCCGTATTCAATCAAGGAAAATGAAAATGGAAGTGACGAGCAGAGTTAATGGCGCGTCTCTCACCAAAAAACAACAAAAAGGCAAAAATAAAATACAAGGTTAGGCTGAAAAGCAGTCAAAAACCAGCAAGTGTTTTTTGTGAGACTGTGAAAAACCTTCAGAATAGGCCTTCACTTTACTCCACTTAACGGCAGTGACGAGAGGGAGAAGGAAACAGGAAGTGACATTACATACAATCCTCGCTTGCTTTTTTTTGTCTTTGGAATTTGGAAAAACAAAAAGAAAAAAGGAGATCAAGTAAGCGTGTTCCTGGTAGTAGTCTAGTCTGCCAAAACAACTTGCAATTAAAATGAAAATGCAGTACTTTATCAATCCTTTGCTACTTTGTTGGATTTTCAATTGAGCAAAATACAACAGCAGCAGAAACTTTGATTTGTAAATTAAAAAAACACATTTTGTCTTGTTGATTTTAGCCACATTTACTGGTTAAAACCTGATATGTAGTAGTTTAAGAAATAATGAAAAAATACTCCTACACAGAGATACGTAGAGTAGTCAAAAGTGTACTGAAGTAAGAGTACTGTTACTTAAAAATCCTGTATTACGATATTTTCTGATGTGTTATAATGTTGTTTCCGCATCACAAACAGACCTGGAGTTGTGTTTTGTTTCATTCACACACGTTTAACACACAAACCTGCATGTTTAGACTGAGTTCTTCTCTCAAACTAAAACAGAAAGTGCTCCACTGTGTTTTTAAACTCCACACACCTTCACTAGAAACATTCAGACGATTTCAGCCCTGGAACTGACAATCTCCCTGCTGTTGACTTGAAAACTACCACTACATGACATCACAAGGTGGAGCAGAGCATTTTGAGCTTTGGAAATGTAGACAGACTAATAATAAACCAGGATTACTCCAACAAGTGCGAATGAAAACACACCTTTAAGTATGTTTTTGAGGAGGTAACAGCATTATGACACACCTTTAAGCTCACATAACGAGTCACAGTATATATACATGTTCTATTACTCAAATATAAGTACAAGTACAATAGAGAGCCAAAAATTTGACTAAAAATATATTTGTAAACATAAGTGTAAGTGTGTACTGAAACCAATATAAATAGTTAGAGGGAGTTTATATACCGTATTTTTCGGACTATAAGTCACACTTCTTTTTCATGGTTTGGGTGTTTCCTGTGACTTATACTCCGGTGAGACTTATATATTAAAATTTTCACACTGACAGTCGTGAGAGGCTCTAGTCTTGTGTGTCAGTATCTGCTGCTCCTGTTCCTCCTGTACCACTGTCATTGGCTCTACTGCGCATGTCTCCTGCAGAAAGAGCCTCTGTCCTGTCTGTTATCATGTCAGTCGATCGCACCACTGAACATTTAACATTTAAACAAACGTATAAAGACGACTGAGAAGACTGAAGACAAATGCCACCAAAAAATAAAATCATATTTTGGCAGATTACAAACTGCAAGTAGCGAAATATTCAGCTGAAAACAGTTTGGAGTGAGTGAGAAACTTGTGAGAACAGAAGGGTGCACCATGAAACTTTACTGGAAGTCACTGGATGGATGGACAAAGCCTGGACTTCAGTGACACTGAAACCATCCTGTCGGGATTCAGAAAGGCCGGAGTAATTCTAACTGGAACTGATGCTGAGTCTGACGACAGCGACACAGAAGAGGAAGCGGCGCTCTGTTTACCTCTGGAGGTCGTGAAGTTGCTCAGAAGTGACCCCGAGGATGAAGAATTTAACGGATTTAATGATTTGGAGTGAGATGGAGAGTTTGGTAAACTTGTTCTGTTCTGCTGTTTATGTTATAGTTTATCTGAAGAACTGTTCATATGTGACGGTAACAACATGTTGTTCTCTCTTCTATTGTTTTTACTAGAACTTGCTTTTCAAGATACAAGATAAAAAAACAAAAAGTGTGGCTTATGTTTTTTCTTCTTCATTTTTTGTCTGGTGCGACTTATACTCCGCAGGGACTTATAGACCAAAAGATACGGTATACAGTGCACCAACAGCTGTGATAAAAGTACAGGCCTTTGTGCAGTGTATTGTAGCAGACAGATTTATACAAACAATGGGCCTAATTGTAAAAAATGTTGCATGATAAGCATTGCTGCAGGCTCTGAAGTGCAGGGTTTAGTTCTTGCTCGGGGCACAGGACTTGTAATCTCCCTGTTGGTTTGGCAAGGGGCAAATTGGATGAACTATTTCCTAATTAACCTTTGTGAGATCTCCTATTGGACCACTGCTACACTCCATCCTCTCTCTCAAAGCCCCACCTCACAAAACCAAAGCATTGTGATTAGATCCTCTGCTTTTTTGGCTTTTGGTTATTCACTTTTTGCAAACATTTGTGAGGAAAATGACTAAACAAAACACAAGTAAACTGGACTGTATCAGAGTGACTCTATTTTGGTCCATGTAGTTCAGTAAAATGAGTAATACAAGTAGCTCTTAGGGTCAAAATGTCAAAAATGGTGTGTGCTGTTAGCATGCTAGTTGTTGTAAGGGGTGTGGCTTGAGGACAAAACTCTCCTGTGGTATAAAGTTGTAAAAATTGCTCATAAACTCATTGTGGTGAATAATTAGAAAAGTGAGGAACAAGCTTGAACAGTTGCAAACAGTTTTTCTTATTTATCTATTTATTTTATTTTTTTTTTTTATTTTTTTATTTTATCTAATTATTTATTTTATCTATTATCTATTTATGTATTTTATCTATGTATTAATTATCAATTTATTTATCTATTTATTTATGTATTATTATTATTATTATTATTATTATATTATTATTATTATTATTATTATTATTATTATTATTATTATTATATTATTATTTATTATTTTATTATTATTATTATTATTATTATTATTATTATTATTATTATTATTATTATTTTATTATTTGTATTATTTGTATTATTTTATTATTATTTTATTTCATTTTAGGACAATTTTAGGTATTTTCTGATCATTGTTATAGTGTTATTTCCTCATCACAAACAAACCTGGAGTTGTGTTTTGTTTCATTCACACATTTTTAACACACAAACCTGCATATTTTTGGAGTTTTTCCTCTCAAACAGAAGACACTCTGTTCTATCTTTTGATGTCATGTGGTAATTTTTAAACTCCGTACACCTTCACTAGAATCATTTGGATAATTTCAGCCCCGGAATTGTCGATCTCTGCTGAACTAATGACTTGAAAACTAACGCTTCATGACATTAAAAGGTGGAACAGAGCATTTGGAGCTTCGGAGATGCAGACAGACTAATAGGGCTGAATGATTTCGAGAAAAAAATGAATTGTGACGTTTCTGGCAGATATTGCAATTTCGATTTCATACATGATCTTTTTTTTTTT